>NC_064858.1:51984425-52312282 GCF_024139225.1 Suncus etruscus | reverse complement strand
TTATTTTTCATTGCTTTGTGAATATCTTACGGGAAATCATTACATTGATCTTTCACTAATATCCTAAATAATTTGTCCACATCAGAAAATAAAATTTTAGCTACTTTTAAGTATAAAATACCCAATGAACACAAAAGCCATATATTTTCCCATTAAAGTCTTTCCTAAGTCACTAACTATTATGTTACACCTTATATTACTCAAAACAAAGATCATCCCTGGTTTCTTTGAACCTGTTTGTTTACAACTTGGTTTCATACAAAACAAAGATAGTCTTATTTGTAATCCTAGGAGGGACAGGCTCAGAATAGCCTGAGCTTACTGCCCCATTTGGGGGTGGTCTATCTACTCAATAAAAAAAGTTCTGGTAGGCAGCTTACTGGAAATACAAGGTAGAAGACTGCCAGACTATACATGTTTCATCCTTAGCCTGGTCTGGATTATTTCCTGCACGACACTGATTCAGACTCATTCATCTGAAGTTGGAGATACAGAGCATGGGATGATTATACAACCAACTACATAGTAAAATAAAAGTGAACATAATATGGACATTAAAATGCAAGACTCTCAAAGAGAAGTGATCAAAGTTAACAGGAAGGTAATCCATCCTATGCAACTTCCTTCATTCTTTCCTTCTCTAATCAGTGTAAATCAGAGCATCATTTTCTGTCTTTCCATAAGGCAGCACTCAGGAGAGTAATAAGTAAAAAGCAATCACTTATTTTCCCTTTCCTCATATCTTGAATGAATATCTGTATATATTAGGATATCTATGATATAATGAAAATAAATATAAGAATAATAATACCCCTTTAAATTTAACTACTAGAAATTAACTAATAAAATTTAAAATGTATCCCCACCTATGCTTTATTGCTGACAAAGAACATTCATCTTAACAATCCACACATTGTTATATTTATATTTCACCATGTACTGATTAGAGAAAGAAGTTAAAATAGAACAAGAGGCTCTTCTAAATTTTCCCCTGGCAAGGTTTGAGTTACCATTAGTTATAGATCTGCCAATTTGTTTGAACAACTAATTATATCTCAATTATTATATTCTTATATTCTATAATTTAACTAAGTCTAGACTATTATGACATCCACACTTGTTTATATAATTTGTTCAGTATGATTTTCTCTTACATACTGTACTTAGATGATAAGTTCTACCCAAACAAACTTAATTCACTCCCGGAAAGCTTCAGCTTCACTGATGCTTCAGCTCCAACGTAAAACTTGTCTACCACAGGCATTTTCCCAAAATCTTTGTCTGGCATAGCTTTCCATGTTATGACTAGTTCTCCATGTTATGATTATTTCTCCAGGTTAGATGCAGCATTGTATCCCCACTTACCTTTTTGTCCTCTGCTTATCAATAGATTAATTTCATTTCCCATGGGTCAAAAATGGTACGAGATGAGGAGGGTTTGTCATTGACTAGAGTATGCCCAATCCCAAGATTTGTGTCCATTGGGTGCACGTAAAAGCTTGATGCCAAGCTTTAATTTTTTAATGGCATTTTAGGGGCTGGAACAGTGGCACAGTGGTAGGGTGCTTTCCTTGCACGTGGCTGACCTATGACAGACCGAGGTTTGATCCCTGGCATCCCATATGTCCCCACCCCCATGCCAGGAGCAATAATCATAGCCAGGAGTAACTAATTGTCACTGGTTGTGGCACCAAAACCAAAAAAAATGACATTTTAATTGCATTTACTTATTTTAATAAATGAACAAAGGTTGTTATTTCTCTCACATTTACTCTCTATTTCAGATGTCTGGATACTTTTAATTCATATCAGAACTCCAAGGATCTGAATGGTAATAAAAAGTAAAGATTGAGATTTAGTCTTGCCACTTTCTTGACAACTATGAAGATTTTCTACATTCACATTTTAGCTGACATTGACTGTGTCACAATGACATAAGTTATTGACTGTGTGACTTTAGCTGACATTGACCTTAACATTCTTTATGGCTCCATGCAATATATGATTAGTAACGAAGTAACAAAGCATGTTGAAGCAGCCTATTTGGTTTACTTAGAAAATTTTTCTTCTTATACTTTATCTTTTTATTTTTTTATTTTTTTTGCTGTTCTTGTCAGATTTGCCAGTGAGCAATATATGGTGATAGTTTTAATTCCTCAAAATGCTTATTTTCTCTATTTGTACTATTATTCACTTGAGATGTCTAAAAAGGGATGTTTAAAATTATTATCTAATTACCCTATAGGTAACATAATTATATTCTATTTAAAACAAAAATCTCCATTTGTCATTATTTAATTAATATAACTGAATCAGTTAATTTTAAATTAAATCATATTTCAATGTGTCTTAATTGTCTTGTAGATCTTTGAGGGCAAGGTTACTGTTTGATTTTATGATTAGGAGTTCATTTAACTCAAGAAATAAGGAAGCCAAAAAAATCAGCAGATGCTTCAATGACGTTTTTTAGGGGAGATGCTGTCGGTTTTGAGAGAATACCTTGTGGTGCTCATATGGTGAATCCAGGTTGACCACATGCAAGGCCTGAAAGCTACTCACTGTATTATCTATCCAATTCCAGATGCTGAATTTTTAAAAGTAGAAAGATCTTTGTCTATCAACATAAGGAGATATTAAGGAGATATTGAATAAATTAACAAAATTGACTTTAATCTGTATTAAGTTTTATCTACCCAGATATAAGGAAGTTTATAAAGATAGGCAAAGAAACAATATAAAAGAGTTGATTAAAATAGCTCCACTGAGAGATTAAGATTTCCTCTTAAAATAGGTCATAAATTAAAAGAGCTCAGGAAAGGCATATTGTACAATTACATTTAATTATTATCATGACTACATTTTAATATATCATATTTATTTTTTTTGTTTTTGGGGGCCACACCCATTTGATGCTCAGGGGTTACTCCTGGATAAGCGCTCAGAAATCGCCCCTGACTTGGGGGGACCATATGGGACGCCAGGGAATTGAACCGTGGTCCTTCCTTGGCTAGCGCTTGCAAGGCAGACACCTTACCTCTAGCCCCACATCACCGGCTCATTAATATATCATATTTATTTAAGCTATGCTGTAAACCCCAATTTTTCAAAGCATTTCCTGTCTTTACAGACTCTTTGTTACTTTCTTTATATTTTTAGAAGCCAATAGGCCCTTTGTACAACAAGTCCTACAGTGTTTTGAAACTACTGCTATCCTTAGTTCTTACAAATCAAATAGGGTTCAGGACACATCACAAATGAAATAGAATCCAGAACACATAAAATACTCCACGAAGAAATACCAATGATTACATTAAATTTGAATGATAAAGTAAATTGTTAAAGAAAGGTGTTTAAGTAAGAATGAATATTTCTGTAAATAGAATGACACAGTGTAAGAATCAGCAAAGTCCATTATAAGGATGAATAAGGATTTTCTGCATCTCTGCCATTATTATTATCTCTCGAATGCAGGGGAAATTCTTCATTGACTATAATTCAGTGGTAGCTCCAAACATATCCTCTAATCTAGCTCCTCATCAATGCAATTAAAACCAATTCAGATTAACCCTAACTGGGAATAATAATACCCTGCAAATTTAGCCTTTGAAAAGTCAATGATATTCTTAGAGGGATATAGCATGATCTTGAATTTCAATTCAGAATATGAAATTGTTAAATAAACATCAAAAATAGCTACTTGGATGTTCTCTATATATTAAACCTTTCTATTTTCTGTAGACATGTCTACAGAGGGGTGTGGAGAGAAGCACCTGCTGTAGACCCAGTTCTCCCCTGGGAATTACATGCTCACTGTTTTTCATGGTCATTCTATTTTAAGATTCGCTTTCAGGAGTGATGAAAAAGGGATTGCCACTAAGCCACTCACTCTGCTCAGCCAGTAGAAGCAAGTTCCAAGCATTTCTCCAGTCACTGTGGAAACTAACTAGAATGCTGGCTTTGCTGGCTTTGTTACGCTTCTTTTAATTTCTTTCACCTTGGATGCAGTAGGAGAGGGCATTAATGAATCACGACAACAGTGAATCTGTCCTCCAGTGAATGCTTTGCCTGCAATATAGTTAACTCTAGTATCTCAAATAAGCTAGTGTACAGTAGCATGCATATCTTGGTTATGTAGGGCTATTATGAAAAAAGACTTTCAAAGAATAGGTGCATTTCTCATAAAGTTGATTTAGCTCCTATTATAATATTATTAAGACTCTAACTTTTAGGATTAAAAAAATTCACAAAACTTGAGGCCATAACTTTAAACTTTGAACTGTCGTTTAGTAGTCTATTAGTAACCAAGACCTGATGAGTAAAAACTGAACAAAATGTATGTCTCTAAGACTTCTGTCAATAAGTATGGAAACTGCCCTGTGTTCAACTATATTGTATTGAAGTCCAAAAAGAATATGTGTTACTGCCTTGGGCATGATTATGCATCAATGCTGCTACAGTTTTTTCTTGTCTGTACACCATATCCTAAGCCAGAAATTGTGAGCCAGTGTTCAAAAGTGCAATGTGACAATGTAATTGCATGTTTATTGAATCTAATAGAAAAGAATGAGCTTATGTTTTCTGTCTTTTTATCTTTTTTTATTTTTCCAGTAATTCAATTTTATTTTTATTTTGTAAAGGTATTACTCCAAATCAAATGAAGAGAGAGGTGGTCCTGTTTAAGAATTATAATGCAGGTCTGTGTGTAGCTGACCTTCCTAAAGTTCAGGTCTTCTTCACAATGCCATGGCGACAAGTCACTTAATCCACACGTGCCCCAATTACCTCGTTTGCAAAATGTACAAAGTGTTATCTTAAGATTGTTGGGAAAAATCAAACAGAATGCATTGACTTTGGTATGACCAAAGCTCTTAATTTCCTAGTCAAGCCAATACCATTGTCACCACATAGCTCTAATAATCCAGTTAAAGCTAAATTGATAACTAAGTGTGCCAGTATGTTCTTGTAAAAAAAAAAAAAAAAGAAAAGAAAAAAAGAAACAGTGACAATGACTGAAAATGGTATTGCACATAGTACAGCATAGTAGATATGAGATAAAATCAACTTTAATCTTTTTTTTTGCTTATGTAGATGAAAATATTATAGAAATAGTATGCTTTCGGGCAGTAGCAATAGCATGGTGGTAGGGGGTTTACCTTGCAAGTGGCTGACCCAGGATGGACCTGGGTTCGATCCCTGGCATCCCATATGGTCCCCCAAGCTAGGAGGGATTTCTGAGCACATAACCAGGAATATCCCTTGAGCATCACCACGTGTGACCGAAAAACAAAACAAACAAAGTAAAGAAATAATTTGCTTCAAGGCTTTGAACTTTCAAGTAACCTGAGAACAGCATAGCTTGATCCTATACATAAAGGTACTCAAAAGTCTAGCTTGGTGGTGGTGTTATGGAGAGGTGATAGAGTTCTGAGACATGCAACCATGCCTGGCAGTGCTTCTTGCTTGGTGTTTTGGAGTCAGACTCTACCAGAGAACAAACAGAGCATGCACTAGCCCTTTTGTCTATTTATAACCCACTAAGATCCTAAATTGGGTTGCCACTTCAAGAATGTGGGAATCATCAAAAATAGTTTTATAATAAACTTATGATTTACTATCAGTAAATGTTTAATTTATAATGCTTTTTTTCCTTTTATATCTGGTCTCATGTATAAAAATCCTCAGGCCAAAAGAGGTTGTGAGTAGAAAAATGTAAGAAACCATGCTCTGAAAAATGATCTAGATTTTTGGAGGGAAGTTCAACGCCATTAAAATTGATCTCAGTGTTCAGTAATGGACATTTCTCTTCTTAACGTTTCATCTGCAAGCATATTCTCCCTGACCTGCATTAAATACTGTAATGACAATGGAGACTGGCAGCGATTTCACAGAAAACTGCTATTTCAAGTAATGAGTGAAAAGGCCAAAAAAATAAATAAAAAAATAAAAAAGATAATCCTTTCACTATCACAAACTATACAATAATTGAGGAGGTTGCTTTATTTTTGTTTTGTTTTGGGGCCACACCCGGTGACACTCAGGGGTTACTCCTAGCTATGCACTCAGAAATCGCTCCTGGTTTGGGTACTATATAGGATACCAGGGATCAAACCTCAAACCATCCTAGGTCAGCCTCGTGCAAGGCAAACACCTTACCGCTGTGTCACAGCTCCGGCCCCAGAGGTTGGTTTAATACCAAAAACAAAAGTCCCTTCTCAAATTTCCATAACAGTTTTGTGTATACACAACACTGTAAAATAATTCTCTCAATGCCAGAGCAGATCCTCCTGCTAACACTTCATTAGTAAGACTAGAGTCAGGAACGAGCTGGCTTTCCAGACTTCTAGCACACATTTCCACCTGAAAAGCCTTCCAATCCCAAGTTTTCTATACCCAAGTCTTCTAATTCCAAATCTGAATAGAAACAATACAAGTGAAGTAAAGCCACATTTAACAAGACCATTTCAAGAAGAATATCTCAAGATAATAATTTGAAGCATGGAAAAAAAAACCTTCATGAACACAGGCCTTTGTGACAAAAACACAATGGTCAACCAAGAATGAATATACATGTATTCATATTCATATATGTATATATATATATTTATTTGTACATGAATATATATTCATTCTATATGTAATGAATATATATACATTAACATATGTATATTAATATATATAATTGGATCTAATGTTGGTGGGGAGATGGAGGATAGGAATGCTTATTCTAAAATAGAGAAGAATATTAGGAGGAAATGTTCAAAGCCTGTGATAGAAGATCTAAGTAGATTCAAAACCCACAGACATAAATGGGAGAGAAAAAAAAAAAAGCAGGCCAAGCTGACAGACAACCCTAAATGGCCCCAGGCTTAGAGAGAGGCAGCCATTGAGGATGTCAGATGGCCCCCAGGAGAGCCCCAGAAGACAACCACAGCAGCAGAACTAGCATTAGCCCTTGGCCCAGTTAACCATCCTCACTCTGGGGAAACCCGCAGAAGGCAAGTAAGACAAAACTGTCAAATAAATTTTACCAGCTGCTACTGGATGCTAGCAATCTCATCACTTTAGAGTCAGTGATCTTTACCAGGGCAACATCCTAAATGTTCACCATCCAGACCTTTGTGCAGCTGAAATTTGGGGTCTTACTTAAAATTAGGTTTCTGGAGTAAAGGGAAGAAGAAAAGAAGTGCGTGCACTGAACAATCAAAGGAAGCAGAAGGCAGTGCCCTTTCTCAAGAAAAATTGGCAATACTGTCAGTATAGCATTGCCTTTATTGGGTTTACCTAACTAGATATATAGTTCTTTGTATAATACATCATAAGAAACAACATTCATGCCAGTCTGTTTATATTGCATAGACATACAATAAATAACAGTAATTTGAAAAATAATTGCTCATTTTTATTGATTGCTTCCATATGTCACACACTGTTCTTTACACTCATTATTCTGTTTACTTTTTGTAGCAATCTAATGGGGGGAGATTCTGGCTGCTGTTCTTATGCAATAGCTGTGAGAGCAGGGTTAGATGTTCTTCATTCAGCTAGTAAAAGACAGAACAAGAACACAAATATGTAACCTAGCCACAGTTTAGATATGAAATGTCTGCACTTGATTTAGCTAGAATGATTTTAGCATACATGGCATGAAAGGAAGAAATCCCATCCACTATGGTGTCATCTCAGGGTTTAACACAGACCATGTACATATACACACTGAACTAACAAAGACAAAAGATAATTTTTTTTCTAAAACTTATCTTTAGAACAGATAGAAACTATGAGGTAAAAAGTATAAACAAAAGGATATATTTCTTCAATAGTGGAGGATTCACCAAAAAAAAATATCAGAACAGGAAATAGCATTCTATATCTCTGAAAAGTAACAGTCTAAATCAGAGGATACCACACTTATTTGGTTTCTGACCCCTTTTCAGAAAAAAAACAATCACTTTAAGTTCCCCACTGGAGACATGCATTGAAGTGAACAAAGTCCCATTTTGGGAAGGAGAGGTGACAATATTGCTCACTTTGGGATACACTGTTCTGAAGCTTAGAGGAATGGCCTCAACAAAGACTTATACTTTTGATGGGACTTTCTGCTTATCTCAAATAATTTTCATCTAAAATACCTGCATAAATAATGTACATACAGGGATCAGAGAAATAGAATAGTGAGTAGGGCATTTGCCTTGCATGTGGTTCAATCCCTGGCATCTTATATGGTCACCCTAAGCAGCACCAGCAATGATTCCTGAGTATTGAACCAATTAATCTGTTTCACGACTTTATGTTTCACTATTTTGCTCTTTCCAAAGTTGAATATAACTATGTGAGAGTATGGGGCCAGAGAGATAGCATGGAGGTAAGGCATTTGCCTTTTATGCAGGAGGTCATGGGTTCAAATCCCGGCGTCCCATATGGTCCCCCGTGCCTGCCAGGAGCAATTTCTGAGCCTGGAGCCAGGAATAACCCCTGAGCACTGCCGGATGTGACCCAAAACCACACACACACAAAAAAAAACTATATGAGAGTACTATGAGAGTGTATGCGAGAGTAGTGAGGGGGAGGAGAAAAGAGTGACTGAGCAAAGCAGAAGTTCAAGAAATAGTTTTTGTATGAGACACAATAGAGAACTATGACACATCCATATTAAATATCAAATTTGTTTAAAAGCAGAGCATATTAAAACTTTTTAAATAGTATCACAAGTTGATCCATAATGGAATAGAATGTAAGAATGTAAAATGTGAGTTTCTAAGCCAAAATCCCAAACTTCCTATTATAAAGGCATTTTCTTTGATTCACTACCTTTTCCACTTCCCAGACCCTTAGGTTCTATATCTCTCCTCTCTCCCATTTCTATTACTTGGTTGAAACATTTGAACAATATATACAGATGAAAATGTGTGTGCATATTTAACGTGGATCGTGGGACACTGCCCTTCACATTCACAAATGAATCTGCTTAAGAGAAATGTTATCTTTTGTATAGAAAATGACCAATCTTTCCTTTAGACTATTAACAGCTCACGGAGTGAATGCCTAAGAATTTCAGTAACTAAGGGCCAGTCTCCTTCCCAGTAAAAATACACTGTGATTCAGGTTTCATGTAAATATTAAATTAAATAAAAATAAAACACTTTATTTGTTATATTTTTCACCTAGCAAATGAGGAAAAGGGACACACTCAAAAATCATCCTCACCCTTTATCTTCCACTCTTACTTGTGAAACATGACAATTCCAGAGGATTTTAAAATAAAACTAACAGACAACAATATCTAAACAAATTTGAGTACCCATGCTATGAGACAACTAGGAGATCTTTTAGTACCCAAAGTGTGCTATATAAGTAGTTGTGCCAAATGTCCAAAATAATTGTTTTTAGATAAACACAGTACATTTTGTAAGATTTAAAATGTATTGATCCTAATTTCTTTTGAAGATAAATGAGTATCAGAGATTCATCAAACTTAAGGAATATTTAAAAATAAAATCTTTTCAACTGCGGACCAAATTGACTAAATAATTTGTCTCATTGCTACAACAAAAGAGGCCTCATATTGGAAGATGGCGGGGGAGGGGAGAGCCATACCCAGCAGTACTCAGGGCTCTGTTCTACTGGCTCTGTGCTTAGGGAACACTGCAAAAGGCATTGGGGGGGGGGGGGGGACATAGTTAGTGCCAGGGACCTAATCAGGATTGGTCATATACAAGACAAGTGTTTTAACCTTTGTACTATCTCTTTAACCTGGAATTTCCATGTTCTTAAAAATACCCCAGGTATTTTTAGGTTTGAGGATGGAGTGGGTAGGATGGCTTGCCTTGTAAGTGACTTACCAGGGTTCAATCCCTAGAACATTATATGGTTCCCCCAAATTAACCAAGAGTGAGTCCTGAGTATAGTCAGGACTAAGCCTTTAGCATTGCCAGGTATGGCCCATAAACAAAAAAAATATCAAAATATGGTTCTTTATTCACTCATACATCTAAAGGGAGAGAAGGATTTCTAAGTGGTGTTCAAGAGTCCTATAAATCCCTCCTGGAGTTTCTCACTAAACTAAACAGGTTCTTTGTAAGACATGACAATGCATTCTTGGGGCTTGCAATGCCAGGGATTATCCAGACTACTTGGTAATCTTGAGTTCCTCCAGTGCCATACCCACAACCCTCAAAGTGGCATTTGGTAACAGAAAATAAATCAAGGCCACTCATATGCAAGCCAACCTTAACCCCTATGCTATTTATTGAGTACTCATGCAGAAAATTTGCATCAAACTTCAAAGTAAAAAATAATAAATTTTCCACTGTATTCACAGTTAATTTTTAAACCAGACTAACAAGAACTATCCATCGGATAGTCAGAGAACTTTAAACAATATAAGATATTTTCCTCAGTTAAATGGTGTATATAAAGGCTATAATTCTAGTGGAGGAAGAGGCTTTGTAAAATTTATTTCAAGGAATGCTTCCTAATGAATATATTAATTTGGTTATACAATATGCTATGGTATGGTCACAATAGTCAATCATATATCAGAATTTCAATCTTCCTAGCTTAAAAACATATTACATTTATATAATCTAACTGACACTTATAGCAATCTTACTCATCCTAAATACATATGGCAGAAATGTAAACTAATATCATTCATCTCAGTTTTGTCATTCTTAAGGATATCCCCTGCCGCTCAGAGAGAAGGGATACAGCCTTTCTATTCCCTAAGCGATCGTCTTCAAGAATACGAGAAAAGGGCATCCAGCATGACAGAGGAACAAGTCAAAAGGCTAGGGATCAATATCAGAATGTGCTTTCTGAGCTGCCCTGATTAAAAGAGCTTCATAAAATATTCAATAATGTTTACATTTCCCATTTGGAAAATAGTAATCAAATTAATAAAGCACAGTGAAAAAACTACTCAATGCCTTTCTCTAATAGAAGCAAAAAATTCATGTAAAATATATGATGAAAGAATTTTGCAAATACCTTTAGCTAATAAGAATGCTCACCCTATAATTTGATTTCTGTTAATCCACAAATTATGATTAAAATGATTTGGACTCATCAACTCTATCTTACTTAGGCTGTTGTAAAAAAAAAATAGCCCACCATCGTGCAGTATAGAAGGAAATACTGCCTGGGTTGACAAAAATCCACCATAGTTAATCCTCAAAAGTGAATTGCCTACATTTTATAATCAAGAGTTGCTGGGCATTTGATTAAATACCCCAGGTATTTGGCACCCAATCTCGTTTTATTTTTCCTTCCAACTGATAAATGAGAAATTAAACCAAAAACCTAAAGAAGCAGTTTGTTATTTAATATAAAAATATTTTTACCTGTTATGCCTACGGTGAATGAAATGGACCAGGCTTTCAAAATATTAGTTAGATCAACTCTCTGTTTATGGTACTGGGAAAATGTGGCCATTCACTATTATTGCTCTTTTTTCTTTTCTTTAACTTCCAACTAAAACATAATAGAAAAATCTTTTGTTTGAAAGAAGATGGATCCAGTAAGACTTCAAAAGATGAAAAACCTAAGTTAAAATGATAATGAGTCAAGACACTGTGCTCATTCAAGTTGGCATTCAAAAGTATTTTCACCTTGGGTATAATTTAACTTTAATTAATTGCAACTTTTTCATGATACAGTTTAAGTTAATAGAAAGTTTTGCATGTCACTTCTTTTGTTAATAGCCACAGAAATTCATGATATTTAAAAACCACAAATTACACAATGAACATCATCTTTACAACTTTCTAGGAAAATTCATAGGATGTGCTTAACCCAAAGAATGAGTATTTTGTAACACAGACTTGAATAAAATGTATTTTTTACATTGGCAATTTGGGCAAAACATAAAAAGTAGTGATATTGAAAGGCTAATATTTTTAAAATATGAAGGGAAATCCCAAAATCACCCGATCACTTAGATGGCTTATAGTATATATACCAAATAAAGCAGGCAATTTAAGTTATTTGAATATGCATTTATTCTAACAACAGTCACCTGGAACTTTTAATATGTCTAAACTCCATCCTCTCTCTGGAACCTTTTGTACCTTACTTTTTCATATAGACACACTTTTTTTTTGTTTGTTTGTTTTTGGGCCACACCTGGTGACACTCAGGGGCCACTCCTGGTTATGCATTCAGAAATCTCTCCTGGCTTGGGGGACCACACGGGACACTAGGGGTTCAAACTGCAGTCTGTCCTAGGCTAGCTCTGGCAAGGCAGACACCCTACCGCTCCGCACCACTGCTTCGGCCCTTTATTTCCCATTTTAATTTAAAAACATGGCATTGTCCTTTACACACAGCAAATTTTAAAAAATTAAAGAACTGTATGTCTGCTCCCAACAAGAATTATAAAGTAACTAGTTTTCTTAATTTAGTTATATATAGCATATGGCACTGACTTAAAATTTTCAAAGTAGAAAAGGATGGGAGAATAGCACAATTTGGGTAATTTAATCATAAATAAAATATTAAGTAGCCTGGTTTTAAATCCCCTAATTAAATACTTTGGTGACAATGTATACACACACATTTATATATATGTCAAGTATGTCAAATTGAAAATTATAAACTTTCTTGAGACTGGGATAATGATGAATAAACTCAAATATAATGCCATTGTACGGGACATGATAATATTTTACCTCATTAGTGGGACATCCAGAAGCTTGTATTTTCTCCAGTTCTTTAATTGTGAATTCAGTAGCAGTCTCTAATATATGGTCTTTCTTATAGAATATTTTTAATGAGGTTAAACATTCAGAGAACTAGGTGTTTCAAAGTGAGGCTATTGAATCGTAAGCAGTTTAGTTGTTTCCACCACTCTAAAAGTTCAGGATAAGAAATAAAGAATACAAATTTTCACCAAGACAGAAAAATATTTTTATCCAGAAATAAAGGAAACATTACTATTGAGCAAATTATTTACACTACCATGAACTCTCAACTATTTTGTTTTCTTTTGGAGGGGTACCCGGTGACAGTCAAGAGTTACTCCTTCCTGCCTATGTGCTCAGAAGTCACTCATGGCTCGAGTGACTATATGGAACACTGGGGATTGAACTATGTCTGTCCTGGATCGGCAGCATACTAGGCAAATGCCCTACTGCTCTCCTATTGCTCTGACCTCATGAACTATTTTATGTTTTAACTTTCTTATGACTAATCTGTGAACCTGTATAGTAATAAAACAC
This sequence comes from Suncus etruscus, assembly GCF_024139225.1. NCBI lineage: Eukaryota > Metazoa > Chordata > Mammalia > Eulipotyphla > Soricidae > Suncus > Suncus etruscus. The sequence goes on along the minus strand of NC_064858.1, from coordinate 52,299,068 downwards.
AAATTATTTCTACCCTTCAACAAAGAAAAGTGGCAATTTGGTAATTTTTCTACTATGAAGCCTGAATTGTCTTCCCTGATCATTGACTCAGGCAAATTCATTATAAAAATGACCAATTTACTATATCGTTTCACACAAGGAAGACGATACTACACCGTGTGGTTCCCAGGGTAGAACAAGCAAATACTACCTGGGGACAGATGAGCTTGCTAGTATGCGTGTAAGGAACTCAAATTGTTCCCATCGTTATTGGGCTTATAAAACAATTTCTATGGTCCCCCTTATGAGTTCCAAAAACATACACTTTGAAGAAAGAGCCATTAGCATACATCTTTCTCTATTGCTGTAAGCTGACTTACAATAAATTTTTTGCCTTATAGAGAGATGAAACAGTGCAGGGCTCATAATAGAATGAGTGATGCATAAAATGTTCTTCAGCTCACTTCCCCTGGGATTTATACTTCCAAACCTAGGAACACCGTCTGCCTGCATGGACTGAATGCTAAGCAATGCAGTAAAACAACGCATGTGTTATGTATAGCTTTTCAAGTTTGCAAACCCTGGAAGAAATTGTAAAATAAAAAATAAGCACATATATGTCATGAAAACCTGGTATTGTTAGCTGTAAAACACAGATCAAATGCACAAATGATTGCCAGTAGTTTAGTGTGATCATGTACATAACACACTTTTTTTTAGAAGTTAAGTGACTGTATTCTTAACAATCAGCTTTAGAGACAGACTTCTGGACTCTAAAGACAACTTATCACACAAGGAAATCACTAAATCTAAATTACATGCAAAATTTTGATCATTTAATCAAAGTAACACTGAAAAGAAATGAATGTAAGAAAAATATAAGAAAACCAGGTTTATTCTCAAATCTTCATTCTATTTCCTTATTTTTAGAAAATAAATTGTCATTAATTCGTTTTTCAGACTTTGTTTCAAATTAGCTTTGTTTCCAGTCTAAATTTAGCCTTTATCCTTTGTGTCATATGTCTTCAAGCATGAGAAGGAAAATCAATGCCCTCACTCACCTCCAGAAAAATTTCACTGCCAAGTTTCTGTGGTTCTATGGAATCCAATAATCATTGTTCAGAATTGATTTTTCAATGAAACCTGTAGAAACAGCCTCTTCCTCCTTTCTAACAAAATATAGCAACAAAAAATGTGTAGTTTCTAAATGAATTAAAGAGAAGCTATTAAGCAAAACTATGTGCTGTGAGAAAATGTGGTTCACATTTTTTAAAGGATGCTGCATTTAACTAGATATTTTTCTGAGTCATTTAACAATTTTTAAAGATGATGAAAATATTTATTTATAAGATAATTTGAACATACTTTCCTTTGGTATATTAGAGCCTTAGTTATTACAAATGACAGCTATTTTTCCACAGAGAAGACATGATAACACCTAGCAATTTTTTAATTCCCAATTTAAATATATCTGGCTGAGGCAGTGTCCAATACCTATTCATTATGATACCCCAGCACTGCAAGGAGTGATCTCTGAGTACAGAACCAAGAGTAAGCAAGCATTGGGCATATTTGGGTGCCCCGGTTAAAAATGTATATATCTTCAGGTATTAAACATAGTTTGAGAGCATTCTCAATGTAGAAGAGCATTCTTATTTGTAGAAAACTTGAAATTTCATCCCTTCACCACTTGATTTGGCATCAAATGGTCCCTTGAACAATGCAGGAGCAACCCCAGTACAGAGCAGGAATTAGGCTCTGAATAGCCCCTAAGTGTGGCTCTCCAATAAATCTTCAAAATAAAAAACTTCTTTAAATATGAAAAAGCACAATCAAGGCCTTTAAAATATAAGATTTAAAAAAAAATAACAGTACTTTGAGGAAATAGAGTTAAGTATTAAATCCTAGGAGAGAGAAGTTATGTATTAAATCCTAGGAGAGAGAAAGTAGGTGATTAAAGTTTGAGGTATATTTTAGAAACCATATAGCATTCACCAACCACCCCAGTTTTCTTATTAAACATAAAGCAAAGAAAATTACAGCTACCCACCAGGAGGCCACGATCCCAGCGTTCTTTATACACCTGATTTAAGCATCACAGATGTGTGTTTCACCCTGGGAAGACTTCATTTGGTATATCAGAATATATTTTCTGCAGCCATTCTGTGCTGAGTGTAGTAACTACCATTGACAATTCACTCTGTCATTTATTCTCATCAATCTGAGAATCTGCAAAATAAAACACAGTGTCAAAAAATAGTGACAAGAAAAGAAAATCCTTGCATATTTACTTTACCTGGTAAAACCCTAAAAAATAAAAGCAAGTTGTTGCCCACAATATATGTGACATCTTGGTTAAAAGTGACACTGCTGTGTTGCCTTGTCAGGTTTGATGTTACAATTTGACAGATATAAACTTGCAAGAACCACCACCCTGGCACAAATACTTAAGCTCAAGATAAACTTGGATGTGATAAGTCTTTGATTACCTTGCCCAACATGAAGTGGTTTTTTTTTTTCCAAGTTCTTTATATAGTATACTACTCTTCACATTACTGGCATCCTAATTCCTTTTGTTTTCTTTTAAACACAGACATTTTGATCCCTAATCAAATCCATGTGCATTATGCAAAGAATTAGATCAATCCGAACTCCAGTTCTCATGAGAGAAGTTCCATTGTTTATCAGGCCATGTCTACACTGGCTGAGCAAAGCGCTCTGTTCAGAAGGAGAAGCGCCTTTGGCAGCTAGAGTCCACATAGCTGACCCATGGATGCCTGGGTGGAGCTTCTTCACCTAATTGCCCAATTGCAATGAAACTACTAAGTAGTCGATTGAAAAGCACCCAAGATGACAAAAAGAACATGATGAGCTTATCTTTCAAATTTATTTACTTGATAGCCATTTAGAACATAGTATAAAGATCTGATAGAAAATAGAATGCTTACACTTTTCAGGTGGCTATAAAGATAGGTATTAAAAATAGTTAATAGAATTTGGTTAAACCCAAATCATATTTTTTCTAAACAAGGCAGTAGGAAAATAATATTCAAATGTGATACTTTTTTTTCTAATTGACCTAAATTAAGCTTACAAATCTAACTTTATACTAATGGGGTAAAATATTAAAAGGTCAAAATTCAAATATTCAAAGGTAAAATATCCTAAGGTTAAAAATATTGAACAAATGATCTCATTATTGTCCCCAAAGGTGTCAAAATAATAATATTAAAAGGAAATATTTACACTCTTTCAAATTGTACCATTAAGAACAGCCCCAATTGTGGGTGCATTCTATTCTAGTGGCAGGATAATACCCCACTTAAGATGTTCAGACCCTTTAATTAAATTTTAGGGAATAAAAGTTTAGCAAAGATGCATTTTATTATGAAACTATAACATTTCCCCTTTATCTATCCAAATACACCTATATAATTTCCTATAAAATAATAGGTAGGGCATTAAACACTTTTGAAATCTCACTAAGTCTGCCTGATTGATGAGCTGACAGAGCTAAATCATATTGTCTTAAATGACTAAAGCTTCTCTCCCCTATGGGTACATACAATGAGTGTCAGGGAACATCCATTATACTTTTAAAGAAATAAAGATTTAAATGTGTGGAATTCTGATGGAATTCTGATGCTCTGGTTCAAGCACTGTATTTTATCACTACCAGTATTGCCCCAAACAAATCTGCTACTCCAGATTCCAAACACTGAAAAATCCCTAATTGCTTGCAAGGAAGAGTAGTTTCCATTCTTTTTTCTTCTCCCATTTTTTTAGAATTTCAAAACACTAGTCAGCATCTCTTAATTTGTTCAATAATTCTAAAATTTAGAATTTGGAACACATTTCTACATGCAGACTAAGTTATGACAGTGCATGAGTTTATGAAGTTGAAAATTACCAAATTCTAAGACCAAATTTATTTATTAATTAATAAAATACTTAATCAAATCACCATGAGGTACACTGTTACAAAGTTGTTCATAATTGAGTTTCAGTCTACAATGAACAATACCCTTCATGAGCGCACATTTCCTGCCACCAGTGTCCCCAGTTTCTCTCCTGGCCTCCCCTCTGCATACTCCTCTGCCTGCTTCTGTGGCAAACATTTTTCTTCTCTCCTCTCTATAGGTCTAGTTCTCTTCTTCCTTTCTTTTAGACATAGTTTTCAATATTTAAACTCAAGTTTAATGTAGATAATTTAGTTTGGTTTAAAAATTCCATCTAAAATAAATCTTATTGAAAATTATTTTTCTTAATGAAAGCCATGAAAGTGTAGAAATTTCAAACCAGTATTGGTATATTTGCCACATATGATGTAAACACTTCATTATGTGAATGAAGATATATATTGTAGACACCCTGATGATAGTGCTTGACAAATAATGTTACATATCTATGATATCTCATTTGTCAAAACATATATTTAAAATAATGGGCATTATCATCCTTTCTTTACAAATAAGGAATAGGAACCACAGAGACAGAAGGAACTTGCCCAAGACCATGCATACACAAAGTATTAGAATCAGGGTTCTAATCCACACACTTTAGCATCAAAATTTATCATTTTGCAGTGTTCTTTTCACAGTACATGGCTAGGGTATTTACTAACAGGTATTTTTTTATCAGGTATTTGGTTACATAAGAGAGTTATAAAAGTGATTTATTCATATTAGCTTGTTCTTAGATTAATGCCTATAATAAAAACTTTACTATTTTAGCAACTAAGCTTTTTTGTCCTACTTTTTGTAGGCATCTTATTTATTGATTTTATTGAACCAGCATTGATTTCTTAAGTTTTATTCATAAAGCCTAAATTTTAAACTGTCCTTTTTTATTCAATGTAGAAAATACCAAATTAGGAAAAGAATCACAAAATCAACCATGATTATTTAGTCCCTCTGAGTAGATTATGCATTAATTCATATCCTAATGTAACTAAGGCCACCTGATGGAAATATTCTGAAAATACCCTTGTAAGTTAAAAAAGCTTTGCCATTTTGTTAGAAGTACACATTTAGCACCACTGTGCTCACTCGAAACAGCCAGTATAAATCGCCTTAAAATACTCATTATGAGATTACAGACAGCTAGTAAGAGGGTGGGGTGCTTTCCTTGTACATGGCTGATCCACAGTTGATTTCCAGAATCTCATTTGCTCCCCTAAGTTCTGCCAAAAGATATCTCTGAGCACTGAGCCAGGACTAAGTCCTGAGCACTGCTGGTGTCACCACAAAACAAAACAAAATAAAAACAAGGCACCATAAATTTGTTCTCCTATATTTTGAGAGAAAGCAGGCACATCACAGAAAATGAGAAAATTCCTAAGAAGTCACAGGAAGTTTCACTGCTGTCCAACATTCACCTAGGAAAACAGAAATAGAACCTTTTCTATAAGATATCTTAATCAACACGAAAACATTGGTCGCTTAATTGTTTGTTTCTTACATTATAACAGGACGTCTGAAGAATTACAGAAATAAAATCGGCCTAGACAGCAAAGATGTAATTTTAATAAATATTCGTTTGATTAGCACTAAAACTGTCTTCACATTCGTTGCATCTGTTTCCTTATTTGTTCCCTTCCCTTCTCTATCTTGCAGAAGCTTATGGCTATGCTTGTGTCCCAACTCTATGAGGCCGCATGGGTGACTTTGAAATAGCTGTTTAGGGACCTGAAATAGAAAAATTTCCATTGCAAAGAGAGAATAACACACATACTAGAAGAAAATGACTCTGAATGCCCACTTGCATTGAGCTATTTAGTAAGTGTTATACAAAGAAAAGGGAACAGATTGAAATCTTTTTCCTTTCAGTTCTAAAATGGACATCACCATTTGAGAGAATTGAGACAGCAAGATGCCTGGAGGCCCAACAGGAGAAACACGGAGAAGCTATTTTAGGCAAAACTCACACTTTTGCCGGGCTGTTCCCAGGATGCAATGAACTGCATTTTTGCAACCGTGGCACCATGGGACTTGAGAAGCTCTTCTTGGTTCTCAAGCTAGCTACAGTGAGAAACGAAGCGTTTGCCTGATTTCCAGGACTTCCAGGGCAGCAGATTCTTTAAAATCACAAGAGGAAGAAAATATTGATAGAGTAGCATGCCGGTCAAGAATTAAAATTCTGAAGAAGTTCCTATGCAGCCTCTTTAAAATAAAGAGAGCAGAAAGAAACTGCAACAGTGAGGCAAAAGCACAGAAGGTTCAGACTTTAATCGGATATGGGAGCTGCTGAAAGCGCACCAGGACCAATGTTCGGAAGGCACAAACTCATAAACTCATAACCCAGCAGACTTTCATTTCAAAATAAAATTATAGTAATAACTGGCTTCCCAGTTCCCTAGATGAGGGTGGTAGGGCCCAGAAATAGTTACCTGACTAAAATGTCATCAAGTGAGAGGCAGTTCCACAATCAAAATTCACAGGGAGAGATGCTGGAGAAGAAGAAAAAACCCTGCTAGCAATTTAATTATTAGAAGGAACATGGAAAGGCCAGCAGTCTACAATTTAGAGATCGGTAGATTAGGAGTGAAGAAGAACCAATGGGATGAGGAGGGGGGGTTTAGTTGGGGAAGGAGTCGTGGTAAGGAAATGAACCATTTCAGCAACTTGAAGTCATCAGAGGTTTAAACTTGCTATATGCAAGCATCATTAAGTCCATTTAGGACAGAGCCATGCTCGAAATTGTTCTCAACAAGCAAAATTCTTATTTTTAGGAGCAGTCTCATACTTTCTTTGAGCACACAGGAAGTCTTGAGTCATTTTGAGTTCCATAATCTGCATGTTCTTAAACATTCTTTTTATTTCATGTCATATAAAAAAAGTCAATAATTGACACAGATTTCCATGCACCAAATTGTCTCCAATATTGAACAGAACATTGAAAACAAATGGAAAAGGATCAAATTCACAAGAGGTTCTGGCTGTTCACTCTACAAACTCACTGTTATTTCTTATTATTCTGCATTTATAATTTCCTACAGAAGTTCAGTCCAGGTATTTGGTTTTTAATGAAATGAAAGTGAATTAATTCTGACCATTTGAATAAGACAATACTTCAGTTGTTCTCAGACATGTCAATGTTTTTATACATAGTAAAAATGGACGTTCTCTTTTTATGAAACTGAGTCCTTCATATTTGCTATTTTGATATGATGAAAACATTTGCATAATAGGTAAGACTACCGGGCCAGAATTGGAATCTTAAATTTGCTTTGCCCATACCTCCATTTAAACAGAACATAGTTTTTCTTCTTTTGTTCACAAATTTAAACTTTCACAAAATTGCAAGCCCTACAGTTTGACATTAAGTTTTATTTCAACAGTATGCTTGATTGTTCAAAATGACTCTTCAGAATGTTGACAGAATAACTTTCAATATTTTCTTTATTGAGTTCTTAAATGGCAGTGTCAAACTTTGAGCCTGATCATTCTGGGTCCTGTCATTGAAATCTTTGAAGATAATATGGCATTCAAAAAGATTTCCATCCATTCTAATCTTTCATATTGTTTCTAGTCCCAGTATATTTGACATAATAGAAATAAATGTCTTAATAAATACCGGATGTATTTCTCTTTAATAAATCAGATCATTGATCATTGATTGATTTTGTAGTTCTGTTTTTCTTAGAAATTTGCATCAGATATTTTTGTGAAAAAGTAGTGTTCTGCTGTTCTGTTGCTAGATAAAGTTTGCTTTAAGTAGAGCCTATCTTCCAGGTAAATTGTTCTTTATGGGAAATCAATAATGGTGGAGAAACACAAATATTTTTGAAAAGACAGTGACAAGGAATAAGAGGTCTCAGATGCTGGTGGTGTTTAAGATAGGACAGAACTAAATACCCAAGCCAAAGTCAGCAACAATGAAATTATGAGACCTACAATTTCACAATCAAAATTTAAAATGGGTCTGTTATGCGAGCAGGCTCATGGGGTGAGGGGACACCAGTGGTGGCACGGGATGCACTCTGGGAATATTGGTGGAGGGAGGTTGATTTTAGTAGTTGAATTAGCTCTGAAACATTGTATGACACCCAATTATGAAGAACTTTGTAAATCACAATGATTTCAATAAATGATTTAAAAAATTGACTTTGATATCAGAAAAAAATAGTGGAGCCCAATTGTCCTCAAAAATGTCCTTTACCAGAGGCCAGAGCTATAAGCACAGCAGGTAGGGTGCTTCCCTTACACACAGCTGACTGAAATTCAATCTCTGGCATCCCATTTGGTCCCCAGAGCCTACCTGGAGTGAGTTCTGACTACAGAGCCAGAACTAACCCCAAAGTGCCACTGAGTATGGCCCAAAAACAATAAAAAAAAATCTTTTGCCAGATGGAACAATATTATGATACAAGGGGCTTGTACTGCATATAGCCTGGACATCCTATATATTATCCCCCCAAGTCTTGGAGTAGTGATCCCTACGTAAATTAGGAGTAAAAGCTGAATAGAGCTAGGAGTAACCCCTGAGCACAGTCAGGTGTAGCCCAAAAGACCCCCTCCCAAATCTTTTGCCTTATCCTTCCACCTCTTCTTTTTTTGGGGGGTGGGCAGCGCTCAGGGGTTAATTGTGGCAGGTTTAGGGGACCATATGGGTTATCAACATTCGAACCACCATCCATCCTGTATTGGCCATGTGCAAAGCAAATGCCTTACCGCTGTGCTATCACTTTAGCCCCTACATTCCACTTCTTTTTCTAGGAGCATATCCAAGGTACTGACTTTCTTATGTCATTAGACTAAAAGAAACTATATGCTATATGTATCCTTTGTATCCCTTAGGTGGATGGGACACCATCTACATTTTCCAGTGAACACCAGGAATAAATTTCTTCAGCTGAATTATGGGATTCCTGGCCTCCCATATGGTCCCCTGAGCCAAACTGTGGACCCCCAAAATATAACTGAACAAACATTAAATAATCATAAAGTTTTTCTTACTTTCTTGTTCTATTTGTTTTTGGTGTGTAACTGGTGGTGCTCAGGACTTTTTCTGGCTCTGAGCTCAGGAATCAATCCTGATGGTACTATATGGAGTGCTAGGAGATATAACTCAGTATGGTAAACAACCTATCTGCTATACTATAGCTCCAGCTCAGAATAAGGCTTTCTGATAAAGAAATATTACTTATAACTAATCCCATGTATAAAGATTGTATATACAAAGGTGACCAATTTTAAGGAATAATAATGGAGTTAAATACCCAAAACTATAGAGTACCCATATGAACATTTCTTAATGATTCATGTGGCACTTAATTTAATGTCTTACTGACACTAAAGGCCATCATTATGATTAGCAAGAATTAATTTATTAGAGAAATTGATGGAATCCAAAGACTCCGTAATATAAGTAAAAATAAATTTTAGGAGTTAATCCATATTGCCATGAGTCTCTAGTTCAAAAGAGTAGCATAATCTCAATAATTCTATGAGCTTTTATGTCATTTTATGTCATTAAGTTAAAAATAATGGCATATATCCACTCTGGGCAAGTGTTCCTCATAGCACAAGTTTCCAAGCTAGAATATGTCTAAGCCTATTACCTTAACATCATGTCATTCATGTAGTGAAAGCTGGGGCTTCTGTGTTTCCCACTCGGATGCAGCAGGTTTGGTGAGGGCAGCAAAAATTACCACAGAAAATCAGGGAAGAAATGATATGATTTGTGCTAAATAATTGATGGAACTTCGAAAAGTATAAAATGAATGTAAGGAGGTAGTTTTAAATATGACTGGTGGGCAGGGTTCAGTCCCTGACACTGCATGGACTCTTGATCATTATCAGCTTTTATCCAAGACCAGTCCCTGTTTGGCCCCAAAACATTGAAGCCACAGGGATAGCACAATGCATAGGGCACTAGCCTTGCATGCAATGAACCAGATTTAGATCCTATATCCCTTGTGGTAGTCTCCTAGGTACTGCTAGTAATAATTCCTGAGTGCAGAGCCAGGAGTGTAATTTCTGAGCATTGCCAACTGTGGCCCAAAATGAAAACCAAAAGATAAGCACATATATACTTATGCACAAACAAAATGACATAAAATCTGAAGATGATCTAGTGAGTTATATGGCACTAGACAAGTTCAAGTTTTAGCCATTATTATAATTTCTGCTATTAAGTCTTACTGGGTTTACAATGGGAAAATTACAATGGGTAAGATTTTCATATAGAGTGGATGATTTTAAATGAGGGTACACTCATTCCTCACCATTCAATTAATGCTTTCGCAGCTTATCTCTCAGCCAGTATGAGTGACAAGAGCACTTTATACTTATTTCCTACTATCTTTTGTCAGTTTGACACAGTTAAAATAAATGGGAAAAATTTGAAGAAAAGCGGGCTCCAAGCAAATTTTGAACTTAAAAAAAATTGCTGACTCTGAATAGTCAAACCATACAGGCCTCAAAACAAAGAAAGTCAATGATGCTCTTGGTTAATATGGCTGAAAGAATGTAGCAATTATTGTCAGATAGCAGAATGTTCTGAAAACTCAGTATCTTCCCACTCTGTTAGATTGTCACTGTCACCAAAGACACATGCATATCATAATGATCTCACACTGGGAGCTTGGTGACCTGAATTGGGTCTTTGATATAAATTAATGTGTATGTGCAAATGCAGACATGCACCCTTGGGTTGTTACAGAATTAAAGACTTGTGAAGTCATATAACATATGCCACGGTAAGAACCAAGGACACATTTAGCAGAGTTCTGTGAAATGTTACAAGGCTAGCAGAAACTTTAATACCTGTGAACCACTTAAATAAGAAAATTAGGTTAATAAAAGTCAATACTCATTTTCTCTCTGTGAGAAGGTCTGTTTTTATCCCCTTAATTAACTAATATAAGCATACTTGGAATATCGCTATAAGCACAGCAGTCTGAATTTAAGGCAGATAGGAAGAATGGAACTACAGTGGATGAATGGATACATTGGGCATGGAGCATGAATATTTACACTAGATGAAGAGTGTGACTGAAAAAGGCAATAATATAGGACCAGATATATAGTACAGCAGGTAGAGTGTTTGAACCTAAACATGGTCCACCTAGGTTTAATTCCCAACACCTCATCTTGTCCGGAGTGCAGCCGGGAGTGATTCTTGATAAGAGTCAGGAGTAAGCCCTAAGCAGAACGAGGTGTGTTCCTCATTCACCCAAAGAAGAAAAAAGAAAATTGTCTTAAACATGTTATGAACCAAAAGAAGCTTTTACACATAGAGAAAAGAGGTTAAAAAGACAAAATATTAAAAAAAGACAAGACATCAACCTGTCAATAGATGTGTTATCTTAAAAAATAAATAAAAAAAGAATTGTGGAGAGAGGGCTAGAGGAGAGTTCTTTTTTATCTTTTAAATTTCACCATGAATGGGACTGAAGAGAAAGTATAAGAATTAGGCCATTTGCTTTGTATATTGCTGACTCCAGTTCAATCCCTTGAACTACTCATGGGACCCTAAGCATAGTCATAGTTTTTGAGCACAGAATTAGGAGCAATTTCTGTGCATGGCTGAACATGGTACGAACAACCTTCCTTCCCAAACATAAAATTCAGTATGACGAATATTATCTATAATGTATTTAAAGAGACATATTAGATATGTTTAATTTGAATTTAATTCTTTTGTAATAAAGTCTGTTATCATAGCCTTATAGAATACTTTCACTTGATAATAATAACACCATTTTTAACATGTGGCCATTTGTCCTTCACAAGTTCTCCCTAAGATAATACCAGGATGCTGTATCCATAGCAACCACAAATCTAAAGAGTAAAATTTACGAGTTAATTCATTGCTTTATAGGTGTCATTGTTCTGGGTCCAGCAGAACCATACTTATAAAGTGGTAGGTAGAGTTCTAGGGATTAAACTAAATTGCACATGCCAAGCATTTAGTCTACCAGTTGGGTTATCCCCCAGCCCCACTTATTTTTATTGGATCAATTTAAAACAAAAGAGATAAGATCCCTACTCTACTTATTAAAAACCATATCAACCTTTTGTAACCCTATAAACTAAATAATAAAAACACAGGAAGTAACAAACCTCTCTCCAATATTTATGGTATGAGTCTTTATCCCACTATCAGAGCAATAATTTGAGATTCTTGAAACAACCGATCACAAAATAGTAAGCAATTCAAAAATATTTCTGGAATATTTTGTTTACAATGCAATGAAGCTCTCATAAATAGTTTTGATCATTCACTATACATCTGAATCTATTCCTCTAAGCCAAAGAAATGACTCAAAAAACTGGAGAAGGTCACAATGTAGGAGTTCTGAGTTCAGTCTCTGGAACCACATAGTTCCTTAAGCAATGATGATAGGGGTCCTTCTCACCCGATCACCAAGTTGAGGGTGCCCTTATACAGGATGCAAAATTAAAAAAAAATATTCTTCTACCATGAACCAGGCACTTTGGTGATGTTGAGAGCAAAAGATGGATAATATTTCATTCACTTCCCTCAAAAAAAAAAGTATAACTTTAAAGGCAGAAATATCAAATATAGGGGCCAAAGCACAGCAGTTAGAGCATCACCTAACATGCAACTTACCTAGGTCTATCCCTGGCATCCAATATGGCCCCTTAAGCACCATTAGGAATGACCCCTGAGTGCAGAGTTAGGAGTAAGCCCTGAACACTGCTAGATGTAACCCCAAAGTAAACAAAACTAACCATAAAAGTGAAAACCCAATAAAGAACAGATCTAGAAAGAGTAGCAGTAACTTTACAAGAAGTGCTTTTAAAAATAAATGTTATAACTTCATCCACACCCATGTTAACCAAGAACTGATAGTTGGAAAAAAGAGGAAGTTATAAAATTAGTACAAAAACATACTATACAAGCTGAAAAAGGCGACAATTCACCAACAATGAAATGATGAGGGTTCCTTTCTCCCTACAATCCCACCCAACACCAGCTATTTCCACTTTTTAATATGTGCCATTTTCACAGGCATGAGCTCACTGTAGCTTTAATTTGCATTATTCTAATCATAAATGACAACGAGCAATTTTACATACCCATATTAACCATCCCAATGTCTTCACTGGGAAAGATGATATGAAAAGCCATTATCAGCTATGTTTAAACCAGAGAATTTCAATCAATAATTTAAAATATGTATACTCTCCTGAGCCAGAGATAACCAACCTACATCAAATCCCCGGTACCTCATATGGTCCCTGAGTACTATCAGAAGTGGTTAGTGAGTATGAGTCAGAAACTAATAATAATAGCAATAATAATTGCTTATACTGAATCGGTCTTTTGAAATGTCTGATATTATGAGTGTTATCAAAATTCCTGAATGTCCCATATTTTTTTCTGGAAAGAATCTGTTCTTAAAAAAATTGCCTAAACTAAATTTCTACAAAACATTGCATAGTTAGAGCTACATAGACTACTGCCAAAGATGCTACAATTTAATTATGTTGGGCAAGTTGGCTGAGCTTGTTTGACATTCATTAACAAAAAATAAACCTCATTCCCTTCCTGAGGAATAAAAAAAACATTTGTAGTATTATAGGGGAACAGCATAGCACAGTGTGCTACTTTTTCAGTATGAAATATTCATATATGAAATGTGAATGAGCAAAGCTTTAGAAATCTTCTCTGGTCTGGTAATTGAACATTCTGGAAAACATGTTTTTGACACATGAGTGAATAAAGGATACATAAAATAGATCTCATATTTAAGAGAGCAATGTCAGAAAATTATATTGGATAGATCAGGAAATAAATTTATTTTTAAAATAATAAATAAATAATAAATAAAATTATTTAATATCAGTCATCTGATAAGACTGAAACCCAACCAATTTAAATTTTAAATTTTTTAAATTTAGCTTCTTAGGGCAAAATATAGGTAAAGCATGGGTGTAGGAATAAAATAAAATGAAAATAAAATGAGTCAGTTATATTTTGAGGGAATAAAAGTTTAAATTAAGGATATACATACATGTATATTGGTGGTTGTTACTTACTGAATTCATATTCTAAGAAGTCTGAGTTTATTTAAAGGAAAAAAATTTTAACAGCAAAGAACTACTCAGCTCACATTTTAAAAAATTTGAAAATGGTTGTACTCAATGACGAGACTATACAAAGGGTATAACAAGGTAAGAATAATTGAGATAAGGATAACAATTACATAAAGGTTAAAATTTTGGAAAAAGTGACAGATTTGTGTTACTAAAGAAAGTCTAGGTATAGGCTAAGAGAGAGCTAGAGGTAAATAAGAGACTAAAACCAACAAATAATATGTTTTATATCCAAGTTGCTGTTTTTGTTTTTTTGTTTTTTTTTTTGAGAACAAGTTTAAAACAAGAAACTTACATGTCACAGATTTACATATCTTTCCCTGTCCCCTACCTACCAGGACTGGGGAATGCCTCATGGATGCAAAGTAAACACCCTACCGCCAAGCTATACCTCTGACCCAACAAAAGTCAGGGTTATTTTAGACTTGAAAGCAGAATAGGATTATATGCTTTCATGTACATGTTTACTCTGGGTTGTATATATGGGATAACTGATGGTAACAAGCCTGATAAAAGAAAGGCCATTTCAATGGTGGAAATGGCTGATTAAGAGATAAACCATGAAAGGCAGCAGTTTTAAAGTACAAGGGTAATAATGCAAGCATTATTGACAACTTCAGGAAGAAATTCATTTGGGAGGTTAGTAAATCCTATAGATGAATTAGTGATGGAAAACAATAAAAATTGGGTACAAAAGCCAAAATTGAATCCCCAGGCTTTTAAGTTTTAGAGAATGAATCTGACAATAATGACTCCAAACTCTAGAATAAGCAGAAACCAAGCTAAGAGAAAGAATGATTAAATGACTTTACGCATGGTTGAACTAGAACATGTCTGATGGACAAAGACCTAAGTCTGAACTACATAAGGAGATTTGAAGTACATATTAAATCTGTGCACAATTACAAATAAGGATTGAAGTTGAGAGTACAAATGAGAGTATATAGAGTGAGCATAATGATGAGCTCCATGGAGCAGGAAGAAGAGGAGACAAAAAGAACGAGAGAAGGAGAATTAGAGGAAAATCTGATGGGCATGTTGGCATAGAAGTCAGGTGAGCAGAAACTTCAAGAAAGAGGACACGTGATCAAAGAGCCAAATGAACGGAGACATCCATAAAAGACCCAACAACCATTCTGGAATTGGCAATTTAAGAACCATCAGCACAGTCATGAACCAATATCAGGTACTGGGTGATCTGAACTGCTGCATGGAGTCATGGAAATGAACAAAGTAAACAGAAATGACATTTTAAAACCTTTGATTGACAGAGGAAGAAAGAGATCAGAGAGAAAATGGACAGGGACAAGGACAAGTAAGAGGACTTTCAGGACAGGAGAAAAAAGGAAATACACTTGAACAAAATGCTATTTGGCCGAAATGCCAATCCAGAGAAATGCAAATTCAGTCATGACTGGCAATGGCTGTTCCACCCATCCACTTCTTTTCTCTTCCATTTGCTTTTTTCTAATTTCCTTCCATTTACACCTTGGAGAAAACTTTCTTGGTAGTAACTCTGATCCTTCCCTGTGTAGGGACTCATTAGTAAATAAAGTATGGAACACGATGGTTCAGATTCATTGCCTTTTTTTAAAATAAGATCTCGCAAGGAAATTAGAGAAATAAGATTTTCTGAAATTATTACTTATCTTTTAAAAATCTCTTCAACATCTACTTAAGTCATGACTGAATTGCTTACATTTTATTTTATAGTACTTTTGAGATAGGCTTGCAAGATATATAATGAATAAGACATTAAATATGAGATGATTTATTGATGGACAAAATATATGTGCACTCAGCTTTCTACAGTTCAGAATCTCCTCCATCAAGAAAGATCAAAGAATAGTTAAAAGGTTCATCTGAATATAAATAAAGTTGAACTTTTTCTAAGTTCTATCACTCCCTAGTCTAGTGGCCTTAAACAAATCTCTTCTCTCAGTTGAATCTTTATTAAAATTATGAATTTCAGTGCTTCTACCTGATGTTTTACTATTTCAGGATTTCCAGTTAAAAGAATACTGAAACTCCTGTTACGTTTCCTACATTTTTTGGAAATAAAATGACAATATTATTAGAGAATTTTCAAGCCTGAAGTCATAAAAGGATGCCATATATCCAGGGAAAGAAATATCTATAAGGGGCCTGAGAGATAGCACAGCGGTAGGGCATTTGTCTTGCACACAGCTGACCCAGAACAGACAGAGGGTGGTTCAATTTCTGACATACATATGGTTCCCTGAACCTGCCATGGGCATTTCTGAGTGCAGAGCCAGGAGTAAGCCCTGAATATTGCTGTGTGTGACCAAAAAAATCTAAAACAACAAAACAAAAACAAAAAAGAGAAATATCTACAAGTATTAATTTGAAAAGATAGCTATTCCCATTTTTCTTCTTAAAAACTCATTTGAAATTGATAATATTGCCTTTCCTTTCAAATAATTTATTTCAATATTGTTTTCCATACCAAATGATTAATGTCAAATCAAAATAGGATTGTTTCAGCCAGGGTATACATGCCAGCGACTCTAAAAGCAAAGTCAGAATGACATTTTTGGAGATAAATGATTTATTGCTATTTCTACTAGATTCACTAGAAGAATGAAACCACAGTGAAGATTCTATCTGTGGCTCAACAATATGAAGTCTTTGCCTTTGGTGACCACACAGACAATTTCAGTAGTGTCTCGCCAATGGTAATGCCGAAATAAAGAATAAAGAATTCTGGGGGGGGGGGGATAGGAAATTCAAAAGTGCTTTTAATTTTATATAAATTTAAACTGATGTGTGTGGTTTGATGCTAAAGAACAAACAGAATAAACCAAAGAATAGTGAAACAACCTTATTCTTTTTCTCCTTCATGACAATGAATACAATACAATGTCTGGTGCTCAAACTCTGCTGCATACCCTCAGTTCTGCTTTCTGAAATTTCTCTAGCAGAGAAGCAAAACATTACACTATGTTTAATTCTTAATTTTCTCCTAGATTTTTGTTGGTAGTGGTTTTTTTTTATTTATGTCCCATGCAATTGCTATCATTATTTTCTCACCTTTATTTTAACATCAGACCTACAGTTTTATTCCAAGGCTCAGTTTCTACTCATCTAAATAACTGTGATGTCCTTTATCTGATACTTAAATTTCTGAAAATAAGGTGTCAGCATCTGCTTCTAGAAGCCTATTATCAATATATGGCAGAACTGCTCGTGTAATTTCCACATTTTTCATGAACTTCATCAATATACTTCCTTCTTAGTCTCCTCCATGTTTCTATTGTAGGCTCTCCTAGGTTCACAATTTATGTGGGTATCTCTCCTGTTCTCTTCACATTTTTTTTTTATCATTTAACCCTTCCTTTCAGCAATTTTATTTCCAGGAAAATATTTGTGTGTGTGTGTGTGTGTGTGTGTGTGTGTGTGTGTGTGTGTGTGTGTGTGTGTGTGTGTGTGTGTGTGAAGTGTGGTACCCAGCCATACTCAGGCCTTATTCCAGGCTCTGCTCTCAGGATTCACTCCTGGCAAACTCAGGGACCATATGGGATGGTGGGAATTGAACCTGAATTGGCTGCGTGCAAGACAAGTATCTTACCCATTATATTTTGTCTTTGGCCCCACAGGCAAATCTTCTTAATGCCAATATAAAATCATTAATCTTTAATTCTAAACTGCCTAACTATTGTGCACCAAATTTGTAATGATGTCTCCAATTCATCCAATCATCTCCATCCTTTCCTCTGAAATGCCTAACTCTAGCATTTTATAAGAAGCTATAATATATTGCTGTATATATAACATATTGCTATATATATTGCTACATATAATATATTGCTATATATATTGCTAGTAACATCTAGAAAGGAAACACACATCAATTTCCATTTTTTAAGCACCATGCTTTATTTCATCCATTTTATGCAATGCTAAAAGTATCCTCTGATTTGTGTATTCTATGCCTTCATCACTTTAGTAATATTTTTCATTCCAAATATATTTATCTCTCTGATTAGATTTTTAAAAAATTTGTAAGCATTCAAAGCACATAATTCTAAGTCAAACTTTTTGAATAGTATTTGGCCATCTATTGCTGTATGTTTGCTTTTGGACCACACCCAGCACTGCTCAGGGATCAAACTGATGATCATGTGCAAGGCAAACACCATACCTCCTATACTATCTCTCTATACTCTGATCATCACTTTTTAATTTTATAAATTTAAAATTTATAAACCATTTTATAAATGGTTACTAATAGTGACAAAAAGAAAGATTAAAGCAAATTTACCTGTTCTTCTATGAAGACATAAATAAATACAAATCAGCTTGGTAATCACATAACTTGGTTCTATCAGCTCTCCAGTGGGCCTTAAAAGCACTAAGCCTGTTTCTTACCTTACTCTGTCCTGTGGAGCTAATCCAACCATAGTCTTGCCTTTGAAGTCAACTGGAACATCATGCATGGGTGAGCTCCAGAAAGCACACAAAAGCAAGAAAAGAAAACTGACACGTTATTCTTAACCAAAGGCACTGAGCTATTTCCATTTATATATACACACAAGCATCCCACAGACTTCAAGAGCTGGCAGATGAAGTAGAAGTTGGTTACTAGTCTCTTATGAACGAGACATAGACAAAGTTATGATGGAGTGAAAGTTTTACATCCCAAGTAAATAAGTCTGTTCTTTCTTTTCTAAGAGAAAAACAAACCACATATATAAGCTTTCATAAAATTATAAAAATGCCTTCTGAGAATAGCAAGCTTTGCTGGAAATGGAATTTCTCTTTCTCTAAAGCAAAATGATTACCTTATAGGGATAATGCTACAATCCAGAATATTTACTAAAAAGAAGTAAAGATAAGAGCATTGACATGAGAACACTATCACCATCTTTAAGGAGAAAAGTATAATAAAGCATTTCTCCTATCACCAAGCTCACCATAGCCACTCTGAAAGCCACTCTCTGGCTGGACTGATAACACAAAAGGTGGGATGTTTGTCATGCATGTGGCTAGCCCAGGTTCAATTCCCAGTATCCTATATCATCCTCCAGCATGCCATTTCTGAGTGCAGAGCCAGGAGTAACCCTGAATGCCACTGGATGTGGCCCAAAACCCAAAAATCAATGAATGAATAAGCAAAATATAAAGAAAGCACATTCTTAAATAACATCAGATCTGCAATGCTGCCATATGGGAATTAAAATTATTACAGCATTGACACTGCTTCTTATAGCCAAGAGTTTAAACTAACTGATATTCTGGAAAGGAATAAGATATTTCATATATATGCCTTTGGGCCATGCAAGTCCTCTTTGGGCCATGCAAGTCCTTTTCTAACATCAACTTCTATGGAAATAAAAGAATTAATGAGAGGCCCATTACATGTATCTGGGGGTAAGTTTTTCTTTACTTCTGAGACTTTGATATGGTCATTTTTAAACTGTGACAGTACTAGCTATAGAGCCCATGTGGATATGATATGGGATATAGAGCGCATGTAAATATGATATGGGAAATAGTCAAACAATGTTTGTGAGATGGATATTAGCAACCTTATTGCAAAGGAAGAAAATGTGTTTTAAGGATGTCAATGAATTGGTTCAAAAACATTGCCACTATGGAATTTGAGCCTAATAGATTTGATTCCAAAGATTACACAAGTTTCTTACCATAACAGCTACTGCTTAACTAGAGTTCCAATATGAACATGAAAAGGATGTCTATATCCCAATAATCCTTTGTCCTATGATAAATATTAAATGTGTTTGCTTTTTAATTCAGCACTCTCAGTGATCAAAGATTACTAAAACCAAGTATCAAAATGACATAAATCAAAACCAATGAATATAATCTAAACAATGAATTTAAACTTGAAAAACTTGTATTTATTGATGATTGGCAAAATATTTACTATAGCAAAATGAAAAGGCTCTGAGATACTAGACTTAGATGTGGCACTCTAATATAACTAGATATTATATTAAATATTCAAGAAGAAACATAAGAGGTTGTATTTGCATCAGAATCACCAATAATCACTTTGTGGGGAATAAGACAAGGATGACAATATGCAAGAGTTATACCAAACTTAATCTATTAAGAATGAGCCTACTGGAGACAGACCTAAGATGTCTGCTAACATCTGAAAAAGTGAATAAGACCAGAATGCCCAGGTGAGCACACATCTCTTTTAGAGATATGGAGCTAAAATAAAATAAGAAGAATTATTTTATTGGGTAATATAAATATCAGAATTATTGCGGGTAAAAGAGAAATAGAAATAATTGTAACCTTATAGCACATTCTTCAGAATAAAATACTTTGAACTCAATTATTTTGATCAGTTTCATTTGATGTAAGATAGTAAACATTAAAAGGTGTGGCTTCAAAGATAGCTTAAATATTATATCTCTAATTCTTAAATGTTAATTTTCCAAGTCACTCTTTTGGAGCTTAAGGTAGGTGGAAAAGGTACTCAGGAATGGCAGAGAGACACTTTGGTGTCCTTCCCACGTCCCAAGAGAAAGTATATACAGGTTCTCTGCTCTCTTACTGCAGACAGGAAAATGATGTTCCTTGCTTCCCAAAGATAATGTGAACTGAGGGCTAAAATAGATGTGGATATTTATTCTCTAAAGTGGATATGTATTCTCTGAATAGGGCTCCTTAAGTTTTCTTCTGTCTCAGTCTCTCTATGATGCACCTCCATTCACCTAATAATATACTCAGGAGAATTAATGCTTAGCTAAATATCCCCCGCCCGACCCTGACCCTTGACAATAAGACATCTGTTCTCCCCTGCTAAGTAAGGTGCTATACACTCAATAGACAGGATATGGTAGGAACAGGGTATGTGTTTTTTAATCCAGTTCTTCCTGTTTCTGAGTAGGTAAGGCAGAAATGACCAAGACTTTTATCTCCATGATTACAAAATACAAACTTCACAGGAATAATGGTTGTTCCTGATGTTTTCAATGCAGAGATCTTTGTATAGCTAAGGATAAAATCTTCAAATATTTTAAAGTATAAAAAATGGAGGAGAGTCACTACTTTTTGACTCTTGGAAAATAATAACCAATATAAATACAAAGGGTTTTTACCTTTAAAATCATAAAATTTTACAGTCGAGATGAACTAGGAAGTAAATCCATTATAAAACTCTTTGCCTAATGTTAGTTTTATTTGAAACAATGGTTTTGTCTGCATGGGTAAGGTGAATGATATAATATTTTGTGCTGAGAATAAAGATATGGGCGAGGTTTTTCATATTAGAGGTATTATTAAAGAGAACCTTGAAATTTTCCCCTGCATACAATCTAACTTATCAAGACATTGAGGAAGTTAAAATATTTTTTTAAAAATGCACAAATTTAGCTTTATATTTGTGCCCAAATTTTGCAAGAATATTAATAAATTCAGTTATAAAAATGATATTTTCCAACCTTTCACACATATATTTCATAACAAATGTTCAATAAAGTAACATATTTATAAATTGTGATGTCAAATCAATATGTGACATAATTTTTAAACTTCATAAAAAATTTTATCGCTGGTGAAATTAAATTAAAAATCATAAAGTTTATTTCCATGAACTTTTATTCTGAACATACTTATCATTAAATAAAAAAATAAACAATATGTTAACCAAAGGCTCAGCTGTGAGATTTAAGAAATATAAAAGACATTATTGTAATCATTCCCAAAGACAATAGAGATGAGAGTTGGAAGGACAGGCCCACAATGTAAAGTTTAGCACAAAGAATGGTGAGCGTGTTAGAGAAATAACTATACTAACAACTATCATAACAATGGTAGGAGAAGTAAAATGCCTGTCTTGAATACAGGCAGGGAGTGGGGGAGAAGGGGATTGGTGGTGGGAAAGTTGCACTGGTAAAAGAGTGTGTCCTTTTTTATAACTGAAACCATGTTTATAATCATCATGCTTAAATAAAGATATTAATTTTTTAAAAAAAGATATTCTTGATTTTTAAGATAGCATTTTATTTATGAGAAATTTGTCTCTACCTTCATACTACAGATTATGATTGCTGAGAAAAATTTTGTTGGATTAGTGAGTTTATTATATAGCTAATTATTTCTCTAAAATTGTTTTTATTTCTCCAGTTGTGCTGCATCTAATGGGTAAAAGATCATATTTGCTCCTCCTATGAAATCTCCCAACTGCTTTCCACAACACTGACCAAACTAGATAATTAAAGACAATTGAATAATTGAGTAAATGATTTAAAGCATTCCTCAATTTATGGCAATAATCATGATTATTGAGTAAAAGGGCAATCATTTTAGTTAGGAAGATCATATGATATGTCAACTTTTATCTAACTTAAAATGGAGGTTGGGGAAAACTCTGAACTATTCAGAAATCCAGAATATTTTTTAAATAAAATTTTGACAAAGATACAGCAATTCTGTACTATCTATACATAGTTTTTGTATTTAGACAGAAAAAAATAACATAAAACTAGGTTACAGGATTTGTGAATTATGAGTTGACTTGCATTGCACTGAGTACTGTAAATAAATAAAATAAAGAGTGAGTCTGGATTCACTCTTGCATTTTTAAATCACTGATTGAAAATAGGCCGGTTTTTAAGATGATTTTTTTACCTATTTACATGGATAATTTTATTTTATCCTACTTTTCTATTTCCTAGAATGTTACTCTGGGCTGAATAATACAGTCTTAGAGGGTGTGTAAAGTATATTTCACGTTCTATTACACCAATGCATACCTACTAGATGACTTTCTTCTCACTTGAACATTTTATCAAATTAAAAACTCTAATGTAAAACTATTTTTGTAAATGTCACAAATAAAATTTCCTTTAAAGATCAACAGCTTCATCATACAGAATGCCTAAAAATGGAATGGTATTACATGTGCGTCACTTATATCCTTTTATATATTAAGCACATAGTCAACCAAAAAAAGAGGAAGTTTATATAAAGAATTTTGATTAAAATGAGTTATTAATTTAGCACATTTTAATTCTATCATTAATTAACACTAAAATTACTAAATTATGTTCCAAAATTTCTCTGATATGAATTTAAGAGTTTTATTTTCACAGTGACAAAACAACATGTTAATTTAGGTGGAAGAAAATCTTCAGCAGTTCCACTGATTGAGACTAGAGTGAGAAAACTGGCTGACTAAATATTTCCCTCTCCAACTACATGTGGTGTGTTTTTATGGCTAATTGCAGGGGCTAAATATTGTTCTCCATTGTGCACCCAGGTGGCTGTTGAGACACCAACAATTACAAACTGTAAATAAGTGCCAAGGTGCATGTCTGAATTCCTGTCAAAATGAAAGGACCATAGCAAGTTAAAGTTAAAGGGCAGAGAAGTTCATTCTCTGCAATTTATGAATAATAACACTATTAAGTAAGCATTTTGGAGAAGTTTTTATTTTTTTAATTCTTCTAGACTATACAAGAAGGCCTTAACTAATAAAATTTAGTGATGGATAAGATGATGGCTTTTTGGTGAGATTTAAGATGCTAAATAACATATAAGGATTAGAGAAATAAATATATGCAGCATAAAACGAGGGTCAGCTGTGTCATTGGTATGAACAGAATAAAAACATCTACAAATCTAAGATGACCATACTCTGTACCCGAACTATTAATGTTGAAAAGAAAACTGAATCTAAGAAGCAAACATATATATAAAAGGGAAAATATAATTTCTATACTGAAGAGTTAGGATGTCTGTTTTTAATATAAAGTTTAAAGATCTTTGGAATCTCTACTCTATAAATGTAGGTAGATTGCTTTCTTTTTTTCTCTACTTGCTTCCCCCTTTAATCAGTTCTTCCTTCTTTCATGCTTCTGGCCTCTTTTCCCCCATTTCCCATTTGTGTTAAATATACTCTCTCTGCCAATCACTGAGTTAATCAGTGGAGTTCTTACTTCCAAGTCTCTGTCTTCTCTTACTGCTGATTCCCTGAACATTATCTAAACTCAGCCACTTTATTTGTATCAAATTTTATGTGTAAAGTGATCAGCGCAAATACAAGATAGGCTCTGTACATGCCCTTGGCTTCAACCCAGATATTGAAAACTGGGAGGCACTGAAAAAAACAGTGCAAAGTGCTTCAGGCTCAGGATAAATCAGAGAAACTATATGGCAAATTTTGTGGGGGTGATAGTAAGATTAACATTCTAGTGTAAGAAAATTTATATTAGAAATTGGCAATGATGCAGTTGGAGAAACTGAACCCAAATGGTAAGAAGCCTGCAGAAGACATTTTTTTTTATTATTTTAATGATATGATATTGACAGGGGATTCCAGGGATAGATGTCAAGAGGTAAACTGAATTAAAAAAAATCAAGGTGAATATAAAATCTTATTCTAAATGCAGATACTGCTTTTTTCTTAATAACCTGAGAGGAATAGAGATATCACAAAGGCTCAGTAATATTTGTTGAATGACTGGAAGAACGAGTAGAGTTGACTTTAATTTTTGTCATTTCAGATTCTTCCTGTCTGTTTGTTACTTAAATTCTCAGTCTCAGTTCTTCATATATAAATATGAAGAGTCAAACTACTTTACTCGTTGAAATGATTAAATTCAAAAGCAAAAATAGAAGATTTAGCATGCTTGGCAGCATAAAGAAATGAAATGTTAGCAGTTAATTAATAAAATTAGAGGTCCCTAAAAATAGTGTAAGAAGTAGGAATCAAACCCAACTTAATGTTTTCTGTAGTATCAACTAAATAGTTAAGGAAAAAGAATGTATTTAGACAACATTTTAGAAGCATTTATGTCAATAAAGTAACAATTAAAACATACTTTCACTTCATGAGTATATTTTTCTAAATTAATATATGTACCAACAACATATTTTAAACAATTTACAGACTAGGTGAGTAATACAAGATACAAAATAGTACAGGTTAAATGTTCAAAACAATTACTAGTGAGACTTTACAAATCTGGCAAATGGTGAATTGCAAATTAATGGTAAAAGTGAAGATAATACCAAAGAGGACTACAATTATAATTTATTTGATTCCTGTGTTTTTTATTTAAAATACTTCATATATCTTTAAATTCTTCTCCAGACATTTCTTGACAATTTAATATTTTCAAAGATGGCCATTGTAAGCTATGTTAAAACCATGGAGTTTGTGAGAGCTAACTATATACCACATGTTTCTGACCATGGGTATAATCTTGTATTTCTTCTCTAAGAAAACTCTTAGCCTTAGAGTATGTTTTATATGTTATGTTACATTAGGACTATGAACATAATTGTCAGAAAAATGAAGGAAATTCAAGAACATATGAATCACAGGTACATGGTCCTAAAATAAACCCAAGAAATGTTCATAACGTATGGCTTAGAATTATTATTAAGACTATACAAAGGTTCTGCACAATTTATGTTGTAAGATCAAATCTAGCAATTTTAGGACTTAGAAAAGACTCAGATCATTATAAATCATTAAAGGACATCTCTTGATAAAGACATTATAAATAGTAATCATAATAAGCAAACTACAATTTTCACATTTTTGAAATCTGAACAAATTTTAAATAATCTATTAGTAAGTACTAAGTTCTAGAACAAATGACTACACTTACTAGCATAATTTATTTTCTTATAGCATTCTGTTATCCTTTAATCAAAAGTATTTTTCCATTGGCAATACACATTAAAACCTGTTGTTGGAGTTGTGAAGTTGACTAACCACAAAATATCAGTAGATAAAATTTCCCCACAAATCTTTGCTGACAGTCTTGAATTAACAGCCCAAATTACTGGTATGATATCTTCAGTAGCTGCTTAAGACCCTGCCTTCAGGTCTTTATATTTTCTAGATAATACTTGGGAGAAATCAGATATTTGCATTTTTCAAACTACTCTATGAAATGAACTGTGATAAATATTTTATTTAATTATTATTGACTTGTTACAATGTTTAATATTATATCTAAATATCAACCTCATTGTTATCTCAAATCTCTTGGCACTTTATGTATAATTTCTAATAAAACAAGTTTTAGGCTCCCCTGGCCAAACCCAGACAAGCAGGTCAGACACATATCTCCAGAGTCAACACAACTTTCTAGGTGACAGAAACAATGACATTTTAAAAGACAATGTCCAAAATTATTGTAGAAACCAATTACTCTGCAACACTGGTATATGGAAAAGAATTACAAAAAGAAAGCAAATCTAGGAAAATCTAGTGAACATATTTTGAGAGAAGAATAAGCCAGAACTCAGTTTTACTTTTATTAAAAAATTGTGCTGGTATGTTAATTCAGCAATAACATCACAGTCTAACTTTTTAGGTTCACTACAATCAACTAAATTGCAGAAATATTTTCTAATTAGCATTTAGAACAACTCAGTTTAGAAGTTAATGACTCTGGGTGTAACTTGCATAGAAAGCTGATTTAAGGATTTCATTATAACTTACATGAAAATTGATCTAATATGTCACAACTCGAGTTCCCCAAAGATGTGATTCTTTAAAAGCTCTGTGATTAACTTTACTTGTATCTGCATTTCCCAAAAGACCTGAGGTGTAGACATTCCTGGTAACAATAACTACTATCATATTAAGGTTATAAATATCAGCATTTGTTTACTTAAAATATGAGATTTAACAACTACATAGTTACATACACGTATTTTATTTTTCAGTCCTTACTTAAATTTTTAAAAATGCATGCTATCTAAAAACAAAGTTAATTTTATGATAGCACATAATATGGATTACTTGCTTTTTCTTACTCTTCATTAACTTCTTTTGTTTTCTTTGTAAAAATTAAACTATCATAGATATCCTTTCTCCATATAGGATAGAACTAATAGGAATCACTACATTACAATAGGAGGAATATGGAAATACTCACTGTTTTATCTCAAGAGTTCAATTCATTTGCTTCGTCTGAGATAAATGCATAAAGACTTTTCTAAAATAACTTTTACATAAGAATAAAATGATTTCTATGTAAGAGAAAATTATCAGCCAGCATTATTATCACCAGATAATTGTAAGCTAGACTGAGCAATAAAAACATCTTATTTGGAAGGAGATATTAAAGAATAGCTATTAAAATATTTCACTCAATTTCTATTATACCTTAAAATGAAAATCATCAAAATGTCATTATAGTCCTTTTCTTCAGATTCTTTAGAGACTAAACTTCATCATTTCAGGCAATTGAGCACTATCCGACATTCACTTCAATATTTTGAAATAACTACAAACACAAGATGATATTTATAAATCATTCCATATTAAAAGATGTTCCAATACATTCATATGTACATACCATATAGAAGGGGATATTTGTCTTCAGATACCTGGAATTAAATTTCTTGTGAAATAAACATCCATATAAAGTGTTATTTTTGAGAAGCTTTTAAGTAAGAAAGACAAGTGAAGTGACTGTAAGGAATATTCAAAAACTCCAGTCTTAACAAGGTGCTAAAGCAGCAGTCTCAAAAAAATGCCTTCATATATACAGTTTGGAGGAAATTATTTCCAGCCACAATGATTACCTGTACAGCAGAGCATAAAACTTTTAACTGCTGCTCCGCAAAAGAAAACTGAAGATTAGTAGAATCCATATAGATAAATCAATAATAACATCCTTATGTGTTCTTTTCTTTTAAGAAAACTAGTAAACTATGAAGATTTTTTGGAGACTAGAGACTTTCGACATTACCTAATCCCAATTCTTAACAGCTCCAGCAATTAAATCTACAAAAAGCAAATACACTGTTTCTTGATCTTCCAGATAATTTTCTCCAAAAAAAAAAAAATCAAAATCTGTTTAATTTCAGAACTGAAAAATAATATTAGTCCCCCACTGTTTTTTCACACAAAAGCTAGACAATCTTTAGAAAAACGACTGATCATTGTAATCCCTAAGATACTGTCTTCTTTAAACCTTTTATTTAATATCTTAAAAATACGCAGTGTATACATTTTAAATAGTTTTATTGAAAAGGCAGTTTTCTAAGACCACTGGCAAGAAATATATATATTGTTTGCAAATCGCACTTTTAAAAAGATTTCGTTTTTACCTTTCAATTCGATGAAGATGCAACTTCTGATGGAACTCAATTTTTTTTCCTGAAGAAACTCAGTGCTGGTCATTTAGAACAAAAACATTAGCATATTACTATTAAAAGAAGAATAAGCCTCCTTACAAAGCCACAATCTCGCCAAAGGAAACTGAGGTTGCTTCTCCAGTTTCCTGGACGCTATCTTTGTCAACAGCATCTTATCATCACAGGTTAAGTTCCCTGCAACATCAATGAAGCTTTTTTTTTTTTTTAAGGGAACAGGAAATATAAGAGGATTCATCTTCTGAGCACAGCTGTAAACCCCCACCGCCTCTTAATCACAGCGCTCCTCTCTAACGAGGGTCTAGAAGGCAAGCATGTCAGCATGTTCGGGGACTAGTAAATCATCCTCAGGCAAAACATTCCTAAGAGTCACCACCAGTATTGGATACAACTTTCCCTCAAAAAAGAAAAGGAGGGTATGGGGCGGGGGCGGACAGCAAGAGCCTAAGAAGCAGCGCCCGCCGCAGCATGTCTGACTGGTTTTGCCTTGCACTTGGCATTTCGCAAGCTGACGCCAACCCCATCCGAGAGGGAAAACTTCGGACCAGCCTGCCAGCAACCAGGCATCTAAGAGGGTCTGGCAGCCCCAATTGGAGAAAAAGTCACGAAAGGTTTGCTCTCTCTTCTACAATCCCTCTACAGTCCCATCACCCCAATCACAGAGAATGCCAATTTCCTCCTCTTTACAAGTTTTAGCAGCCCCTCCACAATAAAAGGGAGCTCTTTGAGGAAGCTGCCTTGTTCCATACCATTAACTCAGAACAAAACATATTTTTAGTGGGACAGTGGTGTTTACTTGTAAGGACTGATGAATTGTTTGGCACCAGTTTATCACTAGCAGACAAAGACATTCTACCAGTTTTGGACATAAATCAAGGTACATGCTCTCAATAATAATTTTAAAAAATCAAAAAAGATTGCCTAATCCCTAAAACCACAGAGATTGAAGCTGAACTGGCCATAGCAACCAAGAACAGGACTTGGGTCTCTAGAAGGATTCTAGCAACCGATAAATGAGTTCAGATCTCTTTTCATCTCCACTGGTGTGAAAGCCAAAATTAAAAAGATTAGATCACCCTGTACCCATTACAAAAGGCACCACAACGAAAAAGTCATTTCCAGCCTTTGAATTACATCAAATAAATAACATTCATCTCAGCTATAATGAACAACTTTCAAAGTAAATTGAATCTCCATAGCACTGCTTTCCATGGCTGCAGCATATTTACATAACAATATATCACAGGAAGCTCAGAATGGGTTTGTAAATGGGGAACTCTGGATAAAAAGCATCTTTAGCCCCGATTACTATATACTCGAACTGCTTTTCAATCCCCCTCATTTAAACAATGTACTGTATCAGGAACATAAACAATGCTTTTAAATTGTGGGAAATGAAAGTTTGGGGCACAATTTTAAACATCTGGTCTCAAACCTTTTGTGAAGTATTGAGAATGGGAGAATCACCTATCCTCCTAATTCCCTGCCCTGCACTCATTTTTTGTGACAAAGAATTCTCATCTATGTGTACACTTGTTTCTTTGTTCATGCCAGCAATTTTTCACCCTAAATAGCTCCTGGATTTTAATCTATGAGTTAAAATAAAAGCACATTTTGCAGATTTTTTTCAACATGTGATTCATTCATCATTTGTTATTTCCTCGAAAGTACACACTATTATACATTTTGCCATAACAAGAATGACTTTTAAGTTTGAGTAATCTTCCACACACACCCCAAATGTTCATCTTTTACTCTCTGGTTTTGACACAAATTTCTCCAACTCATTTTAAAAATGTTTTAAGAACATTTTGTTTTAAAAATAGTTTGTTGTTCCTGAAGGGCTCAATTTGCATGCTTCAAATCAAATATACTCAAAATAAGACAAACCTATGCTAAAAATATACTAATAGTCACCTATCTCGATTTTGTGGCAACTCAAGGAGACATTACTATTTGAACTCCACAGGGAATCTCATTAATTTTTAAAACTCTCTGACCTCAGTACAGTTGAGTGTAAAAATAATTACAAATTAAGAATGAAAGAGCATCACTTGAATTCTACTCAGCCATATGCTCTACACTGCACAAAACATTGCTAACTATCATCAAACAGATTTTTCCCCAGCTATGAATTTAAACAGCATGATAAATGTCAAGAGACAGACATAAAAAAGCAGCTCACCCTTCCGCCCAGCTCCGCTGCCACCTCACCTCCAAATAATTCTAGTAACACAAAGCCCTAGTAACACAGGTTTGCAGGCAAGTAACAGCACAGCTGACACTTTCATGAAAATATTTCCCATAGGAGGTTGTTATATAGCTCTGCCTCCGGGATGCAAATTTTTTTAAAAGGGGGGGGTAACGATTTTCTTACCTAAAACTTGTCAGAACGATGGTCCTCAGGTCCTTGTCATTGTTGTCACCTCCAGTGCCCCCTCTTGCCATTGTGGAAATTGGCTCCACTCTGTTTATTGCTCTGTGCCTCAGTTACAGCTGGGGCACTCATCTGCCTGCACAGAACCTATCAGGGGAAATGAAAGAGAGAGAGAGAGAGAAGAGTATGAGAGAGAGAGAGGGAGGGAGGGAGGGAGTGGAAGTGTGTGTGAGTGTGTGTGTGTGTGTGTGTGTGTGTGTGTGTATGTGTGTGTGCTTGCGTGCTTGCATTAGCGTGTTTGTGTGTGTGTTTGTGTGTGTGTTTGTGCGCGCGCGTGTGTGTATGTGTGAATAAGAAAGGGAGATAGAGACTGCTGATTTAAGATTAAAAACCTAAAACCTCAGACCAAGTCAAGTCTGAATAAAAATGATCAAAGCCCTGTCCTTCATTAAGAGTGTAGACAGATTTTTTTTTTCCTCTTCCACTGAAAAGTGGAACTGTCATTGGGAATTCTCACCAGCAAGGCGCAGACAGAGGAAGGTCTCCTCCGGAGTGTCAGCGCTGCCCAGCAGTCCGTGCAGAATACAGGTACCTATTGTTCCAGAGACAGATATCTAGCCAGCCAGTCAGACTCTGACAGATCTCAGCAAACCAGTGAGCCTGCCTTCATTTTAACTCCTTATTTCCTAGAGCTTTTTGGTTCAAATGCAAAAGGTCTTCTTAGCACCCACCAGAAATAAATGGAAATGATGCAGATGAGCTCATGGCAGGAACTAGTCCTGTATCTTTTTACAAATGGGGCTTTTTACTACTATTTATTGAAATGCAGATTTTGACACAGATATTCCCTCCCCTCCAATAAATGAAGAATTAGATTGCACAGGCATAACTGGCTGTTAAAAGAAAACCCTAGCAATCAAAGATAAAGATGTGCAACCAATTTTAAAAGGAAGATCTAAAAAAGGGGGTTACTTAACAACATCAGTACCTTCAGAGTGCTGTCCAAAACATGAATGGGGTTCCCAAAGGCAAATGGATCTGAACTTTTACATAAGGGTGTGGCACATTGAATACATTCTGCACAAAATGCTACCCAGTAGACCTCTGTTTCCTTAAAGGCTTGAATCTCTTTTCCTTTTTACTTCTCTTCTAGACCCCTGTGCTTCCTTAAGGTCCCCCAAAATATCTTCCTTCCTCAGAGCCTGGCCAGTGGCTAATTTATAACTAAGGTAGCAAAAAACAATGATACTCAAAGAAAAATAACTTGGTTTATATTCTCCTTGATGTTTCCTAATATCTATTTGATTCCCTAAATTCCTGGACTTTTTTAGAAGACAGTGAATTTTTGACATTTTTTCTATGTGTCAGTTGAATTATTTTTCTTTTGAGAAATGAAGGAAAGTAAACGTCTTGTATTTGGTTGTGTCGGATTATTAGAAAACACAGAGTAGGAAAACAGGAGAAGGAAACAGAAAACAAAGATAAAGTAGGTCATCTTTGAGTTTAAAAAGATGTGGATTATACTTTCACAAAAGACAGTATAAAAACACTTTGGACTTTTTTCTAGAATAAGCACCAAATTCATTCATTATTACCACCTAAACATCACATCTATACACCTGGCAGAGAAGGTAAGCTTTAGAAGCTATAAAAAAGGTTATAAAATTTCTTTATAAAACCACACTCATGCATCACTTTACAGAGATAGAGGGTAAATGCGCAAAGCGGGAGATTAAGCAGGCATACCTCTTGATTGTAACAAATTAAGCATTGTAAATCTCTGCACTACCCAATAGTTTCTTCTAAATATGCAAAATTTGTCTTATTTTAATGTTAATGTTGCAACCTGACATTTCAAAGTTCTTTTTCTTAAAGGAAAAGACAAAAACGGACCTAGAAAATATCGTTTCTTTCTTCAAACTGTCCTTGATCCTTAAGTCCAGCTTTGTGAAGTCATTTGAAGTCAAGCTAATTTAACTACCACCTAGAGCAATTAATATGGGCTTTAGAAACTTCTTCACAATTTAAATTTACTTCAGAGAGTAACATCTAACACATCTGCTTTATATATTGTACTCAGGAAAAAGCTTTTGCTATTATGGAAATGGGGGGAGGTGGAGAAGAAAGCATATCCAAAGATTTTACCTACAAAAGGAAGAAGAAAAGTACGCAAGGTTTCTTACTAAATTCATCTTAATCTATGAATCAGGGACAAAGTAAGATAACCAGTGGAGCCTGTATCTTGTACGTGTTATAAGGAGATTCTTAAAGTCATTTCAAAAATAGGCATATCTTGGTAAGTTTTAGGGTTCACTTAAATGATACAACTCATTATTCATAATTATTTTAATATCACAATAGGCAGAGCCAATTTTATGAGAGGAACATGTACAGAACATAGTCGATCTCAACAGAGGTGACAGACTGCTTCTAGGCTAGGGTGCCCTGATTGCCTTTAATGCTGCAGTTTAAAAGAGACATTTAAGCTCTTACTCCTGAGCCTGTGATAAAACTTAGGTGTAAGTTCATTTAATTAGAGCATTACCCAGACCTCATCCAGATGCCCTTATCTTTTATGATGGGTTTTTTGCTCATTTGTTTCTTTTGATCTTACTATCCAACTTCTGTTGTCTTCAGAAAACTAACCTTGGTGTACCAAACAGATTTCAAATAATAAGCTCTTAACATGTTTGAATACAGATAGTTCTCACAGTTGGGGCTCATTATCTTTTAGAGTCATGTGTGGTAAGTTATCAACATTAGTGGGAGTCATGCATGTGTAAGTAAAAAAAAGAATATATGGATATATTCTTGTTGTGTATGTGTGTGTAAGTAGTTACTAGTATTTGTGAAGAATATGTTCCTTTTTTTGTTTTAAAAGTAGTGAAAAAGATAATGTTCTCCTCAATAATATTTTCATTAAACCCTTCTAGGTTCTCTTTGTCCTTAAAATATTCCTGAGCTGACCTAAGCTTATTATTCACACTTCAGACCACTACAAATTAATGCCAAGCAAAAGTCTCAAACTAAGTGTAAATAGTTCTTTTAAAGAAAAAAAAACTGTTTTATGTCCTGGTTTTTAAGAAATAACACAAACATAAGGTTAGGGGCAACCACTCATTAACTATATAGCAGGCAAAAATTTTCTGGTAACTCTGCCAGTTATCTTTTATTATTTTCAGTCACATAGTTTGAGCTGAGGAATCTGAAATTAGGTTTTTACAAAGAAACATGAAAAGATTAGAGAATATCCTCTTCATATGATAAAATATTATGTTTGTCTTATAATTTCTCTCCAGCACTTGCTATAGAGTCATTTGGTTATTCATTTACACAATAAACCTTATGCTGATAAAACTTATGCTGATAAAACTTCTAAGAGACTCTAGAAATGTTGCAGGTAACTCAACTCTGCAATGTTAAAAAAAAATCTGTCCACCAAATTAAACATTATCTAAAGTCTACATATAGTTATTAAATACATAAAAGATCAACTCTGTGCATAATATATAAAAAACTTGGATTACATATTAAAATTCTAATTAAAAGTCCTTGTCTTATCTCAGTTGACTGATTTGAGATTAGAGAATAAATTCGGGCTTGAGCTGAAAGCTTCTATAAAATCAAGATTTCTGATGGTAGCAAGTTGGAAATTATTAGCAATATTATAAAATATTTTAATAGAAAGAAAATAATACAAAACTATGAACATAGAGGATAAATGGCACCATGAAGATATTCGGAGGAATTTTAAGAGATTAGTTTTTCAGCAAAATGTGAAAAAAGCATTGACATGATTATATTCAAAACTGAGATTAAAAAAATTAATCATGCAACTTGGCTGATTAGAAAACACACTGTGAAATATATAATCTAAAACTTAACCAATGTTCAAACAAGAACTGAGTAATTGCTACTTAAATTTTGATTTAATCCACCAAGTGGAAACACTGGTCCTCAGAATACTGTTGAAAGTCAGTGACAATGTGATAGGAAGGATTAGGTGCTACTTTACACCACCCAGACACCTGTGACATTTATTGGAGCAGCTATTTTCTAGTTAATACAGTAAAAAGTATGAGATTTCCCTAAGCAACCCACTTATTGTAGCACAAAAAAATTTTTACTTTTAGATAATCTGCCTGATCTGGTCCCTGATACACAGTTTAAATTGGATAAAACTTGGTTTCAGAAATAGTCACATCTTGGATTCACCAGTTTGGATGCAATTAGATACTTCAGGTAATGGCGGAATTATTTTTTAGCCTTTCTTCTACAATAGATGCTGGAAGTTTACTCTGAGAATATATGCAGACAAGATTATGTTAATAGTTTGAATCACAAAGTATTTGCATTGTGGCATATATAAATGAAACAATATGTTGTTCGTGTTTCTCTAAATGCCCTCCTAAATGGTCTCAGAATTACAGCACAAAAAATGAACATGGAGCTAAGTTAGGAATTAATATTTAATATTAAGACATTTTCTTTCTATGAAAAAAGAAAAGGGGGAGAAGGCAAAAAAGTTAGTGAGGTTTTCCCTATCTTGTATGAAACCTTTAAAAAAGATCACAGAAGATTTCAGAAGATAAAGAAATCCTTCAAGAATTATAATTTGAAAGTGTTGTTGTCAGCCACATATTATTCTGTGTCCTGTTCTTGTAATGTCTAAATGGGATCTCCTTGACTTTCCAGAACTGGGTGTTCCTGAACTTTACATTGATGTGCAAAACTTCAGGAGGAAATGCTCTTCTCTCTCTCTTTTGTCACAAGTCTTCCTAAACCAAGTATTTTGTTTAAAAATCAGAATAAAACATGATCTGTTAATATCACAAAGTCCTTCAATCCTGAATTAAAATATCATCCCTTGCTACTGCTGCTTACAAAGTCTTTAAAGACCAACTTATTTCTCTTCCACTCAGTCAAGTTTTCTCCACAGATAATTGTTGTTCATTGTATGCACAAAAGCATCACTTAAGTCAGTATGTAGAAGCATTTAAATATTGTCAAATAAAGTGTGCATGTATTTATGTTTGGATGCCCAAATACTCACTCCCATTTGATTCTGTATCACTGATTATTAACACTCTTATCTAAAGAGAAAACAGTGTGGAAAATGTAGACCATAAAATAAACAGTCAAGAAAATTATTAAATTAGTATAAGTTTAATAAAGTTAATATGGCCAATGTTATATTATTTTATATTAAAAATTATATATTATTGCCCAAGAAACACAGCTTAGTGGTAGTGACTTTTCTGCATGTTAATAACCACATCTTCATTTTTTTAAACTTAGTTATGTCATTGAAAGGAATAAAACTCTATTTTTTTCTTAATCACTACTGACACTCAATCCTTTTTAGCATTTATGGAATTTATCTCTGATTATTATTATCATCAAAAATATGTTAAGATGCAAGTGCAGGATCACTAATTGTTCATAAGTACCTTGAAACATTAGATTAGCAATGTTTATAATTTTTAAATGCAGCATGTCGATATGAAATCAATTACCATGCACATCAGTCTGACATTTCAATGCATTACAACTGTAATACAATTGCCATAAACTTCTTTTAAAAAGCCAAAATTCCAATTGCTTGAAAAGCTATGGAAGTAGTATTCAATTGTAAATAGTCAAGAAATAAGGGCAGTGATAACCGCAAAACGGAGACAATCTACTTACTTGAATCCTCTTTTAATTTTCATCAAATGATTGTCATAGCTATTTAAATTCACATTTGAGCAATTTTCAGTGTCCTCTTGGCCTCAGAGTCTCCTTTCCACAGGTGAATGATTATCACATTGAAAACTCTCTAGTTCAACAACCACAGAACTATTCTTAACAAAAAGTAGCTTAACTTCTGAGCACCATGGTGATATTCAGAAAAGATCCATGACAGAGGTGTCTGCTGTTACAGTTATTGAGAGATGGGATTCCTCAGAACTGTATAGTCTAGATCTCCTTCACTTTTTTTCCCTTTTCTAGTGAGGGCCCTAGGTATTGAGGAGAGAAACGCATTTTCCTCGGCTTTTGGTTGAAAGAGAATAAGAGTTAGCAGGAATTCAAGATCAATATCAGTTTTGTAACTTGAGTTTGGATCTCAGATTGGCTTCATTTTTGAATGAAAGACAAACCAAAATAAAGCACAGAGCAGACTACTTCGGTGTGCCCGCCCAATGCCACCAAGTTATCGCGATTTAAAGGGAAAAGACAATCAAAAGAGAAAAGAAAAGAAAGATGCTAAGCAAATTAAGTTACTTCTTCCGGGCACGCACTCTCTTCTTAAACCTCGACCTCTCTGCTGCCCAGTCTTCCTCTTGTTGAATAGCAACTATTTCGAAGCAGACAGCACTTAATGAGCCTAAGGTCAGGCTGCTTCAACTTGGCATTTGCGGTGATAACAAATCAGAAGTGATAGCATCATACAGATTTATGAATTTTTTACCCCTGCAGTCACAAACATCAGACGTTTACTTTATAAAGAGAGCTTTTAGATCCTTCCTGCAGTTTCCATAGTGATTTCATTTTATTTCCCTTTTATCACAGATTGGCTGAAGAGCTGCTACCCTTTGTGCATTAAAAGGCTTGTGCTACCAACTGTCGATATAAAAGGTAGCTGAAGCAGAGCCGCAATATATACTGCCAAAAATAATTGAAACAGAGACATGGTGCTGAAAGGTTCCAGAAGGAAAACAAATTTTCTGTAGCAATCTGATAGTACAGGAGAAGAAAATTTTGACTGAATTCTCATAATGACTTGGAGTTAAATGTAGTTATAGTTTATGCTGTGTACCATACTTATATTAAAACACTCATCATACAAAGCATAATCCTTTCATAAAAGGGTTTAAT
Source organism: Suncus etruscus (assembly GCF_024139225.1). NCBI lineage: Eukaryota > Metazoa > Chordata > Mammalia > Eulipotyphla > Soricidae > Suncus > Suncus etruscus. The sequence goes on along the minus strand of NC_064858.1, from coordinate 52,261,661 downwards.
ATAGCTTACACTGTTCCAAGTGTCTGGGCTTGTTGAACATAAAAGTTCATTATGAAAACATTTTCACTTGAGTTACTTTTAGTTCCGACTGCTACATTTATTTCATCATTTTTTCTTTTCTTAGACTCTCTCAGCTTATTCAATTATTTTCAGTTATTTTTAAAGGATGCTACATTTGAAAATTAATTCATACTATCTATTGCAAAATAGTAGAAACCTCTGAAAGATGTAACTCGTGGAATTACATACAGCGTTTAAAAAAGTGAATGCTGTGTCCCTAATTTAGTCGTTGTTGCTGTAGGTGTTTCTCCTTATTATAATTGAGCATTTAGCTACATTTTAAATGTTATACTGATTTTTCTTTCAACTGTCTTTATTTAATGATGTTGGCAACTAAGGTAATTCTACTCCTAGATTGTTAGAATATTAAATGTCTGCTCAGTAGCTATTTATTAACTATAGTGAATTCTTGTCATGCAAATAAACTTTTAATCTGAATATGCTTAATAAAACTATGAATAACACCATTGCTAATTGTCACTCAAGTTCATGTTCTATTTTATATATTAAACTATTGAAATGCCAAAAATAATTATTTTTAAAAGATAATTTCTATGGATGTATTTTATATCAAATTATTATGTGTTTTATATTAAACTCCTTAAATTTCTATAAAATATAGAGATGTCTGGGCTCTATCCTACAGTTATTTTACATATACTTTATTCCATTTTTTAATTTCTTGAAAATTTCAGACCAGCTTACAAAGGCAGCTATGTTTGAATGTGTAGTCAACATGAACAAATCTACAAACCATAATAAGATTTCTTCTTTTTTAATCCTCTTTCACTTTTATTAGAGAAAGTGAGATGTAAAGTAAATTTTAAAGGTTAAGCATAAACTGACTTATGTGATGAGAATGCTGAGAAATTGTAAGTAAATAAACATGGCAAAGGACAATTTTAGTTAAGCTCTTGGAGGACCAGACCAAGATTTATCTTGGCCATTAGCATAGTTAAGTATGAGAAGACACAAATTATCAATAAACATTGTCTCATACTAATCTATTGACTCACACTTTTGGACTGTTCAAAGAACAAAGTTGGTTGGGGCTGAAGAGATAGTGAACTGGCTAAGGCTTTTGCCTTGCACTCTGCTGATTCATGTTTGCTATGGTCCACAGAATCCACCAGAAATGATCCTAAAGTTCAGAGCCAGGAATAAGACCTGAGTTATGAGAAAGAAGAGGAGGTAAATGAGGAAGAGGAGGAGAAAGAAGAGAGCAACAAAAAAGTCAAAGAAGCATGATAGATCCTGTTAGGTAGAATTTCCAGATTTAATCATTGAGTAAACTCTTCCTCAAGATGCCACATGCTAAATAGTATGGTACAGATTTATCCTCATTTGTGAAATGACGCTGTCCCTACCTTCAAAGAGCATCCAGTTGGAGAAGCAAAGAAGGAAAAAGACTGCTAGCATGTAAAACACACACTTATATTAAAGACAATGATAATGCCTTTGAAAAAGATATCTTTAATCTGAGACCTGAGAAGTTAGGCTGCCATTTATCAGCTATCAAGGAAATTACAAAAAAAAAATCTTTGGTAGTTTTGAGAAGTAAAAAAAAAAAAAAAATTCAATGTGAATGCAGCAAAATGAGTAAATGATAGTATTATTTGGTTAAATAGAGAATAAACTATAGTTTGTGGTCAAGCTAAGTCTAAAGGAATATTACTGGAAGAGTCTAGAATAAAAACATCATGTTAAGATTTTAACTTTTAAGGTCAAGCTGGATTTATGTATAAAATAAAATGAATGATATAGTATGAGTTAAATTAGGAGACAACAGTAAAGACCCTATAAAATGGTACCAATGGAAAGCACTGAGAATGTTATTAAGATGAAGACATGAATAAGTAAGTTACAATGATAAATTGCTATCATATGGGCATAAAAGGTTATGGAAAGTAAACCAAATGGAGGGGCCAACAACCCATAGGTTATCATGAATGCTGGAGGTATTGAAATTGGAGGTCTACGTTGTGAAAGTATAGGGAGGAAAATACTTAAGAGGGTAGAGAGAGAAAAAGTTCAGTTATAAACAAGTCATATTTTCAGATTTATGACAGCTCGGTGATATGATCTGGTTCATAGACATAAACTAGTGAGCTTTAGAATATATATTCTATATGTAGTACTATATATGTATATATTGTATATAAATTTAAAGGTGTTTTCCTTGTTTCCAAGAAAAATTTGTTAAAGAAAATCTATATAGAAAGGTGAAAATTAATCCTAAATTGGAGATCTGAGAAATGCCAACATTTAAAGCTATGATTTTGAAAAGCTCTAAAGGAGCTTCAGAAAATCAAATAAATTAGAGGGGAGTAAAGACAGTGACTCAGACACTAAGGAAAGAGCTTTTTTTAGAAAGAGACTGGTCAATGTTGCAGAGTTCTGCTGGAGGTCAAGTAAAATAAGGCTGGACATGAATGTTTTGAATTAAGTCTTCTTTAGTAATATCATGTAGTGGAGATGTTTCAAAATTTAAGAAGTAGAAACTACACCAAAATATCTTGGGAAAATAAAAAGGAAAGCAAAGGTTTATGAATGATTGGAAAGTAAAAATGTGTTGATTTAAAATCTAAACTAAACATATCTTTTACAGATTTAATTATAAAAGAAAATATAATATAGAGTGACTTTGTGGAAGGGGGTACAGTTGAGAGAGATTGCCATTTTTGTTTTCAATATACAATATTCTGGCTAATGCTAATATAGATAGATTTAATCCATTTACCAGAAGGATTAGGAATTAAAGTAGATGAACAAGAAGTAGAGAATTGAACATAAGAAAAAACACCGAAGTAGGAACTGGAGAGATAGTACAAAAGCTATGCTACAAAATGTGCATGCAAGCTTTGAAAATGGTGCCTCATATGATCCCTTAAATCCCATACAGAGTAATCTCTGAGAGTAGGCTTTGAGCAGTACTCTTGAGTGACATCCCAAAGGAAGGAAGGAAGGAAGGAAGGAAGGAAGGAAGGAAGGAAGGAAGGAAGGAAGGAAGGAAGGAAGGAAGGAAGGAAGGAAGGAAGGAAGGAAGGAAGGAAGGAAGGAAGGAAGGAAGGAAGGAAGGAAGGAAGGAAGGAAGGAAGGAAGGAAGGAAGGAAGAAGGAAGGAAGGAAGGAAGGAAGGAAGGAAGGAAGGAAGGAAGGAAGGAAGGAAGGAAGGAAGGAAGGAAGGAAGGAAAGAAAGGAGGGAGGAAGGAAGAAAAGGAAGGAAAGAATGAAAAGAGGGAGGAAGGAAGGAAAGGAAGGAAAGAAGGAAAAGAGGAAGGAAGGAAGAAAAGAAAGGAAGAAAGAAAGAAGGAAGAAAGAGAGGTAAGGAGGGAGGAAGGAAGGAGGAGGGATAAAGGAGGAAGGAAGTATAGAGGGAGGAAGGAGGGAGGGAGCGAAGGGAGAGAGAAAGGAAGAAAAGAAAGAAGAAAGAAAGAGTGAATGAAAGAGAGAAAGAGAGAGAGAAAGAGAGAAAGAAAGAAAGAAAGAAAGAAAGAAAGAAAGAAAGAAAGAAAGAAAGAAAGAAAGAAAGAAAGAAAGAAAGAAAGAAAGAAAGAAAGAAAGAAAGAAAGAAAGAAAGAAAGAAAGAAAGAAAGAAAGAAAGAAAGAAAGAAAGAAAGAAAGAAAGAAAGAAAGAAAGAAAGAAAGAAAGAGAAAGAGAGAGAGAAAGTAAGAAAAATGAAAAAGAAACAAAGAGAAAAAGTCAAAAGAAAGAAGGAAGAGAGAAAGAAGAAATGAAAAGGTTAAGTAGGGTTCTTGCTAAATAAATTCAACTAAATTCTTGCTGAAGGCAGTCCAGGGTGATATTGAGTAGAGAATAAGGGTTTAGATCAAATGTCCATTACAATACAGAAGGATTTTTTTTTCCGATTTCACTCAGAAGAATTCTTGTTAAAAGTATGTAAATTAAAGGCACATGAGTGACTGAAAAAAAAATGTATGTAAATGGGGGTTACAACAAATGTGGCTTCTGGCACACATAAACTGGCCTGGATCTCCAGCACTAAATAGGGTCCCTGAAAACGTGAGTTCTGCCAGGATTTCTGAGTACAGCATAGGATGACCCTCCAAAAAAAAAATAAAAAAAAAGGCTATTTAAATGGACCAACGATAAAGCAATAAAATGCTTTATCATGATCTGTCTCAAAAAAAAATGCAATGAGGCCAACCTGAATTTGATTATAGAGACCATATTTGTTGTTGATTGAATGGAAATGCAAGCTTACTAGTTAAAAACGATAAATGTTGTCAGACAGATATAAGATATATGTTCTTTAATTTAAAGTGAAACAATATTATCTATGACTGATTTTTTTTTTTACAATTAGTCTAATAGCTTGATTTGAGAAAGTACTAGCCTGAGGCTTTGCCAATAAAAACAAAGAGAATTAGATTACATGAGTTGAAAAAACACTTGTGTGATGTGGTCATATTAACAGACTATGTGATCTCTCTTGAGAAGGAAAAAGGATATGCCACCTCCAGATGGGTAGGGTCCATGGGTTTATGATTTTGTCAAAAATAGAGATTTAATGCAGAATAAAGATGGAAATATATTCTGAAAATGAGTTACTAGACATATAGATATCAAATGTGGCAAAAGGTATGATAAAGGAATGGGGCAATGACATGAAACTACATACCTGAGGTTGAAGGAGGAGACTACAAACAACCAGAAAGTTAGGAACATTCAGAGGTCAGAGAGATAGCATGGAGGTAGGGTGGTTGCCTTGCATGCAGAAAGACGGTGGAACAGTGGTTCGCATCCTGGCATCCCATACGGTCCCTTGAGCCTGCCAGGAGCAATTTCTGAGCATAGAGCCAGGAGTAACCCCTGAGCGCAGCCAGGTGTGACCCAAATACAAAACAAACCAATAAACAAAAAAGAACATTCAGAATATAAGATGTAAAACTACAGTTATATTTTTAGAAATGTAATAACTATTCCTTGAAATGGCATTTGGAAAGGAAGAAAATATCCATCAGAGGGTAAGGAAGGAGCCACCTCTACCTGAGATCGAAATGTTGAAAAGTTGTATTTAAAATTTCAAGAAAGAGGTTAAGTGTTTCGAATAATATATATGCTTTCCTATACAAAGATATCCATGAGAAATATTGGATAATAAATTAAATAAAACATTTAACAAAGGAAGAAAGAATAATCTTAAAGTATTCTTGATGATTGGCCTGATTGGAATCAGAATAGGCTATGGTAATTAAAAGACTTCCTTAGTTCAGCATCCATATTTTTAGTGAAAATGATGGAAGTAAAAGATAGCTAGAAGAGAACTGCACAAACCTGAACAAAGAAAGGACTGATTTGAAAATGGAAGAAGAAAGATACAGGATTGATAATGCAAGTGAAAATCTTGCAAATTTCTGTGCTAGAAAATAAATGAGTTATCAAACAAATAAGTGCAAAGTCACAATGATGATGAGTAACCACTTTTCTATGATACGTGAGAACTTGTTCAAAAAAGACTCCTAGTACTGCCAAAACAATAATAAAGCAGGTAAAAAGGCATTTTTCTTGCATATGCTGACCCAGATTTAATTCCTAGAACCTCATATGGTCCCTGGAGTGGCTATTGAGCAAAGAGCCAGAAGTGAAGCCTGAACATCACCAGGTGTAACCCCCAAAACAAAAATGTTTTCTAGTTCCATAAAACAGTTTGATAAACCCTCATCAATTTTTACAGCAATTTTATCTCTACAATGATTGATAAACAAAACAAAGATATTGAGAATGGGGGTGTAAAATGTGTCAGAGCACAATCTTTGAATTTTTGAATTTATTTTTTATATTTTTATATATTATATATATATATATATATATATATATATATATATATATATATAGTCTTGCTGTTTTGGGCTAGAAATGAAAAGTGGATCCAAAATAACAAAAATAATGTTTTAATGAGTTGAAATGATGGCTTTATAAGAATAGCATCCTTGAGCAGTGGCACAAGCAGTAAGGCATCTTCCTTTACCTCTAGCCTAAGACTAAGCACGGTCTTTCTAACACCCGGCATCCCATATGGTCCCTCAGGCCAGAAGCGATTTCTGAGGGCATAGCCAGAAGTAACCCCTGAGTGTCACCTGGTGTGGTCCAAAAACCAAAAAAAAAAAAAAAAAGCATCCCTGTTTCTTGCTGTTTTTGTAGCCAGACAACAGTCATTTGTATTCTATGCATGCAAATTTTCCAGTGCTCCAGAAACCATACACTTAATGTTTGAGGAGGAGGGAGGATTTCTGAAGGAAGATGAGAATTTCTTAGAACCTCAATTCTGGCAAAATACCAAATTACAGAAAGAAAATCATGGAAAAATTAGAGACAGCAGTATTGCTCAGAAGTGTTTAGCAGAAAAGATCTATCAAACTGGGGCCAAAGAGATAGTATAGTATATAGGGCACTTGTTTTGCATACAGTTAACACAGTTTCAATTCCTGGTACGCATATGGTTCTCTGAGCACCTCAAGGAGTAATTCTTGAGTGGAGATCCAGGAGTAATCCCTGTGTATCTCCGGTGATTCAGTTAATTCTTTTTAAAGAAAATTAAAAATAGAACTACCATTAAAAATAGTGGTGTTTGCCTTGCATGCAGGACAGTGGTTCAAATCCTAGCATCCCATATGGTCCCCTGAGCCTGCCAGGAGCGATTTCTGAACCCCTGAGCACCACTGGGTGTGACCCAAAAAAAACAAAAAACAAAAAGGAAAAAATAGTTGCTATTATAAAAAGTAACAGAAATACTCTGAACAAATAGAAGTGGATAAGTGACTCTTAGGCAGAGCATTATGAAAATGTAAGGCAGAATTTTAGTTTTTTCTTGTGCAAGTAGGGAGTTTTATTAATAAGGAAACAGAACTGAGGCGATTTGGTCCATTGCCATCTAGCCTGAAGAGAAACCCCAAGATCATGAGTCTCTACTTCAATGATTTTTCAACATTACTATGCCACCTGGAAGATAATTGAACTCCTTCTTCACTATTCTGGGAACTAGGAAGCAAATGGTAATTATCTCAGAAAATTATACTGTTTTTTTTCCCCAAGGCTCTTTGATTCTAAGAGAAAGAAGACAGAGTCCACAGGTTTGAAACAATATTTCAGCTTGAAGTGGTATATTCTTCAGATTACCTTAAGCCATTGACTCCTTCAAAAGAAATCAGTTGGTTCATGGGGCAGACTAAATTTGGTTGATTTGTGCTCAAAGTCTGTTATAGTCAAATCTATAAAAATGACAACTTCTAAATAAAGTATGCAAATATTCTCCTTCAGTGTAAGAATATAATATCCTACCTCAGGTTTGGTGGGCTAGAAGCAACAATTTTCTGTCACCAGCTCATATCAGTTTCTTATCATTTATAGACGCAATCATCATAGAGCTCGTGATAGAAATCATCTACTCAATATGAAAAGAAACCATAACTCAGTACATGTTCCATGTCTGGTAAATGTGATATGAAATACTTTCAAGGGTTCCTTTCCTGAGATATTACAATCTGCCTCCATGAAATGAAGAACAAAACTTACAAAGCTGAGTAAATTAAGTAGTTTCACCAGTTTTAGAAATGAAAGAAAATGACGATTTAGCAGAATTTTTCATAGGCTAGGAATTATCATGCAGTCTAATCTTTATAATAATTTATGAAGTTTATTTTTTAAACACATGTTTGTTTACAAGTTGACTTAACAGGGGCTGGAGTGGTGGTGCAAGCAGTAAAGCATCTGCCTTGCCCATGCTAGCATAGGACGGACCACAGTTTGATCCCCTGGCGTCCCATATGGTCTCCCAAGCCAGGAGCGATTTCTGAGTGCATAGCCAGGAATAACCCCTGAGTGTCACCGGGTGTGGCCCAAAAACCAAAACAAACAAATAAACAAATAAGAAAAACTAGTTGACTTAACAAAATCTATTTAAGTTAGTCTACTACATGTTTCAATATCTAAATTTGCTTAAATTCTACTTTAAGCACCAAACTTTACAAAATGAATATTGTAGAATTTCGCACATGAGCATTTCAATATCCTATTCCTTACCAGTGTCTGTTTCCCTTCAAAGAGGACTTTTCTTTTAATGCTTTTAGGATTTGAGTCGTCTAAGTTTTAAATTGAAGGTTGTAAGAAGTTTGCCCAAGATTTTCATTAGTAAGCAGAATAGGGAGCGATGAAACAGCTTATATCTCAGCTTTGGGTGCTCTTTCTTCAAGAATATGTTCCACATAGATAAAAATGATACTTTTGATCTGATGGGGGAAAAAATGCAAGTTTAAGGAAATGAACTTGAACATGGAAATGCTTTTATGTCTTAATTGTGGTTTCTCCATATAATTCACATATTTTGTGACATTGTTTTTAATTGCTAAATTTTTAATCTGGGTCATGAGAAACTAGTTTTGATATAAATTGATTTTTAACACTGCTTCTAACCTTTATCTTTCTCCATAACCAACTGTGTCAGGCTTTCTTTTGTGAAAAATCAGAGTACTCATAACTATTCCAGCACATATACTCTTTGGGAATCAATTTGCAGTGAGAGGCACTAAACAAATCATTTCTATAGCTTCTTCCAGCTCTAACCTCCTGAATTCTTTATTTCTTCACTTTATTCTCTTCAAAACCAAAAGCAGCTCTGTATGGGGAGGAATACACAGAAGGCATCACAAAACAGAATATGAGAAATTAAAAATCAAACCCCAAAGTGAACATCTCACTCATCAGGCTCCAGAAGACAAAGATCTAGATTACAATACATTAAAAATTATATTTTCCCCTCTTGCTACCTTGGGCTTTATGATTGAACCTAAGATCAAGAGTAGAAATAAAAAATGTGTGGGAAAATTTGATCTGCTTGTAATTCTAATCCAATTATAGCAGAAACTGCCAAATACATCTTCTAAAAAACCATCATTAGATTCCTTGCTCATTTTTATAACCTTAAGAGTTTAGCTTTGATGCTAATTCTAAACTCCTGGGTACCTTTCAGATTCAACCAACACCAAAACTAAATATGTAAAACTTAACAAGATAAAAATTTCTTCTTGGGGCTGGAGCTATAGCACAGAAGAAGGGAGTTTGCCATGCACATGGCCAACCAGGGACAACCTGGCTTCTATTCCCAGCATCCCATTAAGTCCCCCTAGCCTGCCAGGAGTAACCCCTGAGCACCACCATGTGTGGACCCTCCAAAAAATTCTTCTTTAAGGACACTTCATTAGATTCATTTCTTTCTTTTTTCCTTCTATTTTATTTTATATTTTATTATAAGATCTGCTTTTATGGTGACATTACACAAATGCTTTAACATAAGGTAGTATTCAACAGAACAAGGACCAGGAGGACTGGTCCAAAGTAGGAAGCTTGCAACAGGGGTTGGGAGAATGAAATTAGGGCAAAGAAGGGACTACAATGAATGACGATGATAATTGGAAATAATCACTGTGGACAAGAACTTGGTGCTGAAAGGAAGTAAAATGATGTTCATAATACCCTTTCAGTAATAGTTTTGCAGACTACAGAACCTAAAAAAATTGGTTGTGGGGGGTGGGGGGGAACCCAGGACTAGAGGAAACACTCAACCCTTTAAAATTCAGATTTCTCGAAGAATGTTTTCATTCTTGGGCTTTGCTAAACTTAGAAGTGAAGTGATTAAACAAGAGCACCTTTAAGGTCTTTTTTTTTTTTTTTTTTTTTTTTTGGTTTTTGGGCCACACCCAGTGGTGCTCAGGGGTTACTCCTGGCTGTCGGCTCAGAAATAGCTCCCGGCAGGCACGGGGGACCATATGGGACACTGGGATTCGAACCAACCACCTTTGGTCCTGATCGGCTACTTGCAAGGCAAACGCCGCTGTGCTATCTCTCCAGGACCTTTAAGGTCTTTTAAACAATAAAAAAAAAAAAAAAACAAGTCTTATGAAAATGAGGAAACATTTTAGTCTTTTGAAAAAATTCATCTTTATTTGGTCTTCTAAATATAATTAGATGAATGGGCATCTAGAATATGCAGTATGGAGACAACTGCACTCATATGAAAAAAGAGAAAGCTAAAATCTTAAGCATAGAAATAAATCAATATTATCTCAATAAATGTATAAATAAATAAATAAAGGTGATTGATTGGTATATTAAGAGGGATAATAAAGGAAAGATATCCCAAACTAAAATTAAAAAATATATATAAATTTTGTTGATTTGCTCCTATCCTTATGGGTCAGGTCAGTTTATTTTTCACTTTGACCCAGTGATGATGGCTTTTAAGTGGAAGTAAAAATCTCAATCTCTGCTGAAGTCCCTCTAACACATATTTCCTTATATATAGCAAAATCCAACTGATCCCAACTGTCACTGATTATGCATAAACCAGTCCCATTATTTTTCCATCATCTCTGCTCACTCTCTTCCTTATTCACAGCTAACACCACACTGGTCTCATTTTCCTTAAACATATTGACTACCAATTAGCTTTTTTTGGTCCTTTGAATCAAACATTTCCAGTGTATAGGATAATAGGATCTTTTATTTTTTGTCATTTTAGTGAGGCTATTCCTGATCTAAACATTTGAACACCACACTGTATAATCTCTTTTTCTGTTTTTCTATTAACATTAGTTGATATTTATCATTCTATAAATTTTTCTTATCTTCTTATTTTTTTAATATTTTACTTACATTTGAATGTAAGCCTCATAAAGTCAGGTATTTTATACACTTTGGGTTTTTTTGTTCACTAGACCTGATATATGACTAACACAAACTGTTAGATGTTGAACAGATGAATAATTGTACTTTAATACAAAAGTATGTAAGAGATTTTTTACATATAATTCTGCTTCTATTTTGAGACTATATTATAGTGGAAAATGTGGTCATGTAAATACAGCATTATTTTATATAGAAGAGAGAAGAATGGGGGAAGAGGGTAGAGGACAATAGTTGGGGAGCAATAGTTGGGATCTGTCCATATTTGCTTACATAAACATTATTTCTAGAAGTTTGTGCAAGAAGCTGGTAAGGGCACTGGTAAATGACACAAAGGGAAGCAACAGTTGCTTTACATATAAGATCCTCAGGTTTTCTCTGTGCCACCACATACTCCCCTGTACTATTGTGATTAATAAGACTTAATTCTTTTTGAACAACTAGAAGAGAGATAAATAGAGAAGAACATTAAGAAGAATATTGTTTTTTAATTTATGCTTTGCTTATTTTAAACTTGCCATGAGAGAGTATCAAAAATATATTTCAAAAAGAATTTAAGTGATCCAATAGACATCACAACTTGTTGAATTACACCAATTAAAATGTACATACATTAAAAATATTAAAATGAGTAAAACATCAATAACATGATAGATAAAAATTTTGGAGTCATATAAAGCAGTTTATAATATATACATTATTTTTAGTGAATTTGTCAAACTCATAATTTTTTTATTTTGCATTATTTCTTTGTTCATTATTTAGTACCCTTCTTAAAATATATCTATAGGGGCTATAAAAATGGTACATGACTAAGGCATTTACTATGCTTGTAGTCAATTCAGTCAGTTAACTCCTTGGTAACATATGATCCCCAAACATCACTAGGACGTACCTGAGCACCTCTCTGGTACAAGCCCAAGCAAATTTACCTTTGGACTCTCACTTTGAAAGACCAACCAGGATGGTCAAGAAGAACATACATTTAATGTTTACATAAGAAACCAAGCTCAAAAAATTACTGTGAAAATTTGTAATCCACTTTGGTCAAAATGAAAATTAAAAAAAAAAAAAATAAAGAAACCAAGCTCCTAGTGAGAGGAAAACTGTTGACTTTGGTGGTGGGAAATTAGTATTAGTGAAGGTTGTTATACATAGTATGATTGAAACTCAATCATGAACAACTTTGTGGAAAAACATTTGTAGTTAAACAACTTTGTAACTATGGTGTTTAAATTAAAAAGAATTAAGGGGCCGGAGAGATAGTACAGCGGCGTTTGCCTTGCAAGCAGCCGACCCAGGGCCTAAGGTTGTTGGTTCGAATCCCGGCATCCCATATGGTCCCCAGTGTCTACAGGAGCTATTTCTGAGCAGATAGCCAGCAGTAACCCCGGAGCACTGCTGGGTGTGGCCCAAAAACCAAAATAAAAAAATAAATTAAAAAGATAAAATTAAAAAGATAAAAAGAAACTTCCTCTTAGATCCCTGATCATGTACTTCAGGCTTCAGATAGTATAAATAATGTCAAGTACTGCTTTCAGTAGCCGTTTTTATTAAAATTATTCATTCAGACATGAACTGTTGGTAAAGGAGTTGATCAATGACAAAAGACCTCAATCAGAAGGCTTTTCTATTGAGGAAGAAGACTGAGTTAAACTGGTCAAATGTTGGCATATATATGTCTAAAGTGGACAAGGATCTAAGAATATTTTTAATCTGCAAAGTCATAGTGTGACCTAGATCAAACTCTGACGAAAGTAGTTGGTTTCACATATGAACTTTTTATCTTGAACTGATCAGTAAATATCCTTTCTCCTGATGTCAGCTTAAGTAAAGTTATATGTCATTTTATCACTTCTTTTTTTGGAAGGGGGGTTTACACCTAGAGATTCACAGGGCTTATTTTCAGCTCTATTCTCAGGAATCACTCTTGGCAGTGCTTGTAGGGACCATATTGGATGCTAAGGATCAATCTCAGGTTGGCCACAGGCAAAACAAGTGTCTTACTTGCTGCAATATTCCTTTGGTCCTTGACTGAGAAGCCTTAAAAGATTAGGTATCATACTCCTGAATACTGAAATACTGAGAAGTTAATAAGACTTGTCTAATGTCACCATGTTAGAATTCTGAAAACACAGATTTGAACTCTGGATAATCTGGCTCCAGAGCCCTCATTTTCCTTTTATTGCGTTGATGTTTAGGTCTCAGATATCAGGGGGAGAGAGAGAGAGACAGAGACAGAGAGACAAAGAGACAGAGACAGAGAGACAGAGACAGAGGCAGAGAGAGACAGAGACAGAGACACAGAGGCAGAGAGAGACAGAGAGAGACAGACAGAGATGGAGAGAGACAGAGAGTGACAGAGACAAAGAAATAAACAAAAAGAGACAGAGAGACAAAGAGAGACAAGTGAGACAATATAGTTGGACATCAACTTTCCTTTTGAAAAAGAAAATCAATAACAAAAGAGGGAAAAATTCTCAACAAAGCTGACACAAGCATTAAATGAAATAATCACACCATGTTAAAAATCTAAAGGTTATTTCATGTTCTCAGCAGCACTCTTAACTGCTGACAGCATTTGAGCCACCATTTGGAGTTTCTCATACATAATGTGACCAAAAACATCTAAGTATCATCTCACAAAAGGTGAGATTTCCTTGACTATCCTTCCTGCTTTTTTCTGAGCCCCTGAAAAATGGGAAAATAATAAACTAATGAAATGTTGTTAATAATTTAAAGTTTCGACTAACTCTTTTACAACCTGAATTGCTTCTGACAGTTTCTAAAAAGAAATAAAAAAGTGTAAGAAAAAAAAAAAAAAAACCTGGCCCTGGGATTCCAAACTGCAGGTGGCATCAAAGGAACTAAAACCGAGAGGAAAGTTCCATTCATCAGCTTCCTGCTGGCCAACAATTTCTTGTGATAAGAGCTTGTAGAAGATCACTGTAAGGCACAGTTATCCACTTTTTCATACTGTTTTCCCTAGTGGCGATAAAATCGATTTTCTGAAACATATTCTTAGGGCCTCATACCCTCTGAAGTGCAAGACAAAAGAAGGTGTAATACTAATAATTGTTCTCATTTGAGAAAAATGTGGTTTAGAGCAGTGTTTCTCAATCATCGGCAATTTTTTCCTCTGAGAGATATTGGACACTGTGCCAGCAGACATTTGTGGTTGTCACCACTGGAAGGGGGGTTTACTGGCATCTAGTGGACAAAGGTCACTAAAGCTGCTTCACATTATTCAAATGCATAATATTATCTCTCACCTCAAAGGATCTCCAGACAAGACCACTAAGACAATGAGAGTTGGAAATGATCACTCACTCCATACAAGAACTGGGTGCTAAGAGGAGATAAAGTGCTGCGCCTGGTACCCCTTTGTAACGATATTGCAAACTACAATGTCCAGAAGAAAACACGAGAGAGAGAGAGAGAGAGACAGAGAGAGAGACAGAGAGACAGGGAGAGAGACAGAGAGAGACAGAGACAGAGAGAGACAGAGAGACAGAGAGAGAGAGAGACAAAAAGAGAGACAGAGAGAGAGAGAGACAGAGAGAGAGAAGAAAAATGTCTTCTCCAGAGAGACAGGCAGGTGGAAGGCAGAAGGGAAACTGGAAAATTGGGCACAGGAAATGTGCACTAATGAAGGGTGTTTTAGATTGTCTGACTGAAACTCAATAATGAACAACTGTGCTACTGTAAAAACAACAACAAGAATAACAACCCTAACTGTATTATGAACCTTGTAACATGGTGTTTAAATGAAGTAATTAAAAAGAATTTCTAGCCCAAAATGTCAGTAGTATTTAGATTGAGAATTTGAATTAGAAAAAAGGCAGTCTTTGTGCGGCCACAAGGATGCAGTGTCAAGGTGTCTTCTCTTAGGCTGTGGAGGTCAAGGGGTGGGACTTATAGGGTTAACCTACACCCTCCATCTACCCCCTTGCCAAGTTAGTGCCTCCTCCTCAGCAGGGGACCTACAGGTAGTATTTCTGAAAATCAAATCATTGTCACCTAAAGCTAATCGCATCTGCCTTTGTGAAACAAAAAAATTTTATATAGAAAGAGTTATATTTTTTTTTTTTTTTTGGTTTTTGGGCCACACCCGGTGACGCTCAGGGGTTACTCCTGGCTATGCGCTCAGAAGTCGCTCCTGCTTGGGGGACCATATGGGACGCCGGGGGATCGAACCGCGGTCCGTCTCCTAGGCTAGCGCAGGTAAGGCAGGCACCTTACCTCCAGCGCCACCGCCCGGCCCCAGAAAGAGTTATATTTAATAGCACATACAAATCACACTAAAATGTGAGTCATCAAAGTATCTCCAGGTGGGCTTTTAGGTTGCTGCCATTTGAGGGAGCCATTTGTTTTCATTTTAGAAGAATTATCATAGTCCCTGGGACATGTATTGTCACATCTTCTGTGTCAGCACCTGTTCATCTAAGAAGGATAGAGATGACTCTCCCTTTAAGTCTACTACTAGAAAGCAATTTCCTTTGCTTTTTTTTCTCCCTGTACATTATCTGATCTCCTTCTACCTGTAGACAGACAAAAACATCCCTTGAAAGCCTCTTAGAATCAGATAATATGCTTAAAGGAAGCAAAAATCATTCATAAAACATAATCTCTAGCAAAAATTTGAACTTATCTTACCAAACTGGGGTTTCTCTTTCGTCAAAGTGAAAGAATGAGACAATAAACTCTGTTCTTTGTTGTCGCCACTGCAACTGGGCTGGGGAAGAGGCTTGGGAGCAAAGACTCATTAGAATAGGGATAAAGGACACAGGCAATGAATCTATATGATATTCTAGACGATCAAAGATAAATGAGCTTAGGGAAGAACACTATTTCTATGGATTAATATCATTGGGTATAAAATGAGAATTTTAAAACTTTATTAAATTTTTAGAAGCATTTGTGAATAATATATTTAATATCTTTGCATTAAGATAAAATTTCCAGAATTTTATCAGATATTATATTACAAAATTTAGTACTACAGAGGCTGGAGAGATAGCATAGAGGTAGGGCTTGTGCCTTGCATGCAGAAGGACGGTGGTTTGAATCCCAGCATCCCATATGGTCCCTCACACCTGCCAGGAGCGATTTTTGAGTGCTGCCAGGTGTGACCCAAAAACAAAACAAAACAAATTAGTACTGCAAAAAAGGTAAACATAGGTGAAAATACAAAAAAAACCATGATATACACTTACCATTGGTTTTCTGTACCTCCTGATTTATAATGATATACATGGATACTTATATGTATTTTTATTTACTTTTTGCTTCTTTGTATTTTATAATCTTTCTTTATGGCATGCATATTACTTTGTAAAATTTATAATAAAAGACAATAATTTATTTTAAACACTTTTTAACAATTAAGTAGATGTTAAACAATTAAATGATTAAGCTTCATCCTATTAAGCTATGGTTTTGCAGAGTAATTTCTTAGCTAATCTTGGCACTTAGCTATTAAATCCTGATTGGGATCATCATCATCATCATTGTCCTCATCACCATGTACCTATTACTAGTGATACCTTAAATCAGCAGAGAAATTTTAATATTACTCATTTCATTTTGACACTCATCTGTTATACTATCATATGGGGTTAATGATATCTATTTTATCACTGGAAATACTTCCCAAGAGGCTATGCTGCAAAATCTTACAATGAAATAATGGCATTGACATTAAGAAATATTAGGGAGTTATTTAATCATAACTCAGAGTTATATTTTATATCATGTTATCTGACAGATAAAAACTCTTATCTCACATGTGGACAAAAGGAAGTGGAGGCATAGAGCATTTATTATAATTTTCAATTCAGAATGGTAGACTTTAAAGGAGCATCAAGTGTCTGAGACTGAATCAGTTTTTGGTGTTCTCATTCAGTATTTATGTCTTATTTCACAGACAACTTCTAGCAAAGGATAACTTCAATACCTCTATTTATGTCTTCAACATACTACTCCAGAGTAGTATGTGGTTTATACAGATATTGAACTCATGCAAAGCATATAATCTACCATCAATTTATATCCCTAGTCCTCAAATTTTCTGTAATATGTGTTTAGAGTAGTCCTGGAATCTTGGGAGAAATGTTTAAACCACTTAGAAATAAAGTAAAGCATCAATGGCCTTTTTAGTCCAATAGTGGTGAGTAACTGAAAAGTTTAGAATATATGGTGAAGTCAAGATATTGCCTATACTAACTTGTATCACCAATGATTCTACCTTTCAATTATCTTTGGAAAATTATCCAGATTTTTAAGGCTCTGAAAATAAGTTTCCACCAGTGATAGGTCGAACTATAAAATAAGATATCAAGCTGGTGTTAGATAACAGACTGAGAGATATGGATATAGTACAATCTTGTTATTGCATTAAAATTAAAAGAAGATACACCAAATATTTATTGTCATTTAATATTTGTCTAAACATAACCTCTAAAAGTGAGATTATGAGTGCTTTTAAAAAATTATGCTTGAAAGATTGTTCAGTATTTTCTCCTTTAACATCATGGAGGTAAGGTAGAAGGTATAGAAGGTTGTGGTTTGAATCCCGACATCCCATATGGTCCCCCGAGCCTGACAGGAGTGATTTCTGAGCATAGAGCCAGGAGTAACCCCTGAGAGTTGCCGGGTATGACCCAAAAAACAAAAGACAAACAAACAAACAAACAAAAAAACAGAACAACAACCAGCAGGTATTCTATTAATGAATATATTTAAATATATGTATTTTATCCTTTATCTTAAATTTGTTATGGTACCAAGTATTTAACTCATGGCATTACATATACGAAGCATATAATCTACAATGCATTTACATACCAGACCTCAAATTTTCTTTAATGAGCATATGCTACTTTTCTGGTTCCTTAATAGAAAATATGTATAGATACTAGTGAAAATTATGGATGTGTGTGTTGTGACTATGAGGCAATGAGACATTTGGGGGTATGAACAGATGTCTTTTTCCCAACACTAATCAATGAGCACTGATGTTTAACTAAATCTTTTTAAGTCATAGTTATCTAAATTCCCTGATTAGATAGTTGTCAGTGTCAAAGCATCTATGTTGTCAGTGTCAGTCATAGCAGTTAAACCTGTGTTGTGATACTGGCCAGATTGACTAACAATGAAGAGATCATTCCACTGCTTTTGAGGAGGTCAAAGAATTAGAAGAGAAGTTGAATGGTAGAGAGAGAACTTTAATTACAAAATAAATGCAGCCTGGATAAATAAATTTATGTCCTAGAGAGCTGTCTTGTGTGCATATTCACAAGACCAGATTATTTAGTAAAATTGCTAGAGTTAGTTTCATTTTAGAAACAGTAGGATTGTAGACTGGTGGATACCAAAGTCTCTTGTGGGATGGTCCTGTAAAGAATAGAAGTTTAGTCTATATGTTTTCTTCCTCCTAGAGAGACATTTAGAGGAAAAGCAAATACTGTTGTTTTTTTGTTTGTTTGTTTTGTTTTTTTAACTACTTCAAAAAGTTTTCTGTTTTTTTTTTTTTTTATTTTGAATTTAGTTCTAAACTTCTTTGGAGCAGTTTTAGTATTAGCCTAAGTTAACCAACTAGAACAGTTTGAAGAGGCTTTATGAGAAAAAAGGTGATCAATTTTTTGAGTCAATATTTCCTCCTTTAATCTTGTGCAGGTGACATGTAGCTATAAAGTTGTTTTGTTTTGTTCTGTTTTTAAAAAGGCCCAGGTATTATGCTATCATAGAGAGTCAAAGTCAGGATGAAGTTAAAAATAAAAAAAGCCAAGGAAGAAATAAATACTTCCATTACATCATTGTGAAGCAAAATCAAATCAGTTCTGAAATCTAGCATGTCTTTAGAACTTTGAGTTACAAAAGACAATGGATCTTAATAGTCAAATTCAGTTAAAATTTTCTATACTTATACTAAAATTATAGTCATGTAGGTATATATAAACTATATATCTTCATGATTTATAGAGAGCAGCTATTTTTAGGAATTATTTATTGAATCTGTGAGATTCACAGTTATAAAAAATGATATGTATGATGTTTGAGCACCTGTCCCTTCACTAGTGTATAGTTCCTGCCAACAATGTCCCTATTTCCCCCACAACATTTCCCCCAACCAAGCCTATCTCTATGGCAGACACTTTTCTTTTGTTGTTAGTAATTTTATATATATAATTATTAATTCCCAGTATTTTAGCTAAGATCAGTGTAATAACGCTTTATCTGGACTGAAGCAATAACTCAGTAGGTAGGGTGCTTGCTTGCACATAGCCAACCAGTTTCATTCCCCAGCATCCTATATTATACCCTGAGTTTTCAGGAAGTGATTCCTGAACACAGAACTAGGAGTAACTACTGAACCCCCCCAAATATAAAATAATGTCTTATCTCATCAGTAAAATTTGGATAAATGCTTTATTAAGAGGGTCCGGCGAGGTGGTGCTAGAGGTAGGGTGTCTGCCTTGCAAGCACTAGCCAAGGAAGGACCATGGTTCAATCCCCTGGTGTCCCATTGGTCCTCCCCAAGCCAGGGGCAAGTTCTGAGCACTTAGCCAGGAGTAACCCCTGAGCATCAAATGAGTGTGGCCCGAAAAAAAAAAAAAAAGAGCAACTTTCCAGTTGAATGTTTCATTAATATTAGAAAAAAAAAAACAAAAACAGAAATTGTGGACATAGAACAAGGGCTAAGGTTCCTGTCTACCATATAGCTAACTTGGGTTCAATCCACAGTCTCCCAAGCAATAACAGGAGTAAGTCCTGAGTATTACTAGGCATGGCTAAAAAAAAAAAAAAAAAAAAACCAAGAAAAAGAAAACAGGGCCTTTTCACATAGATAACACCAAAAAAAAAGAAGGGAATCCTGTCTCTTGCTGAAGCCAAAACTAAAGCTTTGAAGGTCAAATAAGGAGCTCTATATGATGTCTACAACCACAAAAATGGGGAAGATCTGTTTATCACCCATTTTCCCATGCATGTGGCTGAAAAGGCAGTCCAAATATATTTGGAAGAGGGCCAGGAGAAACCAGATTGACACTTGACCAATCGGCCATTATGGAACTCTCTCTGAGTCAGCCATAATAAAGTTTTTTTTATCTTATATCTTCAACTCTACACTGTCTTTTATTTTCCTTATATCCCAGAGATGAGTGAGAATATTCTATAGTTATCCATCTTCCTTTGACTCATTTCAATCATCATAATACTCTTCATGTCCATCCATATATAAGCAAATTTCACTACTTCATTTTTCTTAATGTCTGCATAGTATTCCATTGTGTAGATGTATCACATTTTCTTTAGCCACTCATCTCTTATTGGGCACCTGGGTTGTTTCTAGATTCTGACTATTGTAAATAGTGCTGCAATGAACATAAGAGTGCAGAAGTCATTTTTGTATTATGTTTTTATGTTCCTAAGGTATATCCCTAAAAGTGGTATTGCTAGATCATAAGGAAGCTCAATTTCCATGTTTTTTAAAAAGAAATATTCACATTGTTTTCTGGAAAGACTGGACTATATGGCATTCTCACCAGCAGTGAATGAGATTCCCTTTCTCCCCACATCCATGCCAGTTCTTCTCTGTGATTGTGTGCCATTCTCTGTGGTATGAGATAATACCTCATTGTTGTTTTGATTTGCATCTCCTTGATAATTAATGATGTGGAGCACAAAGAGGGGAGAGTGCTGTTAGAATAGAATAGAGAAGAATCTAATGTAAAAGGGGCATTCATGACAACCCTTTATTTGCAGTAGTACAAACAACCATGTCAAAAAGAAAAAAGAGAGAAATAAAATGCCTGCCCTAGAGACAGGCAGGAAAGGGTGGGTGAAAAGGAAGAGGTCATCAGGAAAAGTGAGAGGGAAACTGTTGACATTGGTGGTGGGAAATGCACACTAGTGATAGTTGTTATACATTGTATGACTGTAACTGAATCATGAACAACTTTATCTGTGGAAAAAACTGTACTAAAAACAACCTTGTAACCATGGTATTTAAATATTTTTTAAGAAAGAAGATAAAGACACACTTATGCTAATCGTGGGTATCAAGACCAAGAAGCATCAAAGTAAGCAGAATTTGAAAAGTCCTGTGACATTAATGGAGTCAACTTTCTGTTGGTCAATTCTCTGTTCAGACCTGATGTGGAGAAAAAGCCATGTGTTTGGTTGGATCCTGACTAGGATGCTGGGGATTTGCCAACAACATTGGGCTACTCTAGAGTCCAGGTGGCAACTTCTAAAAAAACATTTTTTATCCTAAAAATTATATACATAAATTGGATTACATAATATCAAAGTCTACCCCCCCCATAAATCTAAAATGTAAGGTAATACCCAGTTATCAACAGCAAACAAAAGTGTTTCTTGACTTTTTCTTTCTAGTACTTCTACTTTTGATGTGTAGAAGCCCACACTAGACCTTCCCACTCTGAGTTTGGTAAATTGGTTTGAATAAAGAAAGGGGTCTGTCTGACTTTGGGCTTGTGGGAGAAAGAGAGAGAGAGAGAGAGAGCAAGGAGAAGATAGGCAATACAAGGAGAAAATAGGCAGAGAGAGGTCATGAACTAAAAGTCAAGCTAACTCCAATGAAATCTTTTGACTGGCTTGGTATTATTTCTCTACCACTACCTTGCTTCATCAGATCTGTCTGCCTAAGGGGTTAGAAACACTGTGCCTGGGATGGTCTCACCTATCTGGTGGTTATTTTTATTTTACAATTGGAACCTGAACAGGAACCTGAACTCTGGACCATCAGATGAGCCTAAACCTGGTCTAGTCAAGTGGATTGTATTTATGTATTCCATACTATATGCTATGTATTCCAGGAAGGCCATGTACAAGCAGAGGTACTCAGCTGCCAAGTTCAAGGTTGAAAAGTAAAAGAAGGAGAAAGTTCTTGATACAGTCATGAAACCTGTCAGTGGGGACAAGATTGGTGGTACCAACCAAGGTGGTGAAGATGCAAAGATGTCTAGATACTATCCGACTGAGATTGTGTGCAGAAGCTGTGGAGCCATGGCAGTGAGCCCTTCAGTCAGCATATGAGGAGACTGCAGCCCACCATCACTTCTGGGACTGTCTTCAGCACCCTCACGAAGTTCCACAGGGGTAAGAGTGTGGTTTTCCTGAAAACAGCTAAAGAGTGGCTTACTACTTACTTGCTACTGGACCTCTGATCCTCAATTGAATTCCTCTGCATAGAACACAACAGAAATTTGTCATTGCCACGTCCACCAAAGTTGATATTAGTGATGTAAAAGTCCCAAAACATCTCACTGATGCTTACTTCAAAAAAAAGAGGTTACCAGAAAGAGGAAGTCAAGGGAACACTTTTGTTCGAGGTTGATAGCTGGGAATTACCTTACACTAAATATATATGATACTTTGAAAATTCGACTATAATTACAAAAGTTTTTGAAAAATAGATGTTTTACACATAAACTTCAGGTGTTTTTTGAAGCTATTTGCTCTATCTCAAGATCCCTAATTCAAAGAGAATTTTACCAGGTATGGTTCAATGCATATTTATAGGCCTCCAAAGGGGAGAGAATAAAGTATAATTCTATGAAAGACAGAAAATGTAGACAAAGCTCATGAGCCTTGTCATACATTTGATAAATAATCATAAACCAATTGCAGTAGATGCATGCATAAGTTAACCTTTGAACTCTTTGATAAAACTGCAACCATTTAAAATTTTAATCACATATAATGTGTCTTCAAGCATGTAATGCATAAACGTTCTTTCAATTCGATGTAAATCTGGATTATTTCCCACATGATAGTTAGTTAAGAAGCAGATTCTTCTATATACCATATTTAAATAATTTGCTAAATAGTTAGCATGTGATTTGGGGACTAATCAGCAAAATGTTTATCATACCCTAAATGCAATCTTTCCTACATTAGCACTGTTGTTAGACTGTGGAAAGATTAACTACACCAAAGAAATATACTCATTAGCTTTTAATGATCACAACAGACAGATACCACAGCTTTAAATTGCTTTTCAAGGCCTGGTTTTCTATTTTTGTAATCAATGTTCTAACTAAACATTCATTATTATGAAGACAAATCCTGTAAGTCATACACATATTTCTGTCTCCCTATGACAGACATTGATTTAGACAGGAGAGACTACATCAACCACCAGGAAACAGCTGGTCTCTTTAGATAAGGAAATCATTGAACTAGCTTTAATATTGTAAGAAAAAAGGAGAGAGAAAGGAAAAAGAGATTGTCAGAGTAGATAACAAAAACCTAAACTATGTAGTTGAGACAACACAATTTATGACTTACAGAACATAACTTAATTATCATATATTTTGATTGTCTACTTTAAATTGTAGGTTATGTTTTCTCATAAATCAAAAGTACCAATTTACTATTGGCAACATTTTAAACAGTTGGGAAAAATCAAGTAGCATTAAAGGGTTAAAAATAGCTGAAATCCTGGAACATAATAAACTTTCAATATCTAACAGATCATTCTTGAATTGTAAGAGCTAAGAAAATTGAATGCCCAGGAAAATACTTTGTTTCCCTCTTAGACTAACAGATTCCTGTTGCACACTGATTTAACACATACAGATATATGATGCTATCAAATAAATGCAAATTTCCCAAGGTACGTAGTGATGGAATACTATTTGCCAAAACTTTAAAAGTCTTAGAAATGAAAACATGCACACATATTTATGTAATTTTCATTGCCTGGAATCCTCCATTTTTAAGAAACAAGTCTAAATCAGAATATCCTTTTCCTAGTTGCCTTAGCAAAGGTCTCTATGGAATCTTCTCAATATCAATGGTAAAGAAAATTGAGTGATTTCCTCTGTATTTGTAATGAGATGTTGCATAACCATTTATAAAATTATAATAATAAAATTTTATATTAAAAATGAGTTGGAAAGGAGATGGGATGTATGTGGGAGAGAAAATTGGGGCACTGGTGAAGGGAGAGATGTTGACAGTGGTGGTGGAGTTGGAGATGGAAACTATATACCTGTCTGAAACTATTATCTGACACTGCCTGAAACAGTGTCAAAATAAATATTGAGAAATATACAGATAATGAAAATTTATATCAATGAAAGACTATTTAATATTCTTGATTATCATGTTATGGAATGAAATAACTTGAAAGTTACTTATTTTTCCTAAATCTACAAAATATTTTAATTTTCATAAATAGAATTATTTGCTGATTATATGAGTGAAGACACTTGGCAACTTTTAATTATTCAATCAATAGTTCTTTGTCTTTTACAAAATTCCATGTATCAATAATGAGGATAATAGGTAACACTATAAGCCATATTGTTCATTTTGAGTATACATTATATTTTCTTTTTCTTTTTCATTTTTTTGCATTTTAGGCCACTCCCGGTGATGCCAGGGGTTACTCCTAGCTATGCATTCAGAAATTGCTCCTGGCTTGGGAAACCATATGGGACGCCTGGGATCAAATCTAGGTCTGTCCTGGATTGGTCACATGCAAGTCAAACGCCCTACTGCTATGCTGTTGCTCCAGACCACATTATATTTTCTATAAATGAAAGTAAATTTAGGAAATATTTTTATAGAATTATATAAAACAATTTCTAATTACAATTTCTACCACTTCTGCATGGAGGTGTTCACTAGCATGAAAATTACCAACCTGCAGAAAATCTCCAAATCCTTATTCTGGTGAATTAAAATGAATTATGGAATTTAAAAAATATTTAACTTCCTAATTATATTTATTCTGCCCTAATACTAAAATGGATTAGTGTTTAAGCCCACACATCAACAGTAGCCTTTAAAATTTTAGTGATGATATAAACTTCCCTAGTTAAAGAAATAAAAATAAAAGTTATGAAAAAATAGAAATGGCTAAAAGTAAATTTTAGAGAGAATTGTAGATGTGTGATTTGGCATGTTCTCTTAAGCATATAAAATATTAAAGAATATTATTACTGATTGTGAAACAATGAAATAATTCATAATTCTACCATGCAAACACAATTACTACATTTTATTCAAAAATGCATATTATCTTCAATGTACATTCTTTTGTTTGTTTGTTTTTGGATCACACTTGGCAGCTCTCAGGGGTTACTCCTGGCTCTATGATCAGAAATTGCTCCTGGCAGGCTCGAGGGACCATATGGGATGCAGGGATTCAAACCACCAACCTTCTGCATGCAAGGCAAACGCCCTGCTTCCATGCTATTTCTCCAGCCCCTTCAGTGTACATTCTTAGTTCCTATAATTACTTAAAAATTAAAAAGTATTCTATAAATAGGGCACAAAGGATAGTTAAAATAGAAATAGGTGAAGAAAGACCAGAAAAGAAGTCACCAGTGGGAAGAGGTAAAGAGAAAAAGAAATAGTACAGAAAGAAAATTCAAGAAAAGAAATAAAAAGACCATTCAAGAGGGGCCAGAGCGATGGCACAGTGATAGGGCCTTGCACTTGGCTAACCCAAGATGGACCAAGGTTGGATCCCCCAGTGTCCTGTATTCTTATAGGAAACATCTAAAATCACAGAATAAGCACAGAAAGAGATTATATAAATCAATGGACATTATTCAAAGTAATGAGGGAAAAAGCTGGGATACTCATTCTTATATATTACCAAATTGTATTCAACCCAAAAAAATAATTAGAGACAAAATAGGCATTATTTTTTAATCAGGGAAACAACGGACCAAGAATACTAACTTTAATTCACATATATGCACCAAATGTTGGATGAGCAAAGTTTGTAAAGCTTTTGCTCACAAACTAAGAAAAACACATGAATGGGAAAACAGTAGTGGGATATTTCAGCATGCTACTTTCACAACTAGATAGATCCACTAGATCAAATATCAGTAAAGACACAAGAGTCCTAAATGAGTAACTGGAAGACCTAGGAATGATGAATTTATACAGGGCCTTTCATTCCCAAAAAGCAAAATGCATGTGCTTCTCTAGTGCACACAGAGCATTCCAAAAGTCTATCCCATTTTAAACAGTGTCCAGAAACATCAAGTGCTTAGGAATAAACTTAACAAAAGAGATTAAAGACCCATACAATGACAATTCTAAAACAAGAAGGAAATTGAAGACGTTAGCAAATAAAAAAAATATTTTATGCTCATGAATTGGAAGACTCAATATTGTCAAAATGATGATTCTATCTATACTACTGTGGAGTCATTCTCTATCCAAATTCAGACAATATTCTTTAAAGACTTAGAATAATCAATAATAAAGTTTGTGTGGAATCATAAATGACCCCTTAAAACCAAAACCATACTAAAAAAATAAGAAACTGGGAGGATTCTTATACCTAACTTGAAGCTGTACCACAAAGTCATACTGATTAAACCAGCATGGTCGTGAATACTCTAGTAATAAATATTTTGACCAATGAATTAAAATAGAATATTCAACAATAGAGACTGAAGAGATAGCACAGCAGTAAAGTGTTTGTCTTGCATGCAGAAGGACAGTGGTTCTAATCCTGGTGTCCCATTTGGTCCCTGGAGCCTGCCGAGGGCAATTTCTGAGCATAGAGCCAGGAGTAGCCTGAGCACTACCAGGTGTGACCCAACCCCCCAAAAAAGAATATTCAACAATAAAATAAATACTTTAGTAAAAAATACTCTGACCAGGGGCCAGAGTGGTGATGCAAGCAGTAGGGTGTTTGCCTTGCAAGCACTGACCTAGGATGGAACTTGGTTCGATCTCCAGCATCCCATGTGGTCCCCCAAGCCAGGAGTGATTTCTGAGTGCTTAGCCAGAAGTAATCCCTGAGTGTCATCAGGTGTGGCCAAAAATGAAAAAAAAAAAATACTCTGACCAATGGGTCAAAATAAAATATTAAACAACAAATCCTCATATACATGATCAACTAAGTTTTAATAAGGGGGATAAAAACCTGAAATGAAATATAGACAGCCTCTTCAACAAAGGGTACTGGGACAATTGGAGAACCAAATGTAAGATATTAAAGATGGAACCATATCTCACAGCTTACACAAAAGTCAACTCAAAACTAATCAAAAACGTTGCAATTAGACCTAAATCTATGAAGTACATTTGTGAATAGTGGCAGAATGGCCCAAGATGTAGACATTGAAGAAGTCTTTGATGATAGAATGCCAATGACAAAGGCTAGAGAATCAAAACTAAATGAATAGGACTTCATCAAAATAAAAAATTTGGGGTATGGCAAAAAGAAAAAAAAATAAGGGTTAAAACTAAAAGATAGCTGAGTGGGAGCACATGTTTGCCATCAAAACATCAGACAAATGGTTGATATACAGTGTACTCACAACATACTCACAATTATTAAACAACAACAACAAAACCTAAAAACCCATCAAAAAATGGGAAGAGAAAATAAATAATCATTTGTCTGAAAAGACTCATAGAATAGTAAACATATGAAGCATATGAAGGTAAATACTCATCATCACTTATCACTTGGGAAATCCAATTCTAAATGAACATGAGATATAGTCTCATACCAGTGAGAATGACACATATCAAAATACTGAATATCTATATTGGCAGGCATGTAATGAAAAAGAAACTCTCATCCACTGCTGATGGGAATATTGTCTGGTCCAACTCCAATAGAAATAGTGTGAAGGTTCTCAGTAAACTCAATCAAGCTGCAATATGACTCAGCAATTCCACTTTTGTGTATCTATCCAGGACAAAAATATTAATTCAGAAAGATGTATGCACAATTACAGTACTCAGTACAAAAGCAAAGATTTGAAATCATGAGTGTATCATGAAGTTGTAGTGTATATATATATACACATATACATAAATATACATACATATATATGCACAATGGAATACTATAGAGCTCTAAGAAATGATATAATTAGCTAAAATATTGATGAAATTGGAAGATATCATGTTAAATGAACCAGAAGAAAAAAGGATAAATACAGGATAATATCCTTATATGGTATTTACTGGGCAAGGGAATGCAATAATTTAAAGGGTGTGCCTGACTCCAGAGGATAGTGAAGAGAAGAAAAGGAATAAAATGGAGTGGTAGAAAGATAAATGAAAAATAAAGGGAGACAGAGGTCAAGGAGATTTAGGAACACCTGTGATGATAAGAAAGAATCAAGCTTAATATCCAAACCATAGAGTCAACAACACTAAAATCATGAAACTCAAACTTTAAGAATCAAATTTAAAGAGTTGCCTTCTAAAATGGCAGGCTGGGAAGAGGAGCTATGGGAAAGAACCTGGACCTATTGGTGGAGGAAGGTTGATACTGATGTTGAGGTTGTTGCTGGAACAATGAATGCCTGAAATTCAGCTATGAATAACTTTGTAAATCGAGGTTTTTCATTTTTTTTAAAGAATCAATTGAAATCATTTTTTGGGAATTAAAAATAATCTAAAAAAAAAATGGAGGTAGAGAGACCAAGATATGTATGGAAACTTCTGGTGTTCTACTCCAGTATTCCAACAGTGCCCTAAGATGTGATGGCACCAACCCACATCCAACTTCAAAAACAAAAATAAAAAAAACAAACAAACAAAAAAAAACAAATAAATGTGACTTGCCTTTAAACATTCTTCCTAGGATTCCCTCTTGCATTCTGTTGGGCAACACAGTCATCAGCACATACATGTAGCCATAGAGCAGGCTGGAAATAGAACAGGCAAAGAATTAGGTGACAATGCAAGCAGTTGAAATAGGGCTAACACAGAGAAAGGGGTAATTGTAACAGCAGCTCTGCAAAACTGTAAATTCCTCAATTTGCATATTATCATATGCAACAGCAATCTGCATCCAGATTGTCTGATAAAATATTGGCTCAGTCCCTTAGGAGCCATGTGACCTTGTGCAGGATTTCATGTTCCACAGTTATGTAAAGTAGGCCCATGCATATATGTGAAGCATTTGGAGCTGTGCCTGCCTCACAGTAAATGTTCAAGGTATGCTAATTGTTTCTTTATGAAGGCTAGTTTATTTTCAAAATAATGATTTGTTGGTTTTTCAGGATGTACTGTGTCTTAAAAATGCCAAGAGAAATAACTTCCAATTTCAAAAGTTTTTCTAGGATCATCTAGACTTTGTTCTAGTCAGAAAAACTCCTCAGAAAGTCCCTTGACATTCAAGATTTGTCAGATTTTAAAATTCCTTCTGGCGGTAGCATTTTGTGATTCTGTGATTTTCTTATCTATGTTACTTGAGAGATTAGGCAGTACTGCCTCACTCCATAATGCCCCAAGGTCAGGTAACATTTGAAAATCGCATTCATTTCATGATGCTGATACATCTTTTTAATGTCAAATACACTTTTGCAATCAAGTTTGAATGTAGTAAAAAAAAAAAAATGCTCATGAGAGCAAAGAGAATGAGACACAGAAAAGAGTTTATGCATGTCAAGAAAAAATCCTTTAGAAATAAAGAAGTTAATAAGTTATTAACTGGCTCTTCTTAAGAATTGTGAGCCATATAAGAATTTGTGAGCCACAGAACAACTTATTAAGGATCTAGTCCTTGCATGAAAGAAGCAGACAATGTAAACATTTTCTTAACACCTCTTTCTCCCTTTCCCTACTCTCAGTATAGGGAGACTTCTATTGTTCCCATTCAAAAACAAAAACAATCCCTGAGAATTCTGAGAAAGATAAGATAGACAGCATGAAAGCTCAGTGGTGAATGGTAAATTCGGAGACATAGCCCAAGATTCTCCTCAAATACATCACATTTCATTTTGAACTAACTTCTAAAATTAGACTGAAAGGGAGCAAGCCACCTCTCAGAGGCAAACAGTTCATGGATCCCAACCTACTCTGGGGCTCAGGTAGCAAAAAAGATACACTCATCTTTTTGTTCATACACTCATCTTTCTGTTTACAGGAGTAGGCTTTCAATCATCTTCAGTGCATATCGATATCACAAATGGAAATGCACAGAGAGATTTTTGGAGGGAGGACAAAGGATCATTTTGTTTGGCTCAAAGGATCAGATTTTAGTTTTGTTCTATTTTTGTATTTGCTTGTATAAGGATATATGGAGTGTGTGTGTGTGTGTGTGTTTGTGCA
This sequence comes from Suncus etruscus, assembly GCF_024139225.1. Lineage (NCBI taxonomy): Eukaryota > Metazoa > Chordata > Mammalia > Eulipotyphla > Soricidae > Suncus > Suncus etruscus. The sequence goes on along the minus strand of NC_064858.1, from coordinate 52,231,820 downwards.
TTTGGGGGGACCCAAGAGAGGGAGAAATGAAGCAGATGGTGCAGGGACTTTCACACACATTAGCTAAAGGCTTTCTTTCACATCTTTCTCTTAGAAGGTGTGATCCATTTTGGAAGCCAATGGGCAGGGTTCCTGAAGAATGACAAAACTAAGGCTATAAGCTATACTGCTCATGGACATGACACATGGGACAAACTTTTCTAACTAGATTCTAGATATTTAATAATTGTGAGGGTGTAATGGTTTCATAGGTTTATATTGAATCCATGAACTATGTACTGCTTGAGTTGATGCTCCACATTACTAATCATCAGGAAAATGCAAATCAAAACAACTATGAGGTACCACCTCACACCACAGAGATTGGCACATATCACAAAGAATGAGAACAAGCAGTGTTGGTGGGGATGTCGTGAGAAAGGAACTCTTATCCACTGCTGGTGGGAATGCCAACTAGTTCAACCTTTCTGGAGAGCAATATGGAGATTCCTCCAAAAACTGGAAATTGAGCTCCCATATGATCCAGTTATACCACTTGTAGTAATATAACCTAGGAACATAAAAAATACTATACAAAAACCCCTTCCTTACACCTATATTTATTGCAGCACTATTTACCATAGCAAGACTCTGGAAACAACCAAGATGCCTTTCAACAGATGAATGACTAAAGAAACTGTGGTACATATGCATAATGAAATATTATGCAGCTGTCAGGAGAGATGAAGTCATGAAATTTTCCTATATATGGATGTACATGGAATCTATTATGCTGAGTGAAATAAGTCAGAGAAAAAGAGAAAGACGCAGAATGGGGCCCAGAGAGATAGCACAGCAGTGTTCGCCTTGCAAACAGCTGATCCAGGACCAAAGGTAGTTGGTTCGAATCCCGGTGTCCCATATGGTCCCCCGTGCCTGCCAGGAGCTATTTCTGAGCAGACAGCCAGCAGTAACCCATGAGCACCACAGGATGTGGCCCCAAAACAAAACAAAACAAAACAAAACAAAAAAAAAAAAAGAAAGACACAGAATGGTCTCACTCATCTATGGGTTTTAAGAAAAATGAAAGACATTTCTCAACCATTTTCAGAGACAAATGAGAGGAGGGCTAGCCCACCTCATGAACCTCACCACAAAGAGTGATGAGTTTAGTGAGAGAAATAACTACGTTGCGAACTATCCTAACAATGAGAATGTATGAGGGAAATAGAAAGCCTGTCTAGAGTACAGGTAAGGGTGGGGAGGGGAGGAGGGATATTTGGGACATTGGTAGTGAGAATGTAGCACTGGTGATGGGGGGTGCCATCTTATATGACTGAAACCCAACCACAATCGTGTTTGTAACCAAGGTTTTTAAATAAAAAATATTAAAAAAAAAAGAAAAAAGAATAATCTTACTAATTCTAGAGCCATATCTTTTTGGAGAAATTAAGTGATATTCTAATGAAAAATAGCCTGCATTGTATATTTCATTAAATATAACACCAAAAAAAGAGAGAACATTGTTTGACTGAGTTTGGCATAAGGTTTACAAATATGAAGTTACTTTCTCCAATGTTCCAAGGCCCAAATCTAGGATTAGGCCTATGTTGTGCACATGGGTGACTTATTATCTAAAAGACTCACAAAACGCATGCTTATTTTCTTTGTATGAAAAGGTCATATCCAATGTAGTGTGATGGGGTATTGGAGTCACTTTGACCAGTACCACTCTTCACAGTTGCACTAAACAAATATGAGGGGCAAGAAGATGAAGAGAATTAATAAGGATAACTTAAATATCAGCAGAGATCACAGACTTTCTGAAATCTCAGTAAAAGGAATAGAGAGAAAACTCAAGAGGCTGGAGCACATGCTTTGCATGCGGGAGAACTGAGCTAATCCCCTGCATTGCCTGGTTCCCTGAGCACCACCAGAAATAACCCCAAAGCACAGGGCAGGTGTGAACCCATCAAAACCAAATCAACTCACTATAAAGTTGTAATAATTAATAAATAATAAATGCCTTACATATACTTATACTGTCACTTTAGTCAAAGTACATTCCATGATTTAACACATTGAAATCTGCACAATGTCCCTTTGAATGAAGACCCAACAAGCCCTGCTATATAAACCCTGCTGTACAGTTAAGAGTTTTCTCACTCAAAGGAGTTAAACTAAATCAATGGTAATAAAGGAGTTGAGGTGTGAATCAACAGCATGAAACAGATTGAATCAAACTTCATAGGAAATAAGCAAGGCTCACCCTAGTCATCTCTCCTGAAATTTTGAAGACAGGAGATGGGTTTTATTATTTTGTCTTCAGTGCTGGCTCCAGTGACATCTATTTGCTGTATTATTGAAGTTTATACTGTCTTAACCTCCCTCTGTCAATTGTCCTTGTTATTTATTACAGTACTACAGATATGATATACAAATCTTTCCATAATTATATGAAACAATGTAATTGCTTATATATAGTGGAATATGAAAATATATAAATTTGTGTATGCAAAGTATATATTCTTACAAAAAATGGAAATATAGACACAATATAAAAATAACATACAAAGTTAGTGTGTATCTCTGAAAATAAATAGATATTAAATCAAAATATTTAAAATTATGTAAATGAGATTGAAAAGCTAAAACTCTTCTCCCAAACATGTGCAATCAGCAAACCATAGAACCCAATAAATCCAGCATCATTGACAGGAAGCCATTTTGATTTTCCACTTCAGTACAGGAACTCAACTTTACTCAATAGCAATAGTGTCAAGGACCATCTAAAGGGTATTAGTTTTAATGTTAGGAGGATTCGTTGTTTCTCACCTTGACACTGCACTTTACAAATGGACTCTTTTATTGTTAATTTGGAACAAACTCACTTGTGGTGAAAAAACCAATAGTTTTCTATTTAAAGTCACAGGATTAACTGGGTGAAACCAAATTAAGTTCATAAGCAATATCAGCTTTGTAGATGATTTATACCTGAGATTAGCAATTGCATATATAGAATAGTATTTCCAATTTGATCATATGAATATGTTCTGACACGTTCAACAACCATTTTCAAATTAATCGCCAGTGATTCACCCCTATTTTTTTCAAGCCAGTGTTCATTATTTGTTACTTTTTGGACTTTGGTTTTTATTTGGCTTTTAAATTTTTTTTTTTTACTAATTACAACTTTAGCATGCTGAAATTTACTTATGGATATTCCTGACTAAGTAGTGTGTGCCCAATGATTCATTGTTCAACTGGCAATGTCTGGTGACCACAAGCAGAACTGGTCACCCATCAGATCTTTAAGTGGCAGAAAAAGAAGTATGTTGTGCCAGGGATCAAACCCAGGGTATTGCTTGTGTCTTCCAACATGTGCCCAGCCTGAACTTCAACTGCCATGAACAATGTTAGTGCTTGAGGTCTTTAGTCTTTGGACTCTGGGCATGGAGACCAGTAGGCAGAATATGTGGTTTCCAATCTAAGAGCCCAGTGCAAATTTCATTTATATTTTTAATTAAAATTTTTTTTGTTTGATTTGGGGCCATACTTGGTGGTGCTGAGGGCTTATTCTTGGCTCTGTGCTTAGGGATTAATCATGGCAAAGCTTGGGAACCATAAGCAGTGCCAGGAATCAAACTAAATTTATTTTAATTTTTTAAAATATTTTATTGAAACCAATGTGAATTACAAGTCTTTCACAGTTGTATTTAGGGCACATAGTGACGGTGAATTAGGGCCATTCCCACCACCAGTGTTGATCTCTCTCCACCCTAGTTCCCAGCATGCATCCCATACTCTCACCTTAGCCCCCTGGACTGTTATTGTAACAGGATCATTTTGTGTAGAGACTGTTATAGTTTGGGGTCTCTTGATTCTATTGTCATTAACTTTAGTTTGGGTATTTAGATATGACTTTTTTTTTTGTTGTTTTTTGGGGGCCACACTGGTGGCACACTGGTGACACTCAGGGGTTATGTCTGGCTATGTGCTCAGAAATCGCTCCTGGCTTGGGGACCATATGGGACAATGGGGATCGAACTGAGGTTCATTCTAGGTCAGCTGTGTGCAAGGCAAACACCCTACCATTGTGCTATTGCTCCACCCCCATAGATCTGACCATTTTTATTTCCATTCAGTGCTCCTGAGACTGCTTGGCCTCTGGGTCCCCTCCACTTTTTTTTCTCAATTTGTAGGAGAATATAGGAATATGAGGTAGAACAAGATGATTCATATTCTATGGTTCTTTATAAATGGCAGGATCTCCTAGCTAGAAGCTATAAATAAGTTGAAAGAAGAAATAAGAAAAGGGGAACAAATGTGGCTTTTTTTTTTTTTTTTTTGCACAGGTGCAGTAAACTTTGGGGGAATTAAAAAGGAAATTCCTTTGGTCTAAGAAATACATTGTGTCTCTACTCTTGAAGCATACTGTCATGAGACTGACTACAGTCTCCCAGCATGTTAGTTGTCAAACCCCAAGGTATTTTTTTATGGTCCCAGGAAAGGTTCTGCTCATTGGCAGTTGCCAAAGTTAGTTTTCTGTGATTAGAGATCTGTTTTTTGCACAGATCCTAGGGTGAAGCCTAGGATAAAGTCTTTCTTTATGGTTCCAGGAAAAGTTTGCTCAGTGAAGGTTGTTGTTTGACTACAATTTATTTCAGATGTTAGGGAGAGAAACCAACAATGCAAATAAGTAGAGACTACTGAGATGGGAAGGAAAAGCATTTTGGGACTTTAAGGTAATTAGAACTTTTAGATAAAATATGAGATCATAGCAGTCATGTGATCCAACTTCCTCTAGAACTTCCCTGGTTTGAAAATGTTAATAGAGGATGGCTCTTATTCAATCATTATCTCTCCACTCAAAAGCATATTTCAAGTTCTGCTCAAGGTCCCTGGACTACAGAAGGAAACAAAAGAGATAAATTTCTTTTATCTAGTCGGAAAAAAATCAAATTATTGACCAACACAGAAGCTAGAATCAGTTTAGAAATTGTTGAGTGTTTTAAAACAAATCATAACATCCTCCCCCTCCTACCCTAAATCCATGGCATCTAAGGATGTGAGAACAACTTAGTATTTTACTAAAGGTTTTGAAACAATTAGGGACCTTTTGCTACAAACACTCAAAATTTATAATCCAGTTTATATTTTAAAATGACCATTATTTCTGCACCTTATGGCTGCACTCTTTACCAGCAGCCCCTGCCTGCCTTTTCCCCCAAAACTCCTGTGTGTGTCTTTACACATACCTCTACTGCACACTGACTTTGTCACTCAAGTAGCAAGACTTGGCTTAATGAAATTTTTTAAATATGAGAATAGTTTTCACACTCAATATTTTGTTTATGATATATTAGATGTTCTAAAACTAAATGCATATATAGCTACATGAAGAAAAACATGGTCATTTCTTACAACAGCAAAAAGTCAGTTTTAGAAAGAACCAATTAGCAAACAGAACTATTCAGTTGCAACTTGCAATTTCAGATGTGAGTACTAAAGAGAATGAAGTGCTCTTCTTTTGTGTCTCCTTGGAAAGGGCCAAATCATTATGGATCTCAAGAGTAACTAAAGGTCTAAGACAACAGGGCTTGGCAAATGAATATTGTATAGCTAAATGACTTTGAACGAGCTTGGCCTAGCCTACTCAGGTATTTAAGTGTTATTCACAACCTCTGAAATTAACCAAACGATTCTACAATAATTAGAATACTGTAAACAATGGTGACACAGTCCCCGAGTTTTAAAGATTTCTTTCATCCCTTAGAGAAGGAAATGAGGCGTTGCCCTGTTAAGAATGCACTGTTTACCTTCAGAAGCTTCTTGATGCATTTGTGAGTCTCATTTGTGAGGCCCCAACCGAAATTCAGCTGGCAGATGCCCTGAAGTTTTCAAAAAGACATGCAAGGCAACGACAGCTGAGTTCCCTCACCATTTATTACTGTGAGCGAACTTCTTGCTTCTTAAGGTCAACTGTGTTAACATGTCACCTGTGCTGCACAAGAGCTGAGCACATTCGGAATAGAAAAAAGAAATTACTTTGGTTTGGTTTGGCTTTTGGTCTGTTTTGGGGGTCACTCCCAAATGTGCTCATGGGTTACTCCTGGCTCTGCACTCGGAAATCTCTCCTGGTAGGCTCAGGAAACCTTTTATGGGATCTTGGAAACACTCTCCCTCCTGTGCTATTGCTGCAGCTCCAAGAGTTTCTTTCTTTTTTTGGGGGGGGGAGGGGTCACACCCAGAGGTGCTAAGGGGTTAGTCCTGCCTCTGCACTCAGAAATCGTTCCTGGCAGGCAAGCGGGACCATATTGGAGGCCCAGAATTAAACCTGAATCTGTCCAGGTTTGGCGTGTGCAAGGCAAAAGCCTACCGCTGTGCTATCTCTCCCCCAAGGAGTTTCTTTTCTTAAATGACATGAAACACTCAACAGATAGGGACTTCTTCCTTCTCATCTTTGGGTGGAGAACTTTTTATCAGAGTATATGGAACTTCCTTTTGGAAAAAGGAAATTTAAGCGAAGTCATCTTGATTCACAACTTTTTCATTTTTTTTTTAAACTCTGGCAACAAATAGAGAAAAATATTTATTGTTTTTAAAATATTGAAAGAGCAAAAGCTATATTATTAATTATAGTGCTGAAATAGTGTGCTGACATTCTGCTAAGGGGATATGAGAACAGTGAACCAAAGTATAACAAAATGGCACTAGAAGAAGGGCAGGCATTGAGGTCAGGAGCTACCTTGTGAAGTTTAATTAGTTGTATTCTAAGGTCTGAAAGAAACTACCTGAGTAGCAACAATAAATTGGCTTACAGAAAATAGAAAAAAAATACTTATAGGGACACTTGCAAGAATATATGACCAGAAAGGATGAAGTTTATTTTTTATTCACAGAGAATGTCATCTTCTATGAAAGGGATTCCTTTCTCCTCCCTTCCTTCCTTTTTTCCTTCCCTCCTCCTTTACTTCCCTTCTCCCTTTTATTCTTCCTCACTCCCTCCTTTTCTCCCTCACTCTCCTTTTATATTTTAAAATGTAAATTCTTAATTTTTAATTATGGAAAATAAATGCAGAATAAGACATTATTGCACTTTACTTAGAAGTCAAAAGGTTTTCCTGAAATTTATCTAGAATTTCTCCTAATCTGTAGGCAAAGAGAATAGCTGCTTAAAATTATTCATAGGACATCTTTGCTTCTTCCACATGAAGATGGTGATTAAGATCTGGCTCTCCCCAGGGTTCTTGGCCTGTGTGTGGGATGGAGTGGAGGTTGAGGGGAAGAAACCTAATTCTTTAACATTTATTCACAAGACTGTTGAAAAATGATCCTTTAGACTTATCCTCCAAGTTTTCTTTGTGGTTAGATTTATGCTGCTGAAAACAGTAGCTTTTCAGTCTTCCTTCAAATTTTAAGTAGAATTCTTTCTTCTCAAAACACTCTTCCCGTTCAGATCATTATAAAGCCAACTGACAGACTTTCATAGTTTACAGTGGCTACTGGGATGTGGGACTCATCATTTAAAATGTGCAATTTCCCCAGAAACCAAATTAAGTGGTCATTCCCTTGACTAAGTGTGGCCTACTCTGACTATGCACAACAGAGCAGGAACCCTAAGATCCTCTGACTCCTCACTCCTGCCTCTGCACTTCGACAAGATTTGAAAAGCTTCAAAGGAACTTGGACTCAAAGCTAGTCAGAGTGCTGACAAAAGCAGACATCCTCAGCAGCAACACCATTCATATTTTGTTCAGGATAATTCTATGTGGTGGAGGTATTGTGGAATGTTTTTGCATCTCTTCATTAGATACCAGCTTTAGCTGTGACACCTAAAACATCTCTGGAGATTGTTAAATTCTGCTTTGCCCTCCACAACTGTTAAGAATCTCTATTATAGAAATAATTATGTCATTTTTTAGATCACAACTCATTAAATGGGCAATAAAATCAATGTAATGGTTTGCAGTAGAATTAACCACCCCCCCCAAAAAAAAAAGAAAAGATATAGACAAATAGAATAGGGCAGGACAAGATAGATCAGGATATAAATGGAATGGTCTAGTAGAAACAGTTTTAAATATAGTAAGGATAATATTTATTTTTTTAAACTTTATAATGTTGTATATATACCTTACTAGGTCACAATATTAAATTCAAAAAAATGTCTTAAAACTTAATAGTTGCATGATTTAATTCATGTTAAAACATAGTGCACTCCCCACTTTTATCTGCCTACCCTACCAGAGCCTCTCTTACTTAGTTATCTGTTTTTGCAAAATCAGTTCAGCAGTGGCTTATCTTTTTAAGCTTTGAATTATCCTACAAGAATTCTCTATGAAAATTCTTTAAGTTCACATGTATCCATCTCTCTAAATGGTCAAGGTCACCTTGAACTTGATTGAAGTTCACAAAAGCAGATGTCACTGACAGGTTTAATGTGAATATCTTTTCTCTCTTTATTTGAGGAACTCACAGTAATTCTGTATGCTCCCAGAGAAATATTCTTTCTTCTCTGTGGCGCACTGTTTGTGTATGCCCCTCAGGTTTTGTGAATAACTAAGGTGCTCAAGCCAGAGCCCTTTCTCACACTAGACTTTCACTTTAATATTTTCTCTAGGCTCAGTTCTATTGGGGAAGTTAGTCGATCCACGGAATTTTGCTTTAAATTATGGTCATTCGACATGTAGCTGTCTCTCTTAGATTATGCATAGACCACACCTCGTAGATATAGCCATCATAAAACTGACCCAGGGGACTCACACAGAGGGCTATGGAAAGTAAATTGCTGACACTTTGGTCTTCTCAAAGCTGTGAGGCCAAGAGGGTCTGATCAATTTGCAGTCCTTTTCTAAGTTGGACACTTAGAAAAAAATTATGGAAATTTTGTTTTTCAGTGGAAATAAACCTTGCCAGTAGTCCATCAAAGACCATTTGTCTTGGGTTTCCATTCACTAATGATCAAGAAGTAGATGTCAGCAATTCTCAAAGATTTGTGTTTGGGAAGTGAGACTGAGCATAATCAGATAGAGCTGATGTGATGTTCAGAGCAGGGGCTAGGTTTGGGGTTCTCGGGAGTTCTTTCTCACTGTAGTGCTTACTTGTGTGAGAAATGACAGTGGTGACCAGTTAGGGCCTCCATGTCTCTCTTCTCAGCCATGACTTTCTTCTGAGCCAGGACTGCAGATTTAGAAGTTGAATTGTGTGTCCACCCAACTCCAATTTAACATACTGAAATTCTTATCCCTGGTTCATCAGAATTGAATCTTTTCAGGAGATGGGGTCTTTAGAGAAGTAATCAGTTAACATGAATTATTAGAGAGGGCTTTTATTCAATCGGAATGCTGTCATTATGAAAATGGGAAATTAATTCAGAAATGCATAGGAGGAAAAAAAAACAAAGAATAATGGAGAAGTCAGGTATGTTTTCTCAGCTCGTAGAAGGAACTAGCTCAGCCTACAATTTGAGTCAAGCTTTAATAATGTGATGCCATACAGCCTTTTCTATTGATTAATGGTTTTTTTGTTACCCATGTGCATGGTATATCATGACAACAACCCTAGCAAACTAATACAGTGGATAAGAAAATATATATATTTTTTAGTTTTTGGGTCACACCCAGCAGCACTCAGGGGTTACTTCTGGTTCTACACTCAGAAATCACTCCTGGCAGGCTTGGGGGACCATATGAAATGCCAGGATTTGTACCACCGTCCTTCTGCATGCAAGGCAAATGCACTACCTCCATGCTATCTCTCTGGCCCCCAAGAAAATAATTTTTAATAGCACAAACATATACTCCATCTCTAAACACATATTAAACACACATATACACCTGTATAGTTTTTCTCTCTTAATTTTATTTCTATTTCCCTCTGCTGCTAGAAGGTAGCCTTAAAATTGACTAGAGTCTTATAAAATAAGATATCACTAAAACAACTCTCTTTCTATGTCATTACCTTTGTTGTTTTCTAATTAGAGAAAGTTAAAGCCCAGGTCCCAAGTCACATTTCTTTATTTTGAGAGCTCAATCTGAAATGTTTGTTTCAGGCTCAGAATGCTCTATAAAAGAATTAAAACATCTTTATGCTTCTGCATGCAATTCCAATAAAGGTCTCCATTTCTGATTATAGTGATAAGTCTGAATCCTGGGATTCTGCATATCTAATAAGTCCACAGATAAGTCTCTCATGCAGGTAGTGTGTCCTAAGTAGGAGGATTTACAGGCAAGTGGGGTTTCCCAACTATAGTCCCTCATCAGGATTTATCTTAGGTCTATGATATCAGAATTAGTGGTTGTGATCAAGGACTTTTTCTTTCAGGGTCAGGATTTCTTGAGTTGTTTTCAGGGAGCCAGTGGGTCATTCTCAATACTTAACCAACAGGCCAAGAGGTTCAGTGTTTGTTAGGATCTGAGAATGTGGAACTACTCTTTTCCCTAAGATGCTGAAGGCTACGAGGGCCACAGTGCTAGTGCTCTGGTACTCACATAGCTATATCCAACAAGGGTTGGGAATGAATTATGGTACAGATGTTCTAACTTGGATCTAGTACTTTCAAAGTATGTACCCCATTACTAAGCTCTCTCACTAGGGTGCAGCAATGATATATATATATATGTATATATATATATGAATATATATGTATATGCATATATATGTATATGCATATATGCATGTATATATAAAATAATAGCCAATCTTCAGATAATTTATGTCCTTATAACAGTATGGGGGCTATTATTCTCTAGCTCACTATTGTTTGATTGCACTTTAATGCTTTGGGTACTAGTCAGAGAGAAGAAAGTTTTGGAATTAAGCAGTCAGGTATCATGATGACACAATCTCCTAAGGGGATCTGACCTAACTGGGTATGAAAGTTAATACATATCTTGGGAAAGCATTGAGAGTCCATTTGGGGATGGAGAGGCAAGGAAAATGACTAAAAGGAAGAAAAGGAGAAGGTGATTGAGAAAATAAATTGATTACAAATCTTTTGTATTACAGACACCCAGCCTACTTTGAGTTTCTAGGAGCACAACCCAGAACATTAATAGCATGAGATTTCCATCTGCTGTTAGGAATTGAAGAACTCAAAAATGTTAATATAAGATTCACACAGGACCAAAAGATATCACTGATGGGGGCTTCCCAGGAGAGATATTCTTATGAATGCCACTACAGCAACAATGGCTTGATATCAGATTTAATGCCAGTTTCTGGATTAAGTACAAATAGGTTAATGTTTGCTTGTTAAAGCTCTTAACTATACTTAAATCTTCTGCCCATTGAGTAGCAGTTGTGAGAGGCTACAGCTTATGCCTGGAGTGTGGTTCAAAGTTATGCACCCTGTGGTTGCTCAATAAATACTTGTTGACTATCTGATTTAGTCCCACCATGAAAGCAGAGTTCTCCTGAATTTTCTATAATCAGATACATTGGCACCAAAGAAATGTCAGGGTAGAAGATTTCTCCCATCTCTATTTCTCTTCAAGAGCTCCCCATGCTGCTTATAAATATGCTGATCAAAACCTGCATCAAAGAGAAAATGAATTTCCATATTCCTAGTTTCCTTTATGATCAGAGAATGGATCAAAGAGAAAATACATCTCCTTATTCCCATTTTTTTACTCCTGATTTACAGATCAGAAATGATTCCCATTTGGGAATAGAACAAGTAATGCAAAGTCCATTTAGGGCCGAATCACATATGAGTTTTAGGGGAGAAGTATTTTTAATCTCTTTCTTAGATACACTCACAGGGTTAGAAAAACATTTTAATTGCTGTTCTTAATATAGTCGTTGTTATTAAAAGATGATGATGTATAAAGCTCTTCAACTATAATATAATGATTTCATTAATATTATAAACAGTAATATCTCAATAAAAATAATTTTCAAATGTGGTAATGACCATTTTTTAAATTTTTGTATCTGAAATAAAGAGCATTATGAACCTTAGCATTTATTCCATTTTAATGATGAAGCTAACTCGAAAGTAGCATTTTAGAATTGCAAATTCAACATGAATTTAACTAAGAGATGACAAAAAATTTGTTTCTTTAATTGCAAATGTTCTAAGATCCATCTCAAAACTGACTCATATGCTTGGTTATTTAATTGATGGTGAGTAGGTCAACTTTAAAAATGTTAATTGTTGACTTTTCTCTCAATATTTTTAAATAATTTCTTTTTTGTTTTAGTTCTACAGACCTAGAAGTAAAAACTCATGCTGTGAACAAGTAATTTTCCTAACAACTTGGTGTGAATAAAAGAAATTAAAATGTGCCATTATGTTTGTTTGAACAGCTTACCTAGGATTATAATATTGTTTCTGCCTTCCTTTTGTGAAGATGTTATTGACCCCAAAACAATCCTATCACATCCTCTAAAGAAAGTGCCTCTAAAGAAAACAAGTAAGTTACTTTATTTCAAGTCCCAATTAGATTAAGGACTTGGAATAAATTTTAGTGCCTTAAACAATCTGATTCCAATAGCTATTTATTGACTTAATGAATTAAAATAAATATATTTTTAATTTCTAAAAAAAAAGTCATTCATCTAATTGTTAAAGGAATTGTAAATTCTTTCAATTTTGACAAAAAGGAAGGTAGGTAAGGAAGAAGAGAGAACTAAATATAAGGAGGAAAGAAAGAAGTGGATTCTAAGAATCAAGTCACTAAGGAAAAATAATTTCTCTATTAGCTTTAAATAAACCAACTATATAAATATGAACAAATCATGCCTTCCTGTGGATTTACTTCTAGAAAGTGAAATGAATCCTATGGCATATTTGGTCCTTTCCCTTTCAGACATAGCATTCTGTGATTCAATTCAAGAACCACAACCTCATAATATTCATGTTGATAGGGATGTGACTCAAGTGGTAGAAAATATGCCTTGCATAAGTTTTGTCCCTAGAGTATCAAAAAGTAATTTAAAAATTAAAATATATTCATTAAATATCCATATAAATAGTTTGTGTCAGGTGTTTTACTTTTAAAAGCCAAAATTTAAAAAATTTATTTTTCTGTGGTATTCATAAATATTTCCAACTTCTTAGGGAGTTTTTATAGGTTTTCTCAGAAGCTCAGAGCAGCAAGCCACATGGGTCTGCAGTACCACAAGTTCCTCCTCCATAAGCACGAAGGGAATTTTTTTCACCTGACAATGCATCACAGTATGTTACAGAGAGACAAAGTACAATGATCCTAATGAAGCTTCCTTGAGCTACTTTTGCTTCCCTTCACAGTCCCCAAGGTACAATTTCCTCATTCCTCAGCAAAAGTAACAGAACCACTATATTTCTACTTTTCTCAGGTCCCAGATCTTTCTATAACTCTCAGTAATAAGTTTCTTGCTTAAATAATTCCCTTTTGATATGTTTGCATTGTCATCTATATTACCATCCTCTAAACAATTTTATTTCTAAACAATTTTATTTTAATTTTGTTTATTACTAAAAAAGTTGATTTTATTTTGTCCCACCACACAGATATAACATATTTTACATTGGGGCAGTGGGTGGTCATACTTGGCTGTGTTCAGGTGCTAGCTCTATGCTCAGAAACAACCCCTAGTGGTGCTCAGTGGGCCATAATGTGGTGCCAGGGATTGAACCAGATCAGCCACGAGCAAGGCAATTACTTTACCCCCAGGGCTATCTCTCTGTCCCCATAATCTTCATTTTATTATAAAATTACAATAAAGCCTCCATAAAAAAGTTTGATGGGTTTTAATATACATTTATTATAAAATTACAATAATTACAAATTATTACAAATTACAAATTAATATACATTTATTATAAAATTACAATAAAACCTCCATAAAAAAGTTTGATGGGTTTTAATATACATTTTAATATACATTTAATATATATGAAGAACTTTGTGAATTAACTTGTGTTCATCAATATAACACTAGCTAAATTAAGACAAAAAATATTTTCTGTTTCCAGATGACTACTCAGCATCACTTTCCAGACCTTCTCATTAGATTTTGAAAGCCTAAACATACACACATGCTTGAAGAATCTTTCACATCAATGTTATGTCATGTCATGGCCTCTGAATGTTGTCTCAATTGTCCTTAGCCTGTTCAATTGAATCTCTAACAGGTAACTGTGATGCTAAAGTTGCCCCATATTCACATTTATATTCTTGCCATGCAGGTCCTGTACTTAATCATAGTAAGAATATACAAACAGGGGCTGGAGCAATAGTATAGTTGATATGGCTTTTGCTTTGCATCCAACTGGCCTGTGTTCAGTCCCTACCATCCTTCATGTTCCCTGAAGATTGCAGGCGTTATCTCTGAGCATAAAATCAGGAGTACATGAATATAGAAGAAATCCCTGAACAGTGCTGGGTGTTCCTCCCCCCCCCCAAAAAAAAAAAAACATAAAAAGGAAAACATTTAGGGGCCGGGCGGTGGCGCTCAAGGTAAGGTGCCTGCCTTACCTGCGCTAGCCTAGGAGACGGACCGCGGTTCGATCCCCCGGCGTCCCATATGGTCCCCCAAGCCAGGAGCGACTTCTGAGCGCATAGCCAGGAGTAACCCCTGAGCGTCACCGGGTGTGGCCTAAAAACCAAAAAAAAAAAAAAAAAAAAAAAAAAAAAAAAAGGAAAACATTTACAGCTGGAGAGCAAGTCTCCTCTGCAAGCAAGTTGAAATCTTCATCTTATTAAATCCCACATATAGCATTGACTTTGTTAATGTCTCTTTTACCTCCCATTCACTCAAAATCTACTTCTCCAGAAACCTTCTGATAACAACATTATTGTTTAGAGAGGCCCTGTTGTTTTCCATCTCACTGGGCTATATGGGCAAGATTGGAAAAGATTTGTAGACTCACCTTTGCAAATCAGGAAGTGTAGTACATGCAAGATTGATTATAGATAGTGACATAATAGAAGTAATCTTTATGTTATAGATTTCAGGGACTAGGAAGAAAACAGTAAAAATAAGATTTTGAATTATGAAACTTTTCTGTCCCTTACTCTGTTCTATGCAGCATTTTTATTCCCTTTCCATCCTAGTAAATGTTGGAGTTCTTACTACATATTAAACATTATTCTATGAAGTCATGAAACAGGAGGGAATGCTGCTCTCAGGGAATTTGCATTTTTGTGAGGAAAGGCAGAATAAAAAGTATGATTCTTAATAAAACATATATTATCAAAGGGTATAAAATGCATTGAAGTGAAAAAAGAATAGAGGTGTAGGTACTGAGTTAGTTGAGATTGTGACTTAAAGTTAATTACTAAAATAAGTCTCACTGAGAAGGTAAGCCAAATCTTTCAAGCAGTGAGGGACTCTTTCTTATGGTTATCAAGAACAGTGGCATTTTGGGGTGGAGGCATAGGGAGCCAATACATGTTTTGGCTATTAAAGAATACTGTGCGTTTATGCTGTATTAACTATATTAGAGGTGCAGATTATGTTTATATGAACTTTCCCAACTACACTATGTTTTCGCCGACAGAATATTTCTTATATTTCTTTGGGATTTACACTAACATTCCAAAATATCTTACCAAAGAAAATAAATATGACATCGCTTCCAATCATTTATACCCACTGGGCCTGTGGCATTAACCCTTTCCTGCTACCTCTTTATATGACTTCAGCATTCTAAATAATTCTACTATAGTTTGAAATGTTTCTGCATATTTATTGCCACTTTAAGCTATATTCACAGAGGTAATCATTCAATACATCAAAATCATTAATGCTTAAAAGTCTCCATAGAAAATTTCTGGATCCATTACATCAACAACTATGTGCATTTGATTATGAGAAAAACACATCAGCAAGATGGTGATAGTGTAATTGTGTGATGCAATTTACAAAACATACTACCAGAAATAAGAGAGCAATATAAGGCATCCATTTGAACAGCCATTAATGCTATCACTGTAGACTGTGAGACTACATTTCCCTAATTGCCTACACACTGTGCCAGTGCAAACATAAAACAGAATGGTGCTGGGATGCAAGCATGTCTGAGTCAGAAGTTCTTAAGTGTAATCCAGAGAACAGAGGCTATTTATTTATCCACTTATTTTATAAATATTTATTGAACTGAAACCATGTGTCAGAACTAGAAGCATAGTGGAAAGCAGAAATAGATAAAGTTGATGTCATGATGGAGCTTTCATTAATCAAACTATCAGCATAACTTGCCACATGCCAGTTCCTTTGTCTGTTTTGTTGTATATTTGTTTGTTTTGGCATTTTGAGCCACACCTCAGAATGACTACAGTTCTTAGGTACTACACTTGGTTCTGTGCTCAGGAATCCTTCTTGGTGGTATTTAGGGAATGATAGGTAGTATCAGGATTTATAGCATAACATAAGTCAAGATCACTGGAGACGTCACTAAATCCTTCTCACAGAAAATGCTTATTTTAAAAAATCAAAAGCACAGAGAGCATGTGGGAAATCCAGAAAATAATAGAGAGAGGTCTGATTGAAAGCACAGGAATATATTTAGTGCTTAGGGTTAACCTTTATTGCCCATTGAAGCTGGGATTTCCATATCTACTGCACATTCCATTTAACACAGTGCTAAAGCATTCACCTCATGTTTTCAGAGACAAATTCACTAAGGTTAGATAAATATAAGATTATTGATGTACTTCTTAGAAAATGAGCTAGTAAGTTAGTATTGGGGGGAAGAGACAATGCTTGGTTATCATTGGTGATGGGGAATGTTGCACTGGTAAAGGGGGGTGTTCTTTTTTTTTTCTGACTGAAACCCAACTACAAACATGTTTGTAATCATGGTGCTTAAATAAAGATATTATTTAAAAAGAAGAATATAATTTCTTTCAACTCTCATACTAACAACCAGGACAACACACACAGTGTCTATTGTGCTCTAAGAGTTGGCAAAATATCATTGGTTTTGAAAACCATGTAATCAGGCCTATTATTCTGATTATTTCTTACAGTTAAAATTAATACTTTGAAGAAAATGGCAGTGATTTAAATCAAAAGGCTATCTTTGAAGGAGGTTTTATGCACCTTATGGAGTCCTAGATTATTTGAATATTACTACTTTTTTGCTAATGGACAATAACTCTGATTTAGCTTACAAATCATCGAAGCAATCAGTGTGAGAGCTATCTATTTAGTTACCCAGTCCTGAAGTTTTTCTGTGTGATGAATCTGAGACCTTAATGATATTTAGTCATTACATTTTTAATGATATATCAGGTTACCATAGCAATTCTTGTTCCCTGGAAATTTCTTTCTTGCAACACACATTTATTGAATGCTACATTAACAGCCTGATCCTATTGTTTGAGCTGTCTCATTAGCTCAAATAATCTGAAGCTATTTCAAAATGTTAACCAGTAACAATGTGAAAAAACATAGTTATTTAGGAGCAACATTTATTTAAGTAATGTGCCCACCTTCAAAGCACACTGTGTCCATGAAATTTTCCACAAACCCACAACCATCAGCATTATCAATTCTGAGACTACTGAGGGGTTTTTAACATTCAATTTAATGATATACTGCAGTTTGTGTTGGCTCGTATCCCATATGTTACAATTAGAAACTACATAAATTGACTTGTGTTCCCTCCCAAGAAAAGTCCAGTCGTTATCTTTGACCTTATTATGTGATATGACTTTATTATGAAATAAGGTGTTTTAAGATGAACAAGTATTTTAACTTGATAGTTATTTGGGTGGGATCTAAACAAAAATAGCTATATTCTTAGATGAAGGGGAAATCGACACAGATAATTTTGAGGCACAGGAAAATTATGAAGTGATTATGAAGGACACAATTAGGAGATTCTTTGTAAGCTAATGAACAACAACGGTGGCCATAAATGCACCAGAAAATTCTGGAACAGAACTTTTCCACATTCATCAAAAAATGATCAACTCTATCTATAACTTGATCTCAGACTTCTGCCCTGGAGATATCTCGGGAAATAAATTTTCATTGTTTAAGTCATTTAGTCTCTGGAACATTGTTAGTATAGCTTAGGAACTGACACAGAAAGCAAGACTTATTTAATTTACAACCTTAGTTTATCAAATAATGACTTTTTAAAAAGAAGTAAAATAATTAACAAGAACTGTCTCTCAAGCATGCATTTGTTTGCTGATCCATTAATCTATTCATCTTTTGAACAAAGACCTCAGCATAGGAGTGAAGATCAGTAATAAACTTCCAGATCCTACTAACAACTTTTTCTATTAATGTCTGACATCTAAAAAAATTATGTTAGTTTTTTTTTTACATGCCTTTTCCAAGTGGTCGTCAAAACACATTTGTAAAACTAAGTAAAATTGTCCCAACTGTTCAGAAAGATATGACACTGAGGCTTGAATACATTTTTAAAGATCATACAAAACAATAAGCAGCAGTGTTATTGGTGCTTCAGATCAAACCAGTTTAATTTTGCACATATTACTTTTGTCCTCCACACTGTCTGCTACAGTACAATAATGCAGCATTTTATTGTGCTCTACTTTATTAGTCTTCCTAGACACTGTGGGTTGTTTTTGTCATTCTGCTATTTTTTATGAATTGAAAATTGTGGCAACCCTAAATTCAGCAAGTCCATCAGCAACAATTTTTTTCCAGAAAGTGGTTTTTGAGTCACATTTTTGGTATTCTTACATTAGTTCAGTTGTTTCCATTTTTCTTATATGTATTATAAAAATAATTGTGTTCTGGGGCCGGAGCAATAGCATAGCAGTAGGGCATTTGCCATGCACATGGTCAACACAAGACAGACCCCAGTTAGATTCCCAGCATCCCAGATGAATGGCTATAGAAACTGTGATACATATACACAATGGAATATTATGCAGCTGTCAGAAGAGATGAAGTCATGAAATTTTCCTATTCATGGATGTACATGGAATCTATTATGTTGAGTAAAATTAGTTAGAGGGAGAGAGAGATAAGGAATAGTCTTACTCATTATGGGTCTTAAGAAAAATTAAAGACATTAAGATAATTTCCAGAGAGGAGGGCCAGAAGGACCAGCTCAAGATATGAAGCTCACCACAAAGAGTGGTGAGTGCAGTTAGAGAAATAACTATGCTGAGAATTATCATAACAATGTCAGTGAGTGAGGGATATAGAAAGTCTGTCTTGAATACAGGCGGGGGATGGGGGAGGAAAGAGATGGGGGTATTGGTGATAGGAAGGTTGCATAATGAAGGTGGGGTATTCTTGTTATGACTGACACCCAACTACAGTTATGTTTGTAATCATGGTGTTTAAATAAATAAATAAATAATTTTTTAAAAAAGACAAATAAAAGATTTCTTGCATCCCATATGGTCCCCCGAGCTGTCAGGAGCAATTTCTGAGTACAGAAATTAAACTGAGTAAAAAAATTATGCTGATACTAAGATAGGATCAAAGATAAGTATCTTATGCCAGAAGGTTAGCTATGTTATGAATGAAAATAAATGTTGCTGAATAATATTAAACAATGAGCACATAAATATAGGAAAGAAAAAGAGATTAATGCTGATATGAATAAAGTATTTGTGTTCTGAAATAAAGATAAACCAATAACCATATTTCTTAAACTCAAACTTAAAGACTGAGAGAGCTAAACACAAAATGAACCTGTTACATTAGTAGTTCAAAGGGCTGCTGTTTGGATGCATGTGGGGAACTATGGTGTAAGGAGGTCAATACTGGTGGTGGGAATGGTACTAATACATTTCACTAAACACCTGAAATACAACTGCAAAAGACTTGTAATTCACAATGGACTCAATATAAAAAAATTTAAGAAAAAGGAATGAGAAAAAATGAAGGTGACACCAAGAAAGAGTGACTCTAGAGGTCAAGAAAAGAAGCTCCTGGGAACTGAGCAATATCACAATGGATAGGTTGTTTGCCTTGTGCAGCTGACCCAGGTTTGGGCATCCCATATGATCCCCTGCACCTGCTAGGAGTAATTTTTGAGCACAGAGCCAGGAGTAATCTTGAGGGATTCCAGGTATGGTTCAAAATGGAAAAAAAAAAAGAAAGGGGAAATCTTTTTTAATAACACAAAAATGCTGGGTAAAGCAGCAATTCTGATGTGAGCTGCAAGTAATTCAGAGACCTTGTAAGATAATTTATAAAAGGACTTACATTATACAATATGTTTCCAAAATAGATAAAATAGCCTTCTGAAGGATAGTGGAGCTTTCTACTGTCATCTTAAGACTTTCCTAAATGGAGAGGAAAAGTCACTGCTTCAAAGACTTCAAAGAATGGCTGATTCTTCTGTTAGAGTAGATATAGCTGGTGACGAAAGTTGAAGCCAATAATCATCTACCAGTTTGTAGTCCTAGGGCCCCAAGAAATAACATTCAATAGATACTGTCTATCCTCTGTAATTGTCACTGCACATCTGTTTACAACAACCTTTGCTGAATACTCTAAGGGAACTGTTAAAACCTACTGCTCAGAAAAAAAATTATCTTACAATGTTACTTCTATTGGCAATGTACTTGGTCACCCTAGAGCTAACAGCAATTTTTCTTCTCATACCTGCAAGAAGGGCATTCATAGAGCTGCTCAAAGATCAAGAAATAACCTCAACTTTCACATATTATTTTTCAAAAAAGCAGTTATAAAGTTGCCAGAGATATTGATTCTTAGATGATATTGATGAATCTAGGAAAAATTAATAGGAAGGATTCACCATTCTAGAGCTCATTAAGAACATTTGTGATTCAAGGGAGGTGATCAAAATATCGACATTAATAAATTGGAGAGAGCTGATTTTAACTCTAATGTATACTTTGAGGGGTTCAAATTTCCAGTAGAAGTTATTGAAGTAGTGGTAGAAAAAGCAAGAGAATAAGAATTACAAGTAGAGTCTGAGATAAGGCTAATGTGTTAGAATCTCATGATCAATCATAAATAATGAGAATTTATTTTCCACTGGGTAGAGTACGTTATTTCTTAATATAAAGTGTATTTCTGATGAAGATGCTATAAACATAGTTGTTGTAACAATACAGGATTTAGAATATTACATAATATTGATAAATTCATAGCAGGGTTTGAGAAAAATTATTCCACTGTTGAAAGAAGTTCTAGCATAGTTAAATGCTATCAAGTAACAACTTAAGCTATGAGCAAATACTCAGTAAAGATAAAGTTCTTCAAATTGTTGATTTATTTTAAGAAGTTTCCAGTCATTTTAACCTTTGACAAACATCATCTAGTAACCATTAACATTAAAGTGAGAATTTTCAACACCAAAAAAATATGACCTACTGAAGTTTAACATGATGGTTAGCATTTAGCAAAAAGGCATTTTTTAATTATTTTGAGTATTTTTAAACACAACAGAACTGAAGCCTTAACAGGCTTTAATATGGCATTGTGTATATCAATATACATTATATTAATATATAAAAAAATTTACTATGCACCAAGAATAAATTTTTTTTACTGTACATATTTAATGTAATCTCTATAAGGATCTTCATTATTTTTTTTACACCACCCATCACCAGTGCAACATTCCCATCACCAATGTCCCAAGTCTCCCTCCTCCCCACCCGACCCCCGCCTGTACTCTAAACAGATTCTCAATTTCCCTCATACATTCTCATTATTAGGACAGTTCAAAATGTAGTTATTTATCCAACTAAACTCATCACTCTTTGTGATGAGCTTCCTGAGGTGAGCTGGAACTTCCAGCTCTTTTCTCTTTTGTGTCTGAAAGTTATTATTGCAAGAATGTCTTTCATTTTTCTTAAAACCCATAAATGTGTGAGACCATTCTGCGTTTTTCTCTCTCTCTCTGACTTATTTCACTCAGCATAATAGATTCCGTGTACATCCATGTAGAGGAAAATTTCATGACTTCATCTCTCCTGACAGCTGCATAATATTCCATTGTGTATATGTACCACAGTTTCTTTAGCCATTCGTCTGTTGAAGGGCATCTTGGTTGTTTCCAGAGTCTTGCTATGGTAAATAGTGCTGCAATGAATATAGGTGTAAGGAAGGGGTTTTTGTATTGTATTTTTGTGTTCCTAGGGTATATTCCTAGGAGTGGTATAGCTGGATCGTATGGGAGCTCGATTTCCAGTTTTTGGAGGAATCTCCATATCGCTTTCCATAAAGGTTGAACTAGACGGCATTCCCACCAGCAGTGGATAAGAGTTCCTTTCTCCCCACATCCCCGCCAACACTGTTTATTCTCATTCTTTGTGATGTGTGCCATTCTCTGTGGTGTGAGGTGGTATCTCATCGTTGTTTTGATTTGCATCTCCCTGATGATTAGTGATGTGGAGCACCAAGAATAAATTTACATGTGACCCACTCAATTGTATTTATTTTTGCTTTATTATTATATTTTCTCCCCTTCCCTTTGCTTTATTATTTTAATATATTCCTATTAATTAATTATCTAGAAAATATGCAAATATTAGTTTTTATAAACCATAGATATTATAGGATTTCAAAGGATAGTTAGCAGGAACAAATTGGTATATTTGGCTAATTATTGATGCATTGTCTTTCTGTCTAAACACATACTTTTGGCTGGATCTGTGGACTTCAAATATTTTCTTCTGCCAGCTGGCATGATATCAAGCTTTGTCAATGCAGAATTTGAGAATGTTTGCTTTCTGTTCTAGTATACTAGCCTGGCAAAATATTTCAGCTGATCTCCATGCTCTGGCTTACTTCATTCCCAGCTGCTTCCGTGACAAAGGCCAGGAGTTCTCTCATCCTTCACCTCTAGTAATATTGTAGTGAACTACCTACAATAGGATTCCTTTTGTGAATAATTTTTCCTGATATTTAGATAAAGCATTTCTGAAAGTTCCAGGAGAGATACTTTCTAGCAATTCTCATTAACATCACATCTCTTTGCTACTCTGGCAGTCATGTTGTTTCCTTCCCAAAGTCTGGAACTCTACAGTAGAGAAAACTCTCACTTGGGTACTGTGTCTCAGACCTAGGGATCATAGGTGTTCCTCATAATACTTGTTTTGCTGCTCCCTAGCCTTATCTTTATGTATTACCCTTATTACTCCAGTTCATAATATAGTTAACACTTTTTTTTATATATTAAAACGTTACTTCTTTGGGGGTCCGAGCAATACACAGCTGTAGGACACTTGTTGTACACATGGCCGACTGTTGTTTTATCCCTTGCATCCCTGAAACTGCCAGGAGTCATTATTGAGTACAAAACCAGGATGTAATCCTGAGTGCCATGGGGTGAACAAGAGGCCTGAGCAAAAGCAAAGCAGAAGGGCGTTTGCTTAGCAGACTGCAGACCCAGGACAGACCTAGGTTCTATTTCCCCGGTGTTCCATATACTCTTCCCTTGCCAGAAGCAATTTCTGAGAGTGTAGAAGAAACCTCTGAGCGTTTTTTTTTGGGTGTGGCCCCCCAAAAACATGAAGGAAAAAACTTCACTGCTTTAATGACTACATAATGAACTTGTGGTTGGATTAAGAGTGATAGAGAACATTTTTTCTCCTTCAAATTCATAATGATTTTTCCAAGAATTGCATATTGTAGTTTTTGGCTCTATTCTAATTCTGAGCATTTGATTTCAATGATGGTTCTCCACATTGGTTCTCTTCCTCCTTATGACTAGTTTGCAGAACAGGTACTAACACAAAGCCAAGCAGTTTTTCTTACATTTTTTCCAAAAGTTGAGCATAGTTATAAACAGTATTTATATTAGGTGACTTTATTGGTGGGTATGTGAATTTGTCAATATTTATTAAATATTACTTACCCTGGGCACCTTTTATATACAATCTATCTTGCATAGGTAATTAAAAATAGACTTGAACTCTGGGAACTGGGACTAAGAATAAACCTCATGATGGCTGATCTGAGAGAAGGAAAATGACCAACAGAGAAAATGAGAAAAGAGGAGAGTCTGCAGGTCATGATCCCACTTCCTTTTGTTTTCAAGAGTGGATTATCCCTTTTATTTCTGCTATTTGGTTTTGTGAGCTACTGAATTCTCTGTTTTCCATAAGCCAGTTCAACTTGTTTCCTTACACATAAAATATCTAATATAGAAAGAAAATAGCCATTGTATATTGAACTAAAACATGTGGAAGGACTTTATTTCTCAGATGAGGATGAGCTGTATCTCTTAGGATGCTCAGGAAATTGTCAAAAAGCCCTGAAGATGACAGAACTTATCAATTACAATGGAAAATAAGAATATGTGTAGTTTCCTATAGAAAGATAAGACCACAAGGCATAATAAGTTAGAGAGAGGATTTTAAAATCTTTTGACTTGTGTCTGAAATTTTAGCTTTACTACTTGAAAGTCTGTTGGAGTAGATTATCAATAAATATTGATTAACAATAAATATTGCAAAGTTTAAATAATATTAACTACTGAAAATATGAGTTATTGCCACATCTTGCATGAGGATGATAGTTAAAATAATAGTGATAGTTACAGTTACTTGTGAATTATTGCAAATCAATATTTTAAAATAAAGATTTAACTTTAGATTCACTACTATAGTTGATGAAAATCTCTGTAATTTTAAGAAAGATTAACCAAATAGTAATCACTTAATAAATAAGTAGGTGGTTCCAAAGAATCTGCAATGGTGCACAGAGAATGGGTCCCACCAAATTAATATCCTATTCTTTTTGGTAGTTTTATGAGATGAAGAGAATAGGGCAGTATTACTGGCATGGTTTGTCTTTTATGAAAGCCCTTCTGCAAAATGTGCCCGAATCAGGCACATTCAATCAATGATCCTCCCTTTTTGAAGTTTATAAGATAACAGCTATCAGCCCCAAACAAAAGTGTTTCTCCCAACTTCACTTTTCCCTAACCTCTTCTTTTGATATGTAAAAGCCTTTCTGGATAACTAGACTTCCCCCTCCAGGTTTTGGGATTGGTTTGAATTAAAAAGGAGTCTCTCCAGGGGCCAAAGAGATAGCTTGGAGGTAAGGCGTGTTTGCCTTGCATACAGAAGGACGGTGGTTGGAATCCCGCATCCCAAATGGTCCCTGAACCTGCCAGGAGCCATTTCTGAGCATAGAGCCAGGAGTAATCCCTGAGCGCTGCCCGGTCACACACACACACACACACACACACACACACACACACACACACACACACACACACACACACACACGGAGTCTCTGACTTGGAGTTCATGAGAGAAAGAGCATGTGGCAGATAGGCGGCACATGGCAGGGAGAGGCCGTGAGGCAAAAGCAGGATAACTCCGATAAATCTGATCCTAGCTACTTGGTGTATTATTTCTCGGTCATTAGGTGTATTATTTCTCGGTCATTAGCCTGCTTCATCAGACCCATCCACGTAAGGAGTTAGAAACACGGTGCCTGAGGCAGCCTCACCAGCACATGGGTTTTTATTTTTATTTTACAGCTGACGCTGTACATAGGACATAGTGACGTAGGACCCAGAGACCCAAGGAGATTGCAATAATGGTGAGTGCCTTGACCCTCTTGTGGCTAATCGCCCTCACAGCCTCCTTGAACTGGACCAAGAGTGCAGAGTCCATCACCAGAACATCAGCAGACATGGCACCTGTTCTAAATGTGAAAGAGGGCCTTTCGGAAGGAAAAGAAGCAGGCAGTGAAGGTGAGAGAGCTGAAAACTCTGAGCAGCCTTCCAGAAACTGAGGACCACAGTCTTTCTTCTACCAAAGGTGCTTTGTACAGGCATCTTGGCCTCCTAATCTGCAGAAGCCAGTTTATGGCTCAGGAACCTAAAGCCTTTCCATCCCAGAAGACCTCAGCAGCCTAACATAGAAGGAGGAGAAAATGAAGAATACAAGCCAAGCCAAAGCTCAACTGAGGAGAAGCTGTTTTCAGAACCTCCTGCACCTGAGTTACCTTCAAAAGAATTACTGTTTCGGGTTAATCACTTGACCCTATTTGCGTGGGTCATTATATTGCTGGCTAAATTGTGTTTTATCTGTATGGATTTTATTTTCTTTTAAGCCCTACTGCAAACAGAAAATTTTGTATCTAACTTTAGAGGTTTAATATTATTTTGCACAATTCTGGGGAAATGCATAATGTTGTTAGAGTTTTAAAAGTTCTCAGCTATTCTAGTGGATGTTTCCCAATTTCTAGAATATTTTATTGTGTATTATTATGTAGCAACTTATCCTCAAATTATGTCTGAAAAATGTTCTAATGTCTTTGTCCACAGAAGTCAATGGAAAAGAAACTTGGATACTATAGACTCATTATAGTGCTCATTATAAGAATGTTTAGCAACTTATTTTTAAACTATATATGTGTATCTGCAGAAAATTATTATGTTTATGTTTAGAGAAGTCTATGAAAAATTTTGTGCTTTGTATAAGATATAGAAAAGATTGATTGTTTTGAGAATGATGCTTAAAAGGGAAGTCAACAACTAGTTACACCAGCCCCCACTGCTGTAGCTCATGGAACTTAAAGGTCAGGTTTTGTAACCAGAATTCTGTAATTTTCTATGCTTATACTTGCTTTTTGTATCCAACCCTTTTTGTTCTAAAAAGGAAGTTTATACCAACCCTAAGCTCATGTGATAACTTGTACTACCTCAGCGGATGTTATGCCTTTATAAGAAACTTGTACTACCTTAGAATGTCTCAGCGGATGTTATCCCCTTATAAGGAAATCATCCCTACTTCCTCTTCCCCTCTCCACTTCTTATGGTATATAAGGATGAACAAAGAAAGCAACCTAGTCCTTTGCCTCTGTTCAGTTCTGGACGGGCACTGGACCCTGGCCTGCCAGAATAAAGAACCCACTTGAGCTTTTGCTTGAGTGACTGTCTCTTCATTTCTCTGCGTTGGAGCAGCATCTGGACTACCGAGCCTTTTCAATGCAAACAATTTAAACTTTGATGATGTTCTGATATGATGTTCCAGCATCTAGTAGAGAAAAGTAGAACAAATCTTTTGTAACATTTCTCAATTTTTTTTTTTTTGGTTTAAAACAAAAATGGTGGACATATCAAATAATACCCAGCTACTACCAATCCCAAATAAAAATGTTTCCCCCAACTTCCTTTTTTCCCTAACCTCTTCTTTTGATATGTAAAAGCCTATCTGGATTGCTATACCTTCCTTCTCCAGGGTTTGGGGGTTGGTTTGAGTAAAAAAGGAGTCTGGCTTGGGGCTCAGAGAGAGTGAGAACACATGGTAGATAGGCAGCACTTGGCAAAGAAAGGTCATGAAATAAAAGCAGGCTAACTCTGATAAATCTGATCCTAACTGTGTGGTGTATTATTTCTTCTCTGCTTTCCTGCTTCATCAAACTTGTCTACTAAAAGGGTTAGAAACATGGTGTTTAGGATGGTCTCACCAACTCAAGGGATTTTTTTACAGAAGACTAGATTTCTCATTAAGAATTACAATTTTTAGAAAAATTTTCCTTTTATTGATTCAAAATGTTTGTAACTGTATCTCAGTTTTGTTGTTTGTAAGTGCACAGAAGTTTCTATGTGTGTACTGGAAAGTTCTTTCTTCTTCTAGTACTTAATAACCACAACCCCCTTCCTTCGAATGCTTTGCTCTCTTATATAAACAAATTCTCAGTTCTTCACCCTGCTTGTCATTTAAAATCATTTCCAAATTGTTCTTCTCTTAGAATATTTGTTCCACAAAGTCCCTTTTGAAAAGTAAGGTATTTAGAATTGGCTGATACTGAATTGATTGTGAGTAAAGTTAGTGGTGATATTTCTGATATTTTAAACACTTGCAGATTACAGAAGACCCATGAGAAATACATGAGAAACATTTGTATTTATTTTTCATTTTGAGATCAATACTATTAACATTTTTAAAAAGTTATGTCATATATTTGACTAATTTTGAACTTGAGAACAAATTTTCACTGTGCTATTTAAAATATTTCTTGTTAGGACCAGAGAGATAACACAGCGGTAGAAAGTTTGCCTTGCATGCAGCCAACCCAGGAAGGATGATGGTTCAAATCCTAGCATCCTAAATAGTCCCTCAAACATGTCAGAAATGATTTCTGAATGCAAAGCCAGGAGTAGCCCCTAAACGCTGCTGGGTGTGGCCCTGCTGCCAGTATATATGTATATATATACATATATATATGCCTTGTTAAATATAGCTTTATAGCCATAACTATTGACATTTTACAAAATCTAAAATGTAAGTCTTCCCATTATGCTTCTTATTAATTTCAGCAAACTGACCTAGACTGTCAAAATTTTATTCCTGTCATCTGTCATGTTAGTTATCACTTCTGGCTTCATTTCATCCTCAGATTGCATTTGCATGATTCTATATCAGAAGCCACTGACAAAAGTGTTGAATAGAAAAGAACCAAATATGAATCCCCAAAGCATGTCTTAAAGACTTCCTTGTGCACTGACATGGTTTTATTAATTGGTAATCTTTCACTAAAATGCTTCAACTAAGAATATTCTGGCACACTTTGGTAATTTTATGTGGATATCAAGAGAATCTTCTGTGGAGTGGTAAGAAGAATATGGCTAAATTACTCTTAGTTTACAGAGAAAGAGAACATCTCTCTCTTTATATATACACACATATGTATCCCTCATTATTAAGGTTATTCACTCTACTTAAAGTCGATCAATTTCTATATTAATTTTATCCTAAAATACACCCATAAATACCCAGAGTAATGTTTGATTGACTATTGGGGTGCTTTGTTACAGTCACTATGACTTTTAATACCTCAAAGAAAACATCATGCCTATGATAGTAATATTTGGTCTGACATGAGGACTACCATGAATAATTGTCATTCCATACCCTTTTTAATTATAAAATTATTATTCATTTTTAGACCATACCTGGCAGAGCTCAGGGACTACTCTTATTTTGTGCTCAGGGTCAACTTCTGATGGTTCTCAGGGTCTACATGGGGTGCTGGAAATTAAACCTGGGCTTGCCAAGAACAAGGCAGGTTTTCTGCTGGCTATACTATCTCTTTGGCACCAAACATTTATCTAGGTCTGCATTTATTAGCTTAAGGGCATGTACTAATTAATCACAATCAATTTAGCACTTGGATACCTAATATTCAGTCTTAGAATATGAGTCTTGGGTGAAGCTGTGATCTTATACTGAGTTTTAATTCTGTTCAACTTCTTAGTAGCTAAAGATCATAGAGTAAGTAAAAATTTCTACAAATCTTTCAAATGAGCATACATAATCTAGTTGTGAGATATTGATCAACTTATTAACGTGTCTGAAATACCTGTTTGGCCTTGAGTTTGGTGTATTATACTACATAAGAAATGTAGCCAGAATTATGATGTTGCATAGCCTCCCCACAGATCTGCAATATCTCCTTGATATTTCCTCCAGGAATAATGTCTCAGTACATGCTCCTTTCCAAACAGCCCATCTTTACTTGTGGATTCCACTAAGAACCTTTAATGGACAAAGATCACCACAGGGGCTGGTTTCCAAACATTCAAACAATAAGCAACTCAGACATGTAATTTTTTGACTTCCTTAAGCAAAGACTGTCAGAGTCAAGGGACATCAAGACAGGCCCTTAAGTTCCTGTTGCCCAGAGCACACAGCTGGCAAGTTGAATTTTAAGTCTTACTGAAGTCCCTTTTGACACACATGAATGCAGAATGTCCTATTTTGTCAAAACAATGGCTTCTAAAGAGACACCAAACAGATGAGAATTATGTAGCTGTCCCAAATGGAGAAAAACACATGGTTTCAGTAATATTTGTAAATGCATAAGTCATACCAGAAACTGCTGGTCTGGGCATGAATAAATAATAAGATTTGTCACCTTAATTAAAAGGATTTGGCTGATTCAAAATATTAGAGCTTCATGGCCTTTGTGGAGAAGAGATATTTAGAATCAATTTTAATTCTCTTCTGATAATTCCATGACAGCTAACATCTTAATATATGATATTTTCAGTCTAATGCCTTCTAGAAAGGAATAAGACATTAAATAAATAAATTCTAAGTGAGTAGAAAATAAAAAATTATTTATTACAGTTTGGCTTTTTATAAAAGCCAAGGGGTTTGAAAGGCTATGTTTTGTGATTTAAATCACCTCAAAATACCCCCTAGCACCACCAGTCATGGCTCAAAGTACAAAGCAAGTATAGCCCTTGAGTATTGTAGGATTTAAAACAAATATTAAATTAAAAAAAAAAGCTACATGTTTTAAAACAGTTGAGAATATTGTGTCTCTATAAAGGATGTTCCTCACCCAAGAATCTGTAGCAAAATAATTTAAATATTTCAAAATAATTTAAATATTTAATTATTTATTAAAATAATAAACATTTTAATATTTTCTTGTCCCTTTTTTTCCTATTCTCTACAGAAATATAGAGTTGACAGTGATCATGGTTCCTGGCACACATAATACAAAGGCATTTACAATCTAGTAATGAGTAGTTTTTTTTCCCAATATTTACCTCCAAATCTTATGTTACTCCTCCTTAAACTGCCTTGCATATAGAGAAGTAAATAAAAGAAAGAAATAAAAAAAGAAAGAGAAAGTGAAAAGGAAGGAAGGAAGGAAGGAAGGAAGGAAGGAAGGAAGGAAGGAAGGAAGGAAGGAAGGAAGAAAGAAAGAAAGAAAGAAAAAATACATTTTAAGTTGTCTAGTTAGTTGGCTTATGCATTAATTTACTTTTAGTACCTTTATAGGCAGTGGGGGAAACTATATTTTTATTTTAAATAATTTGGTTAAGCATAAATGGTTCATCCATCTTCTCTCCAGTAATCCCAGGGGCAAACTTCAGGGACTCTATCCCCTCAATCCACCAGTCATTGTTCATGCAGTACCTTACCCCTGAGCAATCATATTGACTCACTGATACAAGGGTATTAAGTACTTCCAGCCAAGGCTTCTGGGGCTAAAGGGAATATCTTCATTGTGTTAGACAGAGACTATCATAAAACATCAGTCAAGGCTCTGATGGGAAAAGAGAAACTGTTCTAAGTCTTTCAAGCTGGAATATTTAAAAGTGGACATTAAATGGTAGCATACCTGTTGGAAAAATTGAAGACTACAATGTGAAAATAAGCTCTGCTAACTTTCAACTTCCTATTGATTTGCAGGGCCCACAGAATTGTCACCATAGTTTGAAACACTAAACTAAGTGACTTTCTAAAATCATTGTTTAATCTTCTTTTTCAAAAGATTTTTAATTGAATCACAATGAAATAAATTGTTCATGGTTGAGTTCAATCATACAATGCCCAACACCCATCCCTTCACCAGTGCTCATTTCCTAACCAGTTACTCTGTACTCAGTTTCTTTCCAGCCCTCCCCACTGCTTCTATATCTGACCATTTTCTACTCTCTCTCTCTCTCTCTCTCTCTCTCTCTCTCTCTCTCTCTTTTTAGACACTGGTTTGTACATTATTTCTGAAGGCATATCACTATACCTTCTTTCTGTACCCAATTCTTATGCAGAAAGATCATTTCCACTCTCATTGGAAGTGGTCCTTTCTCTGCCTACTCTTTGTGGCAAGTTTCCTACTATGGACCAGCTCTCCTGGAACTTGTCTCTGCTATCTTTGGGCATTGTTTAAGCTTTCATTCCCTAGTCAACATCTACACAATTGACTAACTCTGCCTGGAAAAGATTTAAAATCATTCCATTTCTCCTCCACTTTCTAAAATATCTTAGAAGGTATTTTTTTTTATTGGTGCACTCTATCTGGTCCATGAAAGTACTACACCAAGTTCTAGGAAATACACTTTCGAAGCTTTAGACTATGAGATACAGGAGATAATATGGAAGGGAGAAAGGTGTTAATTGGAAAAAATCTGGAACAGATAGATGGCATGCATTTTCTTCACATTATAATGTGAGAAAGGTTAGGAAAATCCTTTTTATCTTCTACTTCCATTCTAGTTAGGTTATGGCTTTTCTTATCAAAAATATTTTTTGGTTTTGTTTTATTTTTAATTTGGTTTGGGTTTGGAGCCATACTGTGCAGTACTCAGACACTGTTCCTACCCCTTTGATGTACTTGAAGAACCATACATGCTTTAACTAAAAACACTCTCCCTCTCTGATCTTTCAATTTGAGTAGAATTCATTGCATTCATGAGATTCTGCATTCCATGCATGGCATTGTTAGAAACAAATAAAATTAAGGAGTTTAGACTTCCTCCACTCTTCACCAAAATCTGAAAATTGCTCACCAAGGAATAAATACTTGGGTCTCTATTGTTCTCTCATTAATAGTCTAGATTCAAGAATTTTTAAAACACTTTCCCATGAAAGGTCAGAGAGTAAATATTTTAGGCTCTTTGGGCGTATATAGTCTCTGTCATAATTAATTATTTGTGGCCTATTAGTGCTAAAGTAGTAATAGATACTACATAAATGACACTTTATTTACAAAACCACAGTGGGCCAGATTTGACCTACAGGTCACTCTTGCCTTGTCTAGATCAGTAATAAGCAACCTAGAATAAAAACAAACAAATAAATTCCTTTATCCAAATAAAAACATTTATAAAAATAAAATAAACAGAACTTCCTCCACTGTTCAGGAGAGTAGTCTAGAAAAATATTCTGGTAAAGCAAGAATAGCTTATTCAGCTGTTTTGCTTAAAAGTATAAAATTTGGGGTATGATGAGAAAAGAAACAAATATGATAATAGACATATGCCTTTCATTACTGCTTGTATATATACATAGTACCTAATACATATATAATGCTCATTAAAAAGTTTGAACCTAGGCTTTCCCAACAAATCATTTCCTGCACCATTATTAACAAACTGTCAATTTTAAGTGATGAGAACGCATTCCAAATTGGCAGGCAAAACAAAGAGTATTTTGACTTTGGTCATTGATAATACTGGGGTAACTATTGACTCATTACAAAGTTGGTCATCTGATAAGAGGTGAACTGTCTCCAACCACAAAGGGTAAAACCTGATTCCTGCCATGTGCTTTGGCACATAAGAGACATTTTAAAAATCCTATGCTCTGTTATGCTCTATTCCGTGAGGCAGCCATGAATCACTATACCCAGAACAGCTCCTAAGGGCATGACAATAGAGAACATTTTCTGAGGACACATAATCAGAGGTGAGCTGTATCAACCCATGAAGGGCAGAGCCAGAAGCACAACCTCTGTGATTTGCTTTGCAGCTCTGCACATCTTCTAGTTAATGTACCCCAGCACAACACGAAAAAAAAACAACACACTATAAACGTGACAATAGGGAAACAACACAGGCCAACACCATGCGTAGAAAATGAAAATGGCAGCTCTGATGACCCGAAAAGTGCCAAGCACTTAATTAGCTTTTCAGATAAGGAGTTTGGAGAAGAAATATGGAGGATATTTATAGAACTAAAGAAAGATTGGACTGAGCTGAACGAACCACAAATAAGAACCAAGAGGTTATAAAAATAGAAAGTATATAGGGCTGGAGAGATAGCACAGTGGTAAGGCGTTTGCCTTAGAAGTAACCCTGAGCACTGCCGGGTGTGACCCAAAAACCAAAAAAAAAAAAAAAGTATAAACTGAAATAATGGGACTGAAAAATTTGGTAGGCTAAGTAAAAAACCTCACTGCAATGCCTCTTCATAAGAGTAACAGCAGCTGAGAACAGAATCAGTGAACTGGAAGATGAAATGCATAACAATTTCATACAACAGAAGAGGTTGGAAAAGATCCTTAAAGCAGATGATCAGACAATAAAAAAGTTCTTAAAGAATGTAAACAGATGAAAATAGAAATCTTTGATAAACTCAACAGAATCAAAATAAGAGTCATTGGAGTCTCAAAGATCAGGAAGAAAATATCCAGGAAGAACCAACAATCAAGAACATCATTTCAGAGAAACTCCCAGAGATACACACTGCATGCAACCAAATCCTGCAACCAAATCCTGCATCCCTGAAGAGTACCAACTAAAAGAAACTTTAAGAAAAGCATCCCAAGACACATTCTAAACACAATGACAAATCCCACAGAGTGGGATAAAATACTTAAAGCAGCAAGATCAAAAGTGAAATGACATTCAAAGGAACATCCTTAAGATTTCAGCAGACCTGTCAAAAGAAACCCTCAAAGCAAGAAGGAAGTGGTGGGATATAGTAAAAAAACTTAATAAAATTAATGCTTTGCCTAGAATACTGCACCCATCCAGACTCAAGTTCAGGTATTACAGAAGTATACATAGTTTCACAGATAAACAACAGCTTATAATCTTTGTAGATTCGAAACCAGCCTTAAAATAAAAACTGATAGGTCTACTTTAAGACAAGACAGACCAGGAGATACTCCAAAGTCCTGTATAAAGATGACACTAAATTCAATGACAATTGTTTCTTTCAATGACAATGGACTAAATGCACCAGTTAAGGGGCACAGAGAGTATTAAAAAGGAATCAAAAAATTGAATCCAACATTCTGCTGTTTGCAAGAAACACACCTAAATAGTCAGAACAAACATAGACTCAAAAATCAAAGGTTGAAGAAGAATCATCCAAGCAAACCAATCTTGTAATAAGGTGGTCATATTAATACCAGATATCACAAGCTTTAGATTTAGAAAAGTTATAAGGGAAAACATGGACATTTCCTAATAATCAACAGGAAGAAATCATACTCCTAAACATATAGACACATAATGAGGGGCCAGCAAAGTATTTAATACAATTGTTGACAAATCTGAAAGAAGACATCAATAGCAGCATAATAAATAGGGGAGACCTCAACACCACCCTGTGACCAGTTATAGGTCAACCAGGCTGAAATCCAACAAGAATATTCTAGCTCTAAAAGGAGAAATGAATGTGCTCCATCCCCAGAAAACTGGATACATATTTCTTCTCCAATGCACATAAATCATTCTTCAAGATAGACCACATGCTGGCCTATAAAACATACCCCCATGAAATCAATAATGTTTCTCTTGAATACAAGCATGGTGTGGAGAAGGAGTGGGAGGGGGGCATTGGTGGTGGAAAGGTTACACTGGTGAAGGGTCATGTTCTTTTTTTTTTTTTTTTTTTTTTTGATTTTTTGGGCCACACCCTGTGACGCTCAGGGGTTACTCCTGGCTATGCGCTCAGAAGTTGCTCCTGGCTTCTTGGGGGACCATATGGGACGCCGGGGGATCGAACCGCGGTCCGTCCTAGGCTAGCGCAGGCAAGGCAGGCACCTTACCTCCAGCGCCACCGCCCGGCCCCAGGGTCATGTTCTTTTTTAACTGAAATTCAACTACAAACATGTTTGTAGTCATGGTGCTTAAATAAAGATATTAAAAAATAAAGATAAAAAATCAGTCTTCAGCTTCCACTGCAGGCCCCCATGCTGCTTCTGTGCCACTGCTATGTCTTTAGTAATCCCTGAGAAGTTCCAGTACATTTTACTCAACACCAACATTGATGGGCACTAAAAAATAGCCTTAGCCATCACTGCATTAAGGGTGTGGGCCGAAGATATGCTCATGTGGTGTTGAGGAAAGCAGACATTGACCTCACGAAGTGGGCAGGAGAGCTCACTGAAGATGAGGTGGAGCAGAGATCACCATTATGCAGAATCCACGCCAATACAAGATTCCTGATTGTTTCTTGAATAGACAGAAGGAAGTGAAGGATGGGAAATACAGTCAGGTTCTGGCCAACTGCCTGGACAACAAGCTCTGTGAAGACTTGGAGAGACTGAAGAAGACACGGGCCACCGGGGTCACCGGCCAACACACTGTGGCCTCAGGACACTGTGGCCAGACTGTCGTTATGTCCAAGAAGAAATAAGTCTGTAGGCTTCCTCTATAATAATAGTTTATATGCTTTAAAAATAACTGGTCATCAGTGTATATGTGGTAGCAATAGAAATCATTCATGACATTCAATAGAAATCTTCAAAACTCAGCCTTGCTTTTCTTCATTCTCATCCCAGTCTATGTTCTTTTTGGTATGACACATCTGTAATCTTCCAGTCTCACAAATCCTGAAGAGTATTTAAAGAAGTCTCAATCTCATTTCAGACTTCTCCCATCTCATTTTAACACTCTGTAAATTTCTGTGCTTTTTGAAAAATGGAAATTTAAAACACAATGGGTAATACAAAAGGCCCATGGTCAAATAGATAATCTAAAAGAATTGGAGCTATCCATACTACCCTTGCATTTTCTGTAAACATTCTTGTCATTTGATAAGTAACACAAAGACTCGGTTCTACTATAAAAGGCCCACAGAAAAACAGCAATATTTAACTTAATCCTATAGAAATTTTCTCCCTGGTGAGTCAGTTTTTTTCCTTTCCTTTCTACTTTCCAATAAATCAATTTCCAACTCTGAATCTGAACAGCTTTATTATTCAATATTTTTATTCTCAAAATTATTGAAGAAACAGGGTTTGAACAACAGTACAGTGAGTAGATTGCTTGCCTTATTTGCGTGAGAATCTAAGATTTAGAATTAACGGTAACCTAAATGTTGATGTTAAAATATGATGTGCCGGGGGCTGGGTAGGTGGCGCTGGAGGTAAGGTGTCTGCCTTGCAAGCGCTAGCCAAGGAAGGACCGCGGTTCGATCCCCCGGCGTCCCATATGGTCCCCCCAAGCCAGGGGCGATTTCTGAGCACATAGCCAGGAGTAACCCCTGAGCGTCAAACGGGTGTGGCCCAAAAACCAAAAAAAAAAAAAAAAAAAAAAAAAAAATATGATGTGCCTTTGCTTAGAGATAACATTGGTTTGGCTTCTGTATCTGCTTGCTTAAGGAAGTTAATTTCTGTAAGTCTGGATTTGTTGTGAACCTAAGTGCAGCCATGACAGGCTGCAGTTTAAGGTTTAAAGACTAGGCCATAATGGCCAATTACTGGGACCAGACTCTAAGGGTAAATGCCAAAAAATATATCCATGTAAGGCTAAACAGGAGCTGACAGACTGCCAAATGATATCTGTACCCTGGGTCTGTGGCAACGGACAGATAGCCAGATGACGCTGCACTTTGGGTCTGGGGATTGCAGTCTACCCAGCTGTCTGTTTGATGCTACACTTGAACTACCACCACTCCTATACCAATCTTGTACTAAGGATCTATTGGTCCTATTATAAAAGTCAACTACCCAGAGGCAGGAATTCCCTGGCTAGACTATGCCTTGGTACCCTTTAAATTTGCCATGTGAGCCATTTTTGGGTCTTCATTTCTTAGGAGATGTTGAACCTTAGCATGCTGGAATAAGCTCCCTTGCATTTACATTACTGCTCGTCTCCCTGATGGTCTTTTGGGCAGTGAATCCTGAGTTCCAGACTTAACATATGCAGCCAGACTAGAATCTATCCTTGACACTTCATATGGTAGCCCAACACAGCCATGAGTTATCCTTTAGTGCAGAGCCAAGAGTAAGACCTAAGCAACACCTGATGTGGTCTAAAAACAAAAACAAATATTAAGAAACTTGAAATTATGTGTACCAACACAGATTAGATTTACACAAAGACTTATCTTCACTGTCTCTGCATCAAGTTCCTCAAAATTCTAGTAAAGACCCAGAGTTGACTCTAGTTAAACTAAACTGAGTTTCAGGAACATAAAACCAATTATTCTAGAATTTCCAGCTGCCTAATTCTATAATAAATGGTCCATTGCATACAAAATCATGTGCTCTATGATTATGGAAGGGAATGTGGTTCCTAAAAGCAAAAATCAGAATATAGTTATAAGATTGTAGTGAAATGTAAATGACGAGTCTTCTAGTTTAACGTAGCTTTCCTAAGATTTCAAGGATCTCATACAAATCAGATGAACTATATAGCTACACAGTTCAGTTTCTAATGTTCTCTCAATCCAAATTCTAACACTACCTCAGCCTGACATATAGAGCTGATATCAAACAGATTTGTATTGAGTTTTTTTTTTGTATTGAATATTGAGTTTCTCAATGGAATTTAATTAAGGTAAATATAACAAATTCTCTAGGAAGATAATTTTTTGAAGATACTGATTTGAGATAGAGACGTATTTCCTTTCTAAGCCAGGATCATTTGAACATATGTACTCTCTCTTTTTTTCCTTTAGTTTTTAAGAAAGTAGTTAATGAGAAAGGAAAAGGGAAGAAAGGTCACTTGGCTTTATCTTTCTTTTAGCTTATTAACTTAAAGTGGATAAAGACTTCAAAGCTTTAAAAAGCAAAGGGCATTTTATTAGGTTAAATAGTTGAAGCTATTTTCTACCTGAAATAGTTCCTACCCTACCAAACTGGTTAAGCGATTCAAGCATGCCCACCAGTACGTTGGTGTGATCAAGCCTCAATCTTTTTGCTTAGCACCTAAGCCTATATTTAGAAGAGCATCCAAAATGACAGCTATGCTTCTCAGGAACCCTAACATTCTATACCAGTAGCCCAAGCAGTGAAAATTGACTTGGCATGGGATTTTCCTTTCTGGAGCCATCATACTGGGAGCCAATAGCACAAGACAGCATGTTGGCAGATTCCAGTCACTTAGAAGCTTTTCTTTGTGACATTGCTTTGTTAAGAAAGCATCTAGTTCAAATCATAAGGTCAGTGTTTATTGATTTCAAACTTAAGGTCTTATGAAGGAATGCAGACCTGAACCAAGATTCAGAGCTCAGTCCTTCATAAAGATTAGTTGCCATGGGAGGCATCATAAGAGTTTTTCAACTTTTGCTTCATCCTGTGTCCTAGCAACCATGAGGGTCCTATTTAGTAGACCCAGTTGTTCACTATGGTCTGTTGGACAGAACACCTGGCAGGAAGCCAAGAACTTCGATAGTGTCATTTCAGCTTCCCAACTGGCTCCCAGTGTGTCTTCTTGAATAGGCTCCTACCTGCTGCCTGCATATCCAGCTTCTTTAGTCGATAAATGTAATATAATGTCCCAAAGCATAGAGTATCAAGGTAAAGGGTAGGGGATAGAGGTGGAATAGGTATATGTGTGTCTGTGATTCTACATTGTCTGTGTGCATTTAGTCGGGATGGTAATATATCTGGAGAGTAAATAAATGATTTGTAATGGAGAGAGCACTCTGCTTTGATTCGTAGATGATTAGCACCTACACTGGCTTTCTGAGAAGCTGAACAGCCACGAGTAGGCAAACAAACCAAATAGGGCTGAGAAAAAAAATGAATCGTTAAGGAGCAGGAGTGGTGGTGCAAGTGGTAGGGCATTTGCCTTGCACATGCTAAATTAGGATGGACCATGGTTTTATCCCCCAGCATCCCATATGGTCCCTCAAGCCAGGAGTAATTTCTGAGCACATAGCCAGTAGTAACCCCTGATTGTCACCTGGTGTGGCCAAAAATCAAACAAACAAAACAGCAACAAAAAAGAATTGATAATTTCTTCTGTGAGCCTTAAAGTCACATTCCTTAAGAATTTCCTTGGGGCCAGAATAATAAATAGTACATAAGGTAGGATGTTTGCCTTGCATGTAAATAATCCAATTCATTCCCCAACATCTCATATGACTACCCAAGTGACACTCAGAATAATTATTTCTGAATAAATAGCCAAGAGTAACACTTGAGCTTCCACTATTCTGCCAATGACTGACCTGTCTACCCAGCTCTGTCACTTGAGACTACAAAGACCTAAGGAGAAATTGCCCCAGGTAGGATTGCTATGTACAGTAAACAAGAGCACCAGGTGTCTTGTTTAATTTAAAGTTTTTTTTTTTTTTTTTTTGGTTTTTCGGGCCACACCCGTTAGATGCTCAGGGGTTACTCCTGGCTACCCGCTCAGAAATTGCCCCTGGCTTGGGGGGACCATATGGGACACCGGGGGATCGAACCGTGGTCCTTTCCTTGGCTAGCGCTTGCAAAGCAGACACCTTACCTCTAGCGCCACCTCGCCGGCCCCTGTTTAATTTAAATTTAAGATAAAGAACAGTTAATACTTACTAAAAACATGTCTCAAGTAAGATTTGAGGCATGCCTACTCTAAACAATTGTTGTTTATCTGGAATTCAAATAGAACAAGAGTCCTTTTATATTAGAACCTCCCTAGGAGGCATAAAACCATTGAACATAGAGTCCATTTCATAAATCGTAGCCATGCAGAATCCCAAAGAAAAGAATATGTGCAGTGAATTCCTCCTGACAATTTACCACTCTGTTTCAACCTCCTAAACAAGGTTACTTGCTTCTCTAAATCAGTGGAAATCTAAAGTCCTCCTTTAAGTGCTTGGAGTGAATATAAATGAGGAATAAGAAGGGATCAGAGTGGTTGTGGAGGATGGAGCCTGTTGAAAGAAGAACATCCTTTATTTATCTACTGATACATTTTAGGTTGTTTCTGTATATTGACTATAGAGCAAATTAGGCTACCATGGAATTGGGAGTTCAGATTTCTCTTTGGTAATGGGAGTCCAGATACCTCTTTGAGACACTAATTTCAATCCCTTTGGATATATACTCATGAGTGGGATTGCTGAGTCATTTGTTGGTTCAGTTTTGAATTGTTTGTGGGAGGATTTGAGAGACAATTTGTGCTCAAATAATATTAAGAACCAGAGGCCTATATTCTCCAGTGGCCTGTGGCTCAGACATATGAATTCTTTGGCTCAGTGGTTACTGCTGAGTTCTTGCCCTTTTTCTTCACCTGCCATTATTTTTTATTTAGCTATTAGCCTGTTCTACTCATATGTTATCACTCTGCACATGCTCTCTATTCATTGAGTTGATAACTATTTTGAGAACGAAGCCTCCCCAAGATATAACCAGAATTCAATTTTAATTCCTAAATTGAATTGGTGAGATGTCATAATTTAGGCAAATGCAAGCAGATTTAAGTATAATCTATACAAATTCCCAACGATCCTATTTCATACACGGAAATGGACATTGGTAAAATCCTAGTAAAACACACAGGTAGAAAATCCAAGTATGTAATTGAATATTGATTTAAATGCTGCTCGGAAGAAACACCTATATAAAGAGAAACACCCAAGGAGCCATACAGAAATGTCTTTGATTTAAAAGTAGTAGGATATTTACTCCTTGATTCTAAGCAACTCAGAACCAGATGTAGAAATGAGCTTTCTCTGACTATGGTGTCTCTTGCTATAAATATTCCTTTCTTCAAAGAAATAACAATCTACCAA
Organism: Suncus etruscus; assembly: GCF_024139225.1. Taxonomy (NCBI): domain Eukaryota; kingdom Metazoa; phylum Chordata; class Mammalia; order Eulipotyphla; family Soricidae; genus Suncus; species Suncus etruscus. Next base: position 52,190,772 of record NC_064858.1, on the reverse strand, counting down.
CAATCTAAATAACAATTAAAAATGAATCCTGTAGTTTTATTTTGCCTACCTTTGTATAAGCCAGATAATAAATTTGGAAATGTTTATCCTTACTTGTGCTTCCACAATGTAAATAGAAAAATTGCGTAAGATGCTGACTGAAATCTGCTTAATAGCAGAATGAGATCAATTTAAGAAATGGTATTAACAATTTAAATCAATAATCTAATTTTATTTAATTTTAATCTCATTGCTATATCAACAACGTTTATTGAGTGTCAGTGGATTAAATAAAGCATTAATTATGAAAATGACTTATAAACTATTCAATGAGAAAAGGTTATAATGGAACCATCTAAGAAATTGTTAAACTTACATGGTCATTCTCAGAACTTGACTTCTTGTTTATAAATGTTTGCTTCAAGTTTGAAGTGACAAATAAGAAGAAACATTTGACAGGGGAAAAAACATATTTCAGATTACTTTTCTTTTTCTAGTCTTAAAAATGATCAGTGGTGAGGAGGTGTCGGATGGGGGGTGGCATAAATGCGAAAAGCCTGTTAAGAATTTAAATCTGATTGGTGACTATCTACACCTTTTATCCTCACACTAACCATTAGGTAATCAAGTTTAGAATATTCACATATGCGTTTTCAATATTTATCTCCAGGCCATTTAAACCAAGGTGCATTTTCATGATTAAAAGTGGCACAATAAGAGGTGTTATGAAAAATTACTATAAAAGAAGAAAATTGAAGAGATAAGCTAAATAAATGAAACCAATTAGAAAACAGTTTCCACAAAGAGATGAAAATACATGTAATTTTGTGGAAGAAATAGATAATGTTAGTTAAAGGTTCATAAAGTGCTTGGGGGAAAATGAGAGTCAGCCATTTAAATGTGAAACAGAGCTGAACAAGAAATCTGTGGAAATGAGGGAGTAAGGGAATAAATTATTTGAGATTAAAGGTTTTAAATGGAGTTTCAGTAGTGTTCTGAGACATATTGTCATAAGACCAGCATGGGTAAATTGCAGAGAGCAAGATGGATTGTAATGAAGAAACTTGAGGAACCTAAATGAAGGAAAGAAAAAGCATGGATTCTAAAAGTACAAAAGAGGGTTGGAGTGGAATGAGTAACATAGACTAAAATATGAATATTCAACAGTAATATAAAATCACCAGATCAAATAGTTAAGAAATGATATGCATATAATAAGAAATAGAAAAGACCGAGCAGATGGAAAATAAGGCATTTTCTATTTCTCTTTTAGGATTAAGAGCTCTGATTAAAAATAGAGGGGAATGAATGTCAAGATAAATAAAGTGAATGTGCTTCTGGCAAAAAAAGAAATTAATGCAGAGAAGAGGAATGTTGCCCCCATAAACACATTTACATTCAGATACATATATACACACTAACACAAGGAACTAAAACCCTACTTAAAAATGCTTGCTTTTTCTAAGAAGTTGTGCCTAAAATTTTCCATATAATATTCCCCCCACTATTGTATTTAAACTCCTTAAAGAGGAATCATTTAATATCCTTTTCTCTTTAATGTTTTGAATTACAAAGAATTTTCACTATGATTGTGAAAATAGATACAAGGTTTCTTTCACTACTTTTTTAAGGGTAATGGACAGGTCTTTAATTTGAGGTAGCCTTTCCACATCCTGGATCATATCTGTTCACCAACTATTGTTTCACTATCACACACAAAAGCAAGATATGAAAAGAGAGTCCTCATTGAAGAAAACGACAAATTTATTACATTTACAGTGAAATTCAATCCAGCAATAAGTAATCTGGAGTGAAGAATTTAAAAAAATTAGCCAGTGAGAGTCAATTCAAGCAAAGCTATGACCAGAGGGAGGTCGCCATGACCAGGGAAGAACAAAGACCAGGAAGGAACACATTTTCAAGTGGAAAATGGGAAGTTAATTCATTCTTTATTTTGCTTGACATGAAATATCAACATATTTTCACCAATAGATGCTTTTCTCTTCCTTCAGAGTCAATCATATGCTTTTTTCATAAAGGGTTGTTTAGTTGTTCTGCTGATAAAATGGAACATTTTGTTTATTGGTCAATTGACTCTTCTTAGATCCCTCAATTTGACCAGTTATCCTAAAGTACTTAAGAAGATATTAAATTTTTTTATCTGTAGACTAAAATAAAAAAAATGACAAAAACAATGTGGAACAGTCACTATCATTTGATTGGTGCTCTGATGTGGATTTTTTTCTTTACATGAAAGACTATTTTTTAATGAGTATTACAGCAGTGATTTACTAATTTAGAGGAAGAAACAAAGAGGAAGAAATACTCAAATTATTTATAGGGATTTTACTCAAATATCAACTTAGGTATTGTTTCATTAATTTATGATGCTCATCTCACTAAGATATCTGTCCACAGACTGTTGAAATCTTTATTCTTTCATCAAATAAACATTTGAATTAGGTCCCTCAGATTTGGTCTCAAAAAAGCCATCTTCCTGCTTTCTGGTGATTCCCCCCAACTGTGTGATTAAGGGACTCCATTTGCAGTTTTCCAGTGTAAAACAAATGAGAAAGTTTTCAGTGAAACTGAAGTTTGTATTAGAGGGCATTTGCAATTCTTTATGACACCAGCAAGATTTATGCCAAGAGTGGATCTTTCCTTTACTGAAGTGCTAATGTGGCCCTTCCTGGAATCAGAGAATGACAGAGGGAACTAGAGTTATTATTGTGCACTTTGAAACTCTGAAAATTACTTTCAGCCAAGTTTCAACATGATTCAGGTCCTTGATTCTGTCAGGTGGGGGCAGCAATTGTTTCACTGGAATGCAACTGAGAAGCAGTAAATTTATGAGTGTGACTTCCAGAATAGAGAAAGCACATTTCATGGTGCCTGCTCAAGGCTTTGGATTGTGGGGTAGGGATTTGAATGGTCTATTGCTTCACATAAATTGAAATTCTTTATGGGTTTACCTCCAATCTAGGTTTGAAAGCCTGGGGGGTATTTATTCCTCTCATACTCCCCTGCCACTTCTTTTTTTTTTTATTCTCTCCCCATGGACATTACAATCTCCTTACCAGTATTTTTTACACAATAGAAGCTAATATTTTGACACTATGCAGGCTTACCTTTTTTTCTTTAACTTTAACTTTCTTTAACTTCCCCTGTTCTTTATTTCTTCATTTCTTCCTCAAGATTTGCTATGGATCAGACAGAGTGTTGGTGATAGGAAGTGAAAAGATAATCTAAAAGCAAGGGTAAATAAATAAATCTTATATTACATTTAGAGATTTCAGCACAACTCCATAGGAAATTAACAGAAATCTCCAAGCAGTAGATGTGGCACCCTGAGATCTATGCTTGGCACCATGTGCACTGACTGCCCCCAACACAGCAAAGTGTTTCCATCGTGACCTCCCAAGCACCCAAATTCCAGGAAATGTCCCTATTAAAAAAAATAAAAACAAGAAAGATAATAAAGCTATTAATTTGCCAGAGTTCTATTTCCAGTTTCTCGTGTTCCCTTGTACATCACCAGATATGACACTGCATCACAGCCTTTGTCTTTAGTTATGAATTATTCAATCAGTGGTATAGTATTGCCTAAATAGACCACCAGGTCTCCTGAGCACTGCTTGAGAGTCTTTCCCACTCCCCAAATAAATTAACTAGATAAAAGAAATCTCTGAACTCACAGTCTTAGGGGAAGTAAGAGACATATCATCCATCAGAGGCAGATGATCAGAGCACCAAAAAGTTTCTCCATATTCAATGAAAGCAAGTGAGCAGGATTATAGATAGTTTTTCTAGGTAAATTCTAAAATCAACAAGGGTTCAAGGAGCTGGAACTTAGACATTGAAGGCACCCATGTATTGACATATGGATTATTTAAGAGGAAGAGGGTAAAGATAGAAGGAAGAATTAAGTGAGGCAATTTTCATGTGAAAGGATAGATAGGGGTTCATTTGCAAGAGTACACTATATGGTAAGAGAATTAGCTACTTGAAAATGTAAAGCAAGAGACAGTTTGAAAGTTTTGAAAACTTAGAGAGATTATGTATGAATGTATATGTACTTGTTTATAAACCTATATAAAATTATTGTCAGGCTGTATTTATATATATATTATAGGCAGAATTTTTATCTTTTTAACCTCAATTCTTCTAGAGTGGATCTTCTTGCAATTTTTAATGAAAGTGAATTTATGAAATGAATAAAAGTCAAGGGGCAGTAGAGGATTTTAATTGATAGAGTAATATGAGATTAGAGTAAAATGATCCACATAATTTGAGGTGCAACTACACAGCCTTAACATACAAATTGTAATATGATAAAATTCCCCCATCCATCTGCAATACAAAGTATATGTGCTAAAAAGAAAGAGCAAGAGGAAGAGTAAGGACAGAAAAAATATGAATTATTCTTTTGCTATATAATTTAGCATGATTCTTACTGTGTCATGAGCAAAAACTATTTAAGATACCTTGAAGAAACATTGGATTTGTTTGGAGAAATAAAGGGAACAAGACAGTCTACAAGTGCAATCAAGGCAGAAAATAATGAAGGCTTGGACTGGACACCTGCTTTCTATCGAAAGGAAGTAGCTTGAATTTTTTAATGCCTCATCATATCTATTCTTGGGCTGAATTTTTCAGGACTTTCAATAAAGAAGAAATTGGAAAGTCAGAAAAAAAAATCTCTAAATTTAATGTCAAGAGAGTTTTGTTTATTCTTTTTGTAACAATGCTAGAGATGTACTCTCTTCTCAATGTACTTAATCTGTTTTAAAAAGTATTTAGAAGGTCAGAGAGGAAGTTCAAAGAGCTGAAGCATATACTTCCTTAAAGAAGACCCATATTAAGTCCCAAGGACCCCTAAACACCCCTGAGAATGATCCCTAAAAACAGTACCTGGAGGGGCCGGGAAGGTGGCGCTAGAGGTAAGGTGTCTGCCTTGCAAGCGCTAGCGTAGGATGGACCACGGTTCTATCCCCCGGCGTCCCATATGGTCCCCCCAAGCCAGGGGCGATTTCTGAGCGCATAGCCAGGAGTAACCCTTGAGCGTCAAACGGGTGTGGCCCAAAAACCAAAAAAATAAAAAACCAAAAACAAAAAAACCAGTACCTGGAGTAACCTCTTGTTCACTTTTAATAACCTCTCCCAGTAGGGTAAAATATAAGAATAATGGCCACCTGTGCCGGGAAACTTCAGGGGTAGGGTCTCCTTGTATTTAGACCATAATTTTTCTTTCCATGTCCCTTATATTTTGGCGGGCCTATGCAAACAAATGCCACTCTAACACCATTTTTTACTATTTTCCCTTGACTCCAATCCTTAAGAAAAACAACCCACTAAAACTTTTGAGGTTAACTTAAACTAGTAAGCATGTGCATGGAACTAGAGAAATGTACTTTGCCCTCAATGTTTAAGGAGTTACATAAGTCTAATCTCTTTGGATTATATTGTGTGCTGCTAAGAAATAGTATGTAATACAACTGGGAATTTGAGGGACAAATTAATTGTATTGTACATGGGTTCAGTTTTGTTTTTCTTAATTTTCTTTGGTTGAAAGATCAAGGCTGGGATATCATCGTTGGGACTACCGAGAATTCTGCTTATGGGTGATTGGGCTTCCACTGTAACTTTACCATGTCCTCTTTCTTTGCATCTTTGTTGTCATAATTAAAATTATAAAAAAAAAAGGAAAAAAAAAAGAAAAAAAAAAGAATAATGGAAAGTATTGCTACTGAGCCCCATATCTGAATTTCCAGTATTGAAGCAGGCTGATTCAGAGACAACTTGGATGAGAAATGGCTGTGGTAGAAGATTAGGGTATGTCTCTAGGTTCTGTGTTGTTTTTCTTCTTTTAAGTAATTAACAGATATATATATATATATATATATATATATATATATATATATAGTTTAAGAAACATAGAAATTTATTCTCTCACAATTTTGGAACTCAGAAGCTTTAAACCAAATGTGAGCTGAGTTGTGTTCTTTTCAAAGGCTCTAAGGTAGAATGTTCTTTGTCCTTTCCAGATTCTGGTGTCTTTTCTCCTTCTTTAACTTGTGGCCACACTACCTCAGTTTCTGCTTATAGCTTTATATTCTCCTCTATATGTCTTCTCAATGTGTCTCTGATAAAGACACGTATCATTGCATTTATGGCCCATGCAGATCACCCAAGAAGGTCTCCTTGTCTCTTTTATTATATTTGTGATGATCCTTTTCCCAAATTATGAATCTATCAGTCACAAAATTTGGTCATAAGAACATAACCTGGACTTATCAGGTACTACTATTTATTCTTCTATAGAGTGACATGCCCTTTGGTCAATATTTATGATGCATCACCAGAAAAGTTCTGAGCTGTATCTCTATGTATTGAATGTTTCAGATATTATCAATATATGTGTTGAAGCCTTTAAATCCCTAATAGGATGGCATTTGGAGATGGGAGCTTTTTATAGCTAGAAATGAGAGTAGAACGTTCACAATGGCCTTAATAGGAAGAGATCAAAGGAGACTTCACTCTTTCTCTTTTAATCAGAGAAGACATCCCAATATTCAACAAACATCTGGACTCTGTACCATCTTCAGAATGTAAGGAGCAAATGTGTTATTACCTCAAATTCCAAGTTTATAGTCTTCTCTTCTAACAGTTCAAGCTAACAGTAACAGAAGCCTAGCAAACCCTAGGTGCAAAAGGAATCATTCTTTGGTATCAATCTATGTTATAATTCTGTGTTTTAATCTAAAGTAGGTGGAAGAAATATGGAGGAAAGACATTAAGAAGCAGAATTGAGGTTTTGTGTCTTTGCTTTTGTAGTGGTGGGAATAGTATTTATTAGTTGAGGACAGCTTTTCTGTTTTTATGGTACTGATTTAGGAAAATAGCTTCAAACATGCAATGCTTGTCAAAGTTTGTTATTTTAAAAAATGGACGCCTACAGCCATAATTTGGGGGCAATTGTCTAATTTCAGAGGTTCTCAAAATTCTATGCTATAAAATGCATGAAATCAAATAATTCAGTGCATCTTTAAACTTTCATGTTATCAGTTTTTAATAAAAATATTGGAGCAGGTATCTGGCTTTCCCAGCCCCAGTCCCCTCTTCTTGTGCTGGTAGAGTAGATAGATGTTCAGAGGACCCTGAGCTAACTTTGTGGCTTGCAGCGAGGCTAAATCCTAGAGCAGCTTTTCTTCTTTTTTTCATGGTGGGCTCTCTGGAGAACGACAGAATGGCAACTATTCCCCTAAGCAAAAAGAAGTTTTATTGGCATAATATAATTTGATAATGCACTTGTACATTATCATTATAATTTAGCAAGAACAAAGAGCCAATTCTGATTCCCCAGTAGATGTATAGCCCTCCGTTGTATGAGCCTCATATAACAGAGCCTACAGAGTTGTTTGAAAATTGCTTGTTGGGGCCAGAGAGATAGCACAGCGGTGTTTGCCTTGCAAACAGCCTATCCAGGACCTAAGATGGTTGGTTCGAATCCTTGAGTCCCATATGGTCCCATATGGTCCCCCGTGCCTGCCAGGAGCTATTTCTGAGCAGATAGCCAGGAGTAACCCCAAAACAAAACAAAACAAACAAAAAAAAAAAGAAAGAAAGAAAATTGCTTGTTGAGTGAGAATGCAAAGGCCTAGGAACAATTCATTGCATATTCTGTACTTTTGCAAAGAATATGAGCATTGTCACTGGCTGCCCACTTTCACCTTCTACTTCAGAGTTAGAAACCTGCGGCTGTATTTGCCATGGGGTTCAAAACAGTCCCTTTAGTTTCAAGAACTCCAGCCATGCTAAGAAATGGTTCTTTTTTCTTACCCCAAATGTCTAGACCCCCTGGCATCATATTCACTCCAGGACTCCAGGATATAAACAGCCCTGAAGTCACTACCAACTCTGGCTCTAAATGGCCTCAAGCAGTGTTGACACTTTGAGCTTCTGAAGCTTAGCTCCTCTGAGTTTGTGGCTTCAGTGTAGAAAATCCCCTGTGCTGTTTCCTGTCCATTCCTCCTGGCATTAAACCTTTAATTAAATGCAGGATCTAGCAAACACCCTTCTCTAGGACTACTGTCCAGTTTGTCAAAACCTCTTCTCTCCCTGCCAGACACTTGTCTTTAACTTTTTCTTCAGCCAAGATAGAAGAGGGAGGGAATAGGAGAGAGAAAAAAAATGGAGTCAATCTCTTATGTGCTAATCAAGTGATCTAGCATGGCTCTGGGGTACCTGGCGCCCTTGCAGCTCAACAGCTGCCTCAGTTACTGTGACAACCTGACATTCACAGTGGCTTGCAGCCTTTATTAAGAGATAGTGTGGATTTTACATTTCATAAATGCTCCACTTCAGATTTGCCTATTTCAACCTACTTTCTTTAATGGGTGAGACCTATAGTTTGTTTTTGTTTTTAAGAGTCTAAAATTTCACACATGGAATACTCAATAAATGAATGGCTTGAAATACCTTGTGTCCATAATGACTCAATAAAGTTAAACATTTTTTATCAACAGTCATTATTTTTGCATTATCTTTTACCCTTGTTGTTGCTGTTATGATATGCTAAGGGTTGCATACATGGTATTTTATACTGGGAGTCAAACCAGGCTGTGCCTCTGGGATCACATCAGAGGAGGCAGGGATTATAGTCGGCATGTGGATAATGCATGGCATCAAATTCTCAGTCTTCTGTCTGCTAGGCAGACTTCCTGCCACTGAATTGTGTTTTGGGTCCAATGCAAGAATCTCTTACACAAGCTCAGTGGAGTGGATTCCATGAGATAATGAATAGAACGTACAAACAATAACACATTGCTTTTAAATCAAAACCCTTGATCTTCAGTCATGCAACAATTTCCCTTTCCGTGAAAGGGCCGGTTTTATTATCACATCATTACACACCAGATGTAGCTAGAGATATTTAACCTTAGCAGGCACTAGGTTTAACAAGATTTAAGTCAAGTAAGCATTTTCACACAATCTAAAAATGAAACTACAATTTTCCTTTCAAAGTTAACTTTCAAAGTTTCACTTCAAATCTTTCATGTGTTTCTCCCTGGTATCCTACCTGTTCCAGAAATTTCTGTTGAACCCAGCTAAATTCTTCTGCTCTCATGAGGTATGTCTCTCCTATAGACTGTGGAATCATACTAAATCGAGTGCAACTTTGCTTGCCTCTCTAAATTGTAGATTTTTTCCATTCTGGCACTAAGACTTATTTGTATTAGCATCTTTCAGTATTACATATACTCCAGTCTTGCCCTTCAGGGCATTCTTCCTCTTATTCTTCTGCTTCCAAGGTAAAAATTTGGGCTGTGATCCAGCTGTATCTCATGGAGAATGAATGTCAGCATGAAACTTGGGATAGAAATGAGGTCAGGTGAGCCTTCTGTTTAAGAAAGAGCAAAGTCCCTGGCATTAGCTCTAAATGCCCAACCATGGAAGAATTCCTAGAATTTACAATCTCCTTCTTAGGGTAATCATCCATGACAAGAAATAAATCTCCCCTCTCCAAACATCCACTTTCTAAATCAAAACTGTTTTATAAAGTATGATATGTATTTATCTCTTTGTTTAGTGACAAACCCTTTCAGTTCTGTTGGGCCAGAAACCACTTTAAGATTGTAGTATCAGGTTGAATCAAAATATGCAGAGCAAAAAGAAGAGTATAAGAGCTTAAGATCCTCATCTTGAAGAGCCTAACAACATTTTACCATTTAAAAATGGCTTCTCAACTCCCACCCTCTCAGGTGGCTCAGATGTAGCCCAGAGATTTATATATAAGACAAAGGCACTCTACTACCAAACTATATCTGTTCTCTTAAATGGACCTTTGGTATTAAAAATGAAAATCAAGCCCGCCGAGCCTCTTGGGAGGGCAGGCAGAGGGTGCGGCGCCCCCCCCCCCACTCTGTTTCTGTATCATTTTTTACGAAACAAGACTTCGATCGCTAAAAAAAAAATGAAAATCAAATATTCTGACTTTTGAGAGCTGGAGAGAGATTATGGTGGGTAAGGCATTTGCCTTGCATGCCGCAAATCTGGGTTCAATCTCTGGCATTCTATATAGTCCCCAACTATGATCCTTGAGCACAGAGCCAAGAGTAAGCCCTGAGCATTGCTGGGTGTTGGAGAGAATGAAGGTGGGAAAGATGAGTGGAGATAGGAAAGAGACTTTTTTTTATAACCAGTACCTTCCTTTCCTCAAAAAAATATTTTATTCACTTACTAAGTATGGCTTTGAAAGTTCATATATATATATATATATCCTTTCTGTTGTTTTCAATAAGCTGTCATTTTGTTTCATTATTTTTCTTTTTTTTAATTATCTTTATTTAAACACCATGATTACAAATATGAGTATAGTTGTATGATTACAGTCATGAAAAGAACACCCCCCTTCACCAGTGCAACATTCCCACCTCAGAGGAGGGCTCTTTTGTATTTTAACTACACCCACCAGTGTTCAGTGTTTACTCTTAGATCTGCACTCAGGAATCAGCTCTGATGCCGTGTTCTGGGATGCCAGCAATTGAACCCAGATCAGCTGCGACCAAGTCTAGTGCCTAGTCCACTGCACTTTTGCTCCAGCCCATAAATTGTAGTCTTCAAAAAAAAAAAAATCCTTCTAACTACTGTAATCTTAAGGTTTTCCATAAAATGTTCATTTCATATGTATGGCCTATTTTTTTTTTTTTTGGTTTTTGGGTCACACCCGACAGCACTCAGGGGTTACTCCTGGCTCTATGCTCAGAAAATTGCCCCTGGCAGGCATTGTGGACCATATGGGATGCCAGGATTCAAACCACCGTCCTTCTGCATGAAACTCCTTACCTCCATGCTATCTCTCCGGTCCCCTATTTTCTTATTCATCTGCAATATTTTTATATTTCATCTTGCATGTGGCTTTCAATATTTACTCTTGTTGCAGGTTTATTAATGACAAAGGAAGTAATATTGATTCTTCTGCAGAGGACCTATTTTGGTTTTAGTTTTGTTATCAGAACTTTCTAAAGATGGATTTATAAATGGGTGGTCTTCTCAAAGATCCAGTAGCTTTAGTATGGAGTCTAAGAGGTGGGCTGAATGTGAAAATTCCTGGTGCCACTTTCTTTAAAGAAGATAATGTAACACATTCTGGACATGTGAAACCAAATAAACACAATTTGCAAAATTCCATTCTGCCCTCTTTACTTTTCTTTTTCTTTTCACCCTGTACTCCATTCCAACTGCTTTCAATGATTATTACTGCCAAAAGTTTTTAATTTATTTTCCACCTTTTGTCAGAAGGCATTTGGAGTTTGTATAGGCAAGCCAATTTTTTTAACATAATTTTTATTTTAATTGTAGTGGCTTACATATCGTTCACAGTAATATTCCAGGTACATATTTACATTGAATCAGGGGAATTCCCACCACCGAATTGTCCTCCCACAACCGCTTGCATTCTTCCTCCCATATCCTCCACTCTTCCTCCCAGGGGCTGCTAGAATGCGTGGTCCCCTCTGTGTCTAGTTAATTACTTAGTGGGCTTATACCTGTTTGGTCTTGGTGCCTCCATTATTTCCCTCTCTAGTTGGGAGGCGGGGCTAGAAAGATCAAGTTATGTGGATTTGTTTGAGGAAGAGAAAGGTAATATAATGGGGTAAAAATCGACTATGCCGACTATGAGCAGTCATTCTAGAGGCTCTCTTCCTTGGTTTGAGAGAGGATGGGGAAAAGAAGAAGGTGAAACACCACAGCAGTTCAAAAAGAGGAATCAAATAAGATATTCAGTGAGCACTGCAGACATAAAAATATGCACCACATATTTGCCATGGTCTTGAGATAGGAAATATGACAAGGTGCAAAGAGGAAGAAGAGAAAAGATGAAAGAAAAAGTAAATATATAATTAAAAAATGGACAACTACTTCAATATTTACCCCAAAACAAAGAATTCGATCAAAACTAGATAAAATAAAAAATAATAAAAAATAAAATAAATAAATATAAAAGGATTATTTAGTGTTTTTTGTCTCTCCCCCCGCCCCCCGCATAGGCACAGTAAATGTTGGGGTCATCCGAAACGGGAATCCCCTTGGCCTAAGAGATACAGGGTTTCCCTACCCTTGGAATGTATTGTCATGGGATTATCTATAGACTCCTTTCACGTTCATTTACTCTCCCCTTGGTGTTTTTGTGCCGTATGGAAGACTTCTGCTCCGATCTGGATAATAAAGACAGACCTCTAAATCTAGGGGTCTCAGTCTGTGCAAGGTCAAGGAGTGGAACTTATGATGATGACTTTCTTTGTGATTTTAGAAGTTCTGTTTCCTCGATGTCATTTTAATCTGTCTTCTGTGGTTAGTGGTCTTGGCCCTTGCACTGAGGCTCGGATGGAGTCTGGGTAGGCAAGCCAATTTAATGCCTCTCTAGTACATCATTAATTTTTATTTTTTGTCATTAATTAATATACAAAATAGACTTATGGCTTTGCATTTTAGCTTTATATATATACAAATTTTATTTCATGCCATTGAATAAACCTTTAAACAGAAAAAGCTTAAAAACACTGAATTTTATGTTTCCATGCAAATTTGTGTAGTGTTTCAAGTATTTTTAAAATAATTTCTTTATTTAAACACCGTGATTACAAACACAATTGTAACTCGGTTTCAGTCATAACCAGAGCATCCCCCTTTACGATGTAACCTTCCCATCACCAATGCACCCATCTCTTCCCTTTTCCGCTTCATGATTTCCTTTGGTCTCATAATTGTGTATCTTTTGTCCATTTCTTAAAGCCTTTAACAATCAATAATCACACTTCTTCATTATATTGCTGTTTTGGAAAATACTTTTCTAGCCATGTTTACTAGTAAGATTCCCCTTTTCTTCTTGGAAGGAGTTTCAAATAGTTGCTCATTAGCATATACTAAAGTTAGAAGGTGACCTGGTGGGGAAAGTGAATCAAAAAGAAGCAATTACCGTAATGAAGATCTAACTTTCAAGCCTACTGAAACTTTTTGCATAAAGATAATAAGCTACATATGACATACCTCTACCTTTTAATCTTATCTTCGTATGCCATTCTTCTATCATGAAATTTAAATGTATTATCACTACAATTCTTTTTTTGTTCAATAATTTTTATTTGTGACTAAAGTGAATTACAGATCTTTCACAGTAATATTTTAGGTACATAGTGACATTGACTTAGGGGAATTCCCACCACCAGTGTTGTCCTCCCTCCACCTCTGTTCCCAGCATGCATCCTATATCCCCATTCTGTGTCCCCTGGGTTGCTAGTATAAGTGTCTAGCCTGTTGTAGATTGGATATCAATCCTGTTGTCATTGGCTTTAGATTTGCTGTTTAAGTCTGATCATTTTTTTAATTTATCAATGTTCATAGGACTGTTTGGCCTTGGTACCACCCATTTTTTCCCTTCAATTTATGAGGCAGAACAAGATGATTCAGGTTATGTGGTTCTGTTTGAAAAGAAAAGAAAAAAATAGAAAAAAAAGACAAACGAAACAAAACAAAAAGCAAACAAAAAATGGAGGAGTTTATCTAGAAGTTATCAATATCAATTTAAAAAATGAAAGGGAAAAAAAGAGAATAAAATGACAAAAAGACAAAAAATACAAAAAAAGAAACGGAAAAACCAAAACAAAACTACAATTACAATAACAGCAACAACAAAAAATATCAAACAGAAAAAAAAAAAAACAATGACTACAACAAAGCACCACAGCAATAAAGACAACTGCCAAGTAATAATTACAAGCACAAAATAAATAGAGAAAAATAAAAAATGAAAGAAGAAAAGCAAAGTAAATATTGGGGAGATTAGAAAGGGAGTTCCCTTGGTCTAAGAAATACAGAGTCCTGATTTTACCATCCACAATTGAGTGGAAAGTTTCCTGGCACCATAAAAAGACCTGGGGGAGTGAAAAAGAGCACATAAAGAGCCTGTAGTTATTCCCATGACAGTGTCACTCCAATGCTTTATAGGCACCATTATTTTTTGTTTTTTACTTGGGGTCACACCCAGATATATTCAGGGCTTATTCTTGACTCTTGACTCTGCTTGACTTACCTATCAGCAGATATGGTGCCCACCTCTTCTCTAGGATGTATGATCTTTGAATTCAGGTTTAAACCTGATCTATTTTATTTTTATCTTTAATCCTAATGTTGAGTATTACACAAGAAAATGCTCAATAAATGTTTGTTTTAGTATTAGAGCAAATTCTCTAGTAATAATCAGTTTATTAAGAAAACTTACATGTGGGCCTGGGGAGATAGCACAGCGGCGTTTGCCTTGCAAGTAGCTGATCCAGGACCAAAGTGGTTAGTTCGAATCCCGGTGTCCCACATGGTCCCCGATGCCTGCCAGGAGCTATTTCTGAGCAGACAGCCAGGAGTAACCCATGAGCACCACTGAGTCTGGCCCCAAAACAAAAAACAAAACAAAGCAAAAAAAAAAAAAAAAACCCAACTTACATGTAAAATTCTTTAGATAATGTCCTAGCCTAAAAAGACTAGAATTCTAAAAAGTGATAAAGGCTTTTTACATGTATGTATTTAATGTTTCTGACAATAAACCAAACCCAGTTTCAATGAAGAAAATAACAAACATTGACTCTAAGAGAAGTAGCATATCAAAACATTAGGGGCTGGGGTCAGAGAGAGCACAGTGGTAAGGTGTTTGCCTTCCATGCTGCTGATCCAGGACAGACCTGGGTTCAGTCTCGGTATCCCATATGGTCCCCTAAGCCTGCTAGGAGTGATTTTGAGCACAGAGGCAGAGCCAGGAATAACCCCTGAGAGCTTCCAGGTATGAACCCACCCCTTCCCCCAATGTTAGGAGTTAAAATTCTGGCTCTTTTATTTGCTTCTAGGGCAAATGCCATGGGCCCTTGAGACGTATCACTTGGATTGGTTTTGGATTTTAGTTTATGGGGCCACATCTTCTAATTCCCAGAGACAATCTTCCTTTGTGCTCAGAAGTGACACAGGTTCTCTGTGTTCAGAAAATGATGCTGGGGATTCAAAAGTGTTGGTCAACAATGGGACCATAGAGATAGCACAGCGGTAGGGTGTTTGCCTTGCACACATCTGATCCAGGACAGATGGTGGTTCCAATCTCAGCATCCCATATGGTCCCCTGTAATATTATATCATCTACATGGGAAAAAAATAGATAAATTTAGTGATTTAAAAACCCCAAAACACCTAAAATTTTGCTTACTATAAAATTATCTAGGGGCCAGAGAGATAGCACAGTGTGTAGGGCACTTGCCTAACAAGCAGCCACACGTGTTATTATTTAGAGATTTATTTTTATTTTTATTTTTTCCTCCATTTTTCTTTTTTTTTCTTTTCTCCTTTCTTTTTTTGGTAGTTGTCACCAAATTTTTTTCTCCTTTTTTTCATCCCTTTTTATCTCCAATGACGGTGGAATGGATGCTCAATCTACAACAAACTGTAAAGTGGAGACCAGTTGCACTAGCATACTGGGGGGTAGAGGAGGGAGATGTGGGATGCATGCTGGGAATAGGGAAGGAGGGAGGTCAGCACTGGTGGTGGGAATGCCCCTCATTCATTGTCACTATGTACCATAAATGATGCAGTGAAAGATTTGTAATGCATATTGGTCACAATAAAAATAAAAACAAAATAAAATAAATTCAATAAATTAAAAAAAATTTTATTGTGAACAAAGTGAAGTATGAGTCTTTCACAATAATATTTAAGGTACATAGTGGCAATGCAATAGGGGCATTCCCACTACCAGTGTTGTCCTCCCTCCACCCCTGTTCCCAGAATGCATCCCATATCTCCCTCCTTTGCCCCCTGGACTGCTAGTGTAACTGGTCCCCTCTGTGTCTAGCTTGTTGTAGATTGGTATCGATTCTATTGTCGTTGGCTTTGGATTTGGTGTTTAAGTCTGATCATTTTTTATTTCTACTCAATGTTCATAAGACTGTTTGGTCCTGGGACCGTCCATTTCTCCTCTCCCTCAATTAATGAGGCAGAACAAGATGATTCGTTATGTTGTTATGTTTAAAAAAAAAAAGAAAAGATGAAAAGATAAAAGAAAAACAAACAAAAACTGGGAGGAGTCCATCTAGAGTTAATAAATACCAATTCAAAAGAGGAAGGGGGTGCGGGGAGGTGGCACTAGAGGTAAGGTGTCTGCCTTGCAAGCGCTAGCCAAGGAAGGATCGCGGTTCGATCCCCCGGTGTCCCATATGGTCCCCCGAAGCCAGGGGAAATTTCTGAGTGCTTAGCCAGGAGTAACCCCTGAACATCAAATGGGTGTGGCCCCCCCCAAAAAAAGAGGAACGGAAAAATAAACAACAAAAACAGAACAAAAACAAAACCAGCAACAAAAAAGCACAACAGAAACAAAAAAAGAACAACCAAATAATAACCACAAGGGGGAAAAAAAGGAAGGCGGGCTGGTGTGGCAACGTTTGTGCTTTCTTTTCTTTTTTTCTTTTCTTTTTATTTATTTATCAAATATGTTTGCAGACAGAGACCAGAATTCTATTTTTAAACTTTTATTTCAACTACTAACATAAATGATTTGCAGTCAAATGTGACACTCTGATACAGCCCACTACCATCTGGTGAAAGTTCACTGGAATACAAACCTAAAATCTTGGGTAAATAACTTTTCAAACAACGTTGTTCATTTTGACCAAGAAACGAAAATACAGACACCATACACTGTCATAATATTAAGTTTTGCTGCCTAACAAATGTAAAGAAAGTTGTTAAATTCAAGAGCTTAAATTTGGGATGTTGTGTGAACTTAATTTATTCATATTGATTCAATTTCTCACTAACAGCAAAAATATGGAGTTAGCAGGAACACATGGTCCCACACATCCATCTCAAGTAGAGGTGAATTTCTGTGACCGTCCACCCCCACTTTTTTTCTGCCTCACACTTTGTTTGAACTGTCACTGATCATGTAATAGTTTGAGAAAAAAAAAAAAACAACTGTGACTGGATATATAGAGCACTGTCTTCTGCAAAAACAAGCTGTAAGAAGATTAGTGATTTTTTTGAAGGAATATTTTTCTTGCCTGAACACAGTGTTTTGGTTCTCCCAGTACAATTCTCCCTCATTGCCTTATGTCACTTGTCCTACAAGCTCATATCCTTCTCTTGTTCTCTTGCTCTAGAACCAGGTACTTGATTGTTTTGATGACACTTGACAGATTTCCCCCCCCCCCATTACTTGTTTTCTTGATCCTTTAAAGTGTTAGTTTCCAATTTGTCCTTTATTGAAAATAAAATTTTAAAATTTATCTCACCTTCCTTCCCATCTCAATTCATTTTCTTTTGAGCTTTATTTTTTAAATATCTTTCTTCAGAAGTCTCAAAGCCACACAAGTTAAAGTAAGGTTATTAGCCCAAATTCATTCAAGGGCCAGATGACCACATTAATGATTCAAGCAAACAGGCTGGAGGCTGAGGTAAAAGACTTTAACAATTATTCAAGTGAAAGTTTTTTTTGTCTAGAATATGAGTTAGGTGTAAGTCTATATTTTGTTTGCAAAGAAGACAATAGCCCAGATTATTAATAGAATCTATTGGTTTTTAAATGTTTTATTTAATTAATTTTAGTTATTTTTTTAATTCTTCAAAAAATTGGTTTTGTGGCCATAGCTTATGTTTCTGCATGGCCTCTCCTGACTGCATGTTTGGGTAACCCCCAAAGGAACTCAAAGCTGAACCTCCTGCAGCAAGACATGAGGTTGGTCTATTGAGCTATGTCTCTGACACTAATTTTGTTTTAAAAAATCATGTGAGGGGCCAGAACGATAGCACAGCGGTAGGTCATTTTGCTTGCACTCGGCCAATCCCTGATGAATTCTGGTTCAATTCCTGGCATCCCATATGGTCCCCGAGCATGCCAGGAGCAATGTCTGAGTGCAGAGTCAAAAGTAACCCCTGAGCACAGCTGGGTGTGATCCAAAAAACAAATAAAAATAAATAAAATAAAATAAAATAAAAAATCTTGTGAAAAAATAAAAAATAGAGTAATGGATAGAAAATTATCTATAGAGCTTTTTTGCATAATTTCATAGAAACTATGTGGATCCTTCCTATTATTAACTTCTGTGACACTGTAAGTTGGTTCTCATTGTCGTTTGAGTTCAGAGAATCTCTTGTAAGGAAGCCAACAAAAAAATTGTATTTCTTACCTGTAATAGACTGGAGCTTCTGTCTCCTCTTAAGCCATATGTTGAAACAGGAACTCACAAAGTGATGGTATTAGAAATAGGACCTGAAGAACGTAATTGGGTTTAGATGCGTCATAAAGGTAGAAATCTAAGATGAAATTAGTAAATAGGTAAGTAGGTAAGATCCTAGAGAACTTCTCTCTGTGCCAAGTGGATAAATCATGAAGATAGTCATCTGCCAACCAGGAAAAAAAGGCTTTCAGTAAGATCACCAAAAGATCTCACAAAACTTTGAGAATAAACTTTTGTTTGTTTTTATTTGGGAACCACACCCAGCGGTTCTCAGGGCTGTGCACCAAAATAGCCCCTACCCTACAGGTGCTAGGAAGCCCATATATGATATCAAGTATTGAACCAGAATTGACTGCGTAAGAGACAATTGTTTCAACACCAGTACTCACTTTGCTTTAAACAAACTTTAAATTTTTGTTTTAAACTATTAAGTCTCTGGTATTTTGTTCTAGATACTGAGCTAACAAGACACTTGGTAACTTCAGGAAGAGAGAGATTGGATCAAGTTAAGTGGTAGAGTGTTCAGGAGGAAACTTTGACTCGGAGCCCCATATGTTTATGGGGAAAGACAGCATAGAGTGATTTTTCTATACTTTCTACTTTGTTGCTTTATTTGCCCCAGAGGTGCAGGAGTTTATTATCTGTGCAGAAATATAAAAACGGAATAAAGCATGTAATTAAAGGCCTTATCATTTCTTTCCCTTGCCAAGACAGAAAATCATCATCTGACTTTGTTTTATCATGTTATAAGTGGGAAGACTGCAGTAGTTTTCTCTGATTTAGTGGTGTGTGTGTGTGTGTGTGTGTGTGTGTGTGTGTGTGTGTGTGTGTGTGTGTGTGTGTGTTTAAATGCACTTACAGAACCTGATCCTATTTTCTCATTCTTTTCTGGATCTTGAACCTAAACAATTACTTTTAAGAGAGTTTAATGACAAAATAGTTTTGTTTTGGCATCAGAGTTTACAATTAGTGTTTATTATTTAAAAACTACATCCAAGTTTTCTTTTGTTTGGGCATCATACTTGGTACACTGGTTCTGCAACCATTAGTTCTCTAAACTTTTTCTTCCTTCTAATGCTTATACTTCAGTTATAACTTATTTCTGGTCTATCTTTTATTCTTTCATAAGATGTCATATCACAAGTTTGCATTAAAAACATCAAATATTTTCTCCAAATTCTTATCATTTGGGAGTGAATATAGAGATAGGGGTGGCCAAACACATAATGCATCTCATGTTTTACTTATACTGAATGAAGTCAAATTTTATTTAGCTGGATTAGTCTTGAAATTTAAAGATTAATACCTGGGGCTGGAGCAATCATACAGTGATAAGGTACTTGTAGGATGGACCTGGGTTCGATTCCCGGCATTCCATATGGTTCCCCGAGCCTGCCAAGAGTGACTTCTGAGTGCAGAGCCAGGAGTAAATTACCCCCTGAGCACTGCCAGGTATGACCCAATTAAAAAAAAAAAAAGATTAACACCAGTATTTGAGCAATGAAACAAGAAAAATTTTGGAAGACCACCAAAAGCTTGTAGAAAACAGAGCATTTTTATGTTGTTGAGATTTAAAAATGCTTAACATCATTATCTACAAGCAAATTCAATCTCAGCAGATATAACAATTATTACTGTTAGATTGAAACTTCTGGTCCTTCTTTGAAGAAACTCTTTCCCAGAATATGGTAAAAGTACTTCCCATGTGCATGTAGGACCACCTGCCTCTCAGCAGTCTTCCTATATATAACATGTAAAATTCTTATCTATTCAGGGACAAATTTAATTTCCACTTTTGCTTCCAGTGCTTTCCCAATGTTCCCTAATTATAATGTATTTTGTGACAATATTTTTCTTAGAAGTTATCTCCATTATGGTGTATCATCTTGTTTAAAATAAGAATTAGTCAATTATTTATACCCTAGATCTTTGTTTTGAAGCTATTACTTGAGCAATCACTTCTTGAAAATAGGCACACTCTTTTAGAGATATATCCTTCCTACCTGTGACAAACCAATATTTACTTATAACTCTTATAACTCTAGTACCCAACTTTATTTTTTGCAAAGTCTCTTCCTAAGTCCTCCTTTATAAAAAAAAATCTATAGACTTTGTGGACTTGTTTGTTATTACTTAGGATGACCTACTTTACTCTAGATCTCTGTTAAACTTATTATCCTTCTTTCTCTTACATTAATGTCTGCTTGACTTAATTCACTTCTAATCATGCTCTATTTATAATCTCCAAGACCTTTGCAAAGCTGATATCTTGAATTCTTCACAGCATTTGACACTTCTGGCTTACCTATAGTTTATAACTTCTCACCATTTTGGTAATAAAATTTCATATTTCTTTTCTACCCTCATAATTAGCCATCAGTCTCTTCTTTCTTTGTTTTTGTTTTTGTTTTTGAGTCACACCCATTTGACGCTCAGGGGTTACTCCTGGCTATGCGCTCAGAAGTCGCTCCTGGCTTGGGGGACCATATGGGATACCGGGGGATCGAACCGTGGTCCATCCTACACTAGCACTTGCAAGGTAGACACCTTACCTCTAGTGCCACCTTCCTGGCCCCCAGTCTCTTCTTTCTAACTTTTGTTTCTGTTTGTTCAATAATATAAATGTGCCAATGTTCCTTGGCATGCCAACAATGGGAGTTGATGTAAAGTTATAGTATTTTTGTTCTCTACCTTTACTCTTTGTCTTGGTATCCACATTTACAATAATAACTTAAATAATGATACAGGTTTATTTGACTTCTGATATCATTGAACTTCAATCTATTGTATCTTTATATTTTACTTTTCCAATATACTTATGAAAAATGCTAGTCCTAGAGCTGTTTAAAATATCAATTTCTTTTTTTGATTTCAAAGTTTATAGATACAGTATTGCTACCTTTCCAATCACACCAAATTACACCAAATACTAATCTTTATACATATTCAAATATACACATTTATTTATTTAAATTAATGTCTCTATTTGAGACCAGAGAGATAGCATGGAGGTAGTGCATTTGCCTTGCATGCAGAAGCACTGTGGTTCAAATCCCGGCATCCCATATGGCCTCCCAGGAGCCTGCCAGGAGCGATTTCTGAGCATAGTAACCCCTGAGCGCTGCCAGGTGTGACCCCCCCAAACCCACCCAAAATAATATCTTTATTTAAACACCTTGATTAAAAATATAATTGTAGCTGGGTTTCAGTCATGTAAAGAACACCCCCGTTCACCAGTGCAACATTCTCATCACCAATGTCCCAAATATCCCTCCTCTGTACCCCACCCTGCCTGTACTCTAGACAGGCATTCTACTTCCCTCACTCATTCACATTGTTATGATAGTTCTCAATGTAGTTATTTCTCTAACTGCACTCATCAATCTTTGTGGTGAGCTTCATGTCATGAGCTGGACTTCTCTTTTGTCTCTGGGAATTATTGTAAAAATGTCTTTTATTGTTCTTAAAACCCATAGATGAGTGAGACTATTCTGTGTCTATCTCTTTCCCTCTGACTTATTTCACTCAGCATAGTAGACAGCCTGTCCATCCATGTATAGGAAAATTTCATGACTTTATGTTTTCTGACAGCTGCATAATATTCCATTGTGTATATGTACCACAGTTTCTTTAGCCATTCATCTGTTGAAGAGCATCTTGGTTGTCTCCAGAGTCTGGCTATGGTAAATAGCACTGCAATGAATATTGGTGTGATTAAGGGATTTTTTTAATTGTATTTTTGTGTTCCTAGGATATATACCTAGGAGTGGTATAGCTGGATTGTATGGGAGCTCAATTTCCAGTTTTTGGAGGAATCTCCATGTCACTTTTTATAAAGGTTGGACTAGACGGCATTCCCACCAGCAGTGGATAAGAGTTCCTTTCTCTCCACATCCCACCAGCAATGATTGTTCTCATTCTTTGTGATGTGTGCCATTCTCTGTGGTGTGAGGTGGTACCTCATAGTTATTTTGATTTGCATCTCCCTGATGATTAATGATGTGGAGCATTTTTTCATATGCCTTTTGGCTATTTGAAATATACACATTTCTCTGTACAAATGCCTTCATAATATTTTGGCTTTCTTACTGTATGCTTAATCCAGTTATTATGGTTCATTTGCTAATCAATCCTCACCTTAACTATTATAATAGTTTCCTAAATAGTTCTTTAATTCAAGAAAGATCCTCATTAATCTTTTTTATTTTTAGACTTTTTGAAGTGGGGGGAGGCACACTGGTGACGCTCAGGGGTTACTCCTAAGTATGGGCTCAGAAAAACGCTCCTGGCCTGGGGGACCATATGGGATGCCAGGGATCAAACCAGGTCTGTCCTGGACCTGCTGCATGCAAGGCAAAGGCCCTACCACTGAGCTATCACTCCGGCCACTCTCATTAATCTTTCTAAAAAATTTTATTGCTTCAATTATTTTATTAGACCTCAATTTTCTGCCAAATAACATCTAAGTGCATTGCATCCAATCTCTTTATAGAGTGGTCACAGTTCCTTTTGAATATTCTTGAATTTGTTCCAAACTCTTCAAAAGATATCCACAATTTGTCTAATAGAAACTTTTAGATTTCTCCAATTTCAACATCTACAAAGACTCTTCCATCTCCCTTGAAAATTCAGTCTAACACTGTTCTCACAGGTAAATTCTATTGAAAAATTTTGCTGTTCTTAAAAGTTAGGTGTGTTTTTCTTTTCCCTTTTATTGCTGCTGGAGTGATGATGCACTTCAGCATGTTGCTTGGGACAGTATTTAGCTCACCAATACACACACTGAGTTAATATGTCACCAGGTGTCACACACCTCAGTTTTAATGTTTGCACTGGGTGTTACACTCATCTAACTGTGGTGTTCACACATGTTCTAGTTATAGTCCTAACTATAGGTGGTTTGGGGGCTTGTGAGAATATTCATTGGGGATTGCACAGTTGGCTGTGATGCTCACACTTTTTAATTTCAGTGCTTTCACAAACCTGGCCATGCACCAGAAAGATGAGATAGTTGAAGCACTGAAGATCACAATCAACAGAGGTGTAGACACTGTACTTGGTAAATGGGAGTACCTCAGAAAATCAACCTCATACCTCCTGTTTATAAGGCAGACACTTTTAGTCGTGAAGCCATTCTCTGAAATGGAACTTTATGAATTTTTTACAATTTATGCAAACAGCCTCCATGTCTTCCTTCTTTAAGCACCCACCACAATTTTTTGTTTATTCTTTTATTTTATGTTTCTGCTTTATAATTAAATCACATATATTCCAAGATCTCTGAAGAGAAACCCCATTGAGATGGTGTGGTTTCAATTAAAGTGACAACAATACAGAAAAGATCACAAATGAGCCAAATACACTTTCTGGTTTCACATTACATGTAACAATTATTTTTAGGGGTCAAAGAGATACTACAGGCTTGTAGTATCCCTTGTACCCACGTCTGATTCTGGTTTGATTCATAGCACTGCAGACGGTCCTGCCAGAAGTAATCCATGAGAACAAAGCCAAAAATCTTTGACACAGCTGGATGTGTTCCCCAAAAATGTTGTCTTAAAAGTACTGTAGTCATTTAAATATACAACTGCATTATATCTAAGTTTTTGAAATTGCTAACAACAACAACAAAAAACATTAAACCATCATGTGAGCTTTCAGTAAGTCAGTTTTAAAAGGAAAGGGTTCTTATTTTGATGTTGATGGCTATTGACTAATAAAGGAGGCTGTTCCTAAAGTTGGCATGATTGTGACAATTCCTTATAGGTAGACACTAATGAAGATGATTCCATTGATGAACTTAAATATTTTTACAAAATATATCTCTGTAGTATGAGATATTAATAGCATTTACTCCCATCAAAACTTCTTTCAACATTGGAGATATTCCTCTCAAACCTTGTCATAAATTTGTCACCAAAATTTATATAATATTAAATATATATTCCTATATATTGTAATTTACATATAATTTTAAATATATATACATATATGTACAAATCTTTTGTTATCACTGCAATGATGTTCATAACATCTTTACCAGGACTAGATTATATCTTGAGACCACTTTTTGGCTAGACAGATGGCATTAGGGGTAAGGTGCTTGCCTTCCATATGACTGATCCTGTTTTGATTTTCAGCACCTAGCATAGTCAATCAGGAGTGATCTATGAATCAAGGACCAGGAACAGATCATGTGCATCACTGGGTGTGAACAACATCCCAACCCCAAAGAAACCACTTTCTTTTCTTATCTTGAAGGGATAACTTCACATCCTTTAAGTTTGATCATGAGATCCTAACATATTCTCAGACTCTGCTTTGTGATACTCAACCTCTTGTAATTTCTGTTACTTCTAGAATCTTGAACCTCCTAATGTTATCCATGTGGGCTGGAGTGAGCTATCTCCAATATTTTATTGCTATTTTGACCTCCTCCATGAATCACAAATGCTCTTAGTAATCTCTGGGAATGTGAATTTTTTTTTGTTTGGTTTTGGTTTTGGGTCACACCCAGCAGCGCTCAGGGGTTACTCCTGGCTCTACACTCAGAACTCGCTCCTGGCAGGCTCAGGGGATCATATGGGATTCCGGGATTTGAACCACAGTTCATCTGTAAGCAAGGCAAATACCCTGTCTCCGAGCTATCTCTCCAACCCCTGAAAATGTAAATTTTTTATAATACTTTTCATTAACTTTTCTTGATTTATTAGGAAAATCACTATCTCTGGCAGCAATAGCTTATACAATGCATAAATAAGACATGATGCTTGAAATTATTCCTTGATCCACGAAGCGTACAATGAATAATCTGTTCACAGGCATAACAATAATGGAAAAGTCCATCAGATCTCTAGGATAACAAGATAGTCAATAAAGTAACACTGAGAAAATCTTTTATTTTAAGTAATATGCATCAATAATGATCTTAAAATTTTTAGTAAAACTTGTGAATCGATGTATTAACACAGGTCTTTTGTTTGTTTTTGTTTGGGGGCCATACTCCAACGTGCTCAGTGGTTACTCTTGACTTGACACTCAGAAATCACTTCTGGCAGGCTTAGGGGACCATATGGAATGCCAGAGATTGAACTCAGGTCAGACACATGCAACGCAAATGCCCAACTCACTGTGCTATCTCTCCAGCCCAATACACAGGTCTTCTTCCACTTACTTAGAAGACAGGAAGTGTCACTTTTGTATCATTTCTAAATGTTATAATTTTCAGAATGGCAGTCGAGTAACAAATTCACTTTCTAGGCATTTCTAGGTTCCATTGCCCTCTGAATACAAGGTTAGTCTGCTCTTAGAAGTATTGAAATTTTAAAGCATTTAGAATTTAGAAACTTGTCCTTTCTAGTTTCTAAAGTCCTACATGATAATAGAAGACTCTACTAAAAAGTTACTTCATATACTTTGTTGCTTAGTGCATATGAATGATCTTAGCTACTTACATCTTTGCTGCAGATTTTACATGGTCACTTGCAACTTCATTTTTTATTTTTTATGTTATCCAGACAATTTCTTTCCTTCACCTCATGATTCACCATCTTCTAGCTCCACAATTTTCTTTGCAACTTCTTTACCTTTCAATGTTCATAGAATTAAAGCAAGTTAGCGCTTTGGTTTGGATTAATTTTTGACATAAGGAAATGTAGTGGCTGGTTAATATTTTCTCTAGACCAACAAAACTTTTTCAACATTAGCAATAAACTTATTTTGCTTTTCCATTATAGGATTTTTTTTGTTTGTTTTAGGTTTTTGGTGGTTTTTGTTGTTGTTGTTTTGTTTTTAAACCAAAAGTGCACTGGAGAAGAGCTTCCAATTTCCTTCAAGAATTTTTATTTGGCATGTTATGGCTTTTATGTGCAAGAGACCTTCTCACTATCTCATATCTCATATCTCATATCTCATATCAACATAGTTTATTCAATAAACTTAATTTTTTAGGTGTAAAGATTTCAAGTAAAGGAGGTCAGAGTGATAGAATGGGCATTTTTCTTGCATGTGGCTGACCTGGGTTTGATCCCAGGTACCCTACATGATCTACATAGCATACCCGAAGTGATTATTGAGTGTAACCTAGGATGAATTACAGAATACTGTTGGGTGTGGCCCCAAAATAAAAACAAGAAAACAGAACTTTAAAGTGTCAAGTAAAAAGCATGTAAATTATTCTTTTACTTGAACACTTATAAGCGACTATTTTAATACTTATTTTAATACTATTGTATCATAAACAATTGAGAAGTCCTAAGAAAGTAAAAAATGGTCAGTCCATTGATAGAGAAGGAAAAACATACAGTTAATAAATGTGTTGCTTTATAAAAGCAGAGTTAATGGTATGTTAATGGTACAAGAGTAACTGACATCGAAAATCCCTGACAGTATGTCACTGTTACATGTATGATGAAAAAGCTTGAAAGATTATAAGAATCACCAAAATACAGCACTTGCTGTGGAGCAGTTGCCACTGCTTTTTTTTTTTTTTCAAATCAGCCTGTGGAATGCATTAAATAAAGCAAGGTAAATACCACGTCTGTGATATCTATATTAGTTGTATATGTGTGCTGATCTTCTCAACTGATATGGAAATTCCTCTTCTACTGAAACTGGCCAATGTTCCATATTACTAACAGTTTCTCTTGACTCTGCCTTAATCCTAAGACTTTCTTATAGACATAAGTTCTATTATGAATAATATGCTGTTCCTGGTATACTGATAAGTCATTAATTAGTTAA
Source organism: Suncus etruscus (assembly GCF_024139225.1). Taxonomy (NCBI): domain Eukaryota; kingdom Metazoa; phylum Chordata; class Mammalia; order Eulipotyphla; family Soricidae; genus Suncus; species Suncus etruscus. Next base: position 52,163,782 of record NC_064858.1, on the reverse strand, counting down.
GAGTCTCAATTAACTATTTCTTTTAAAATTTTCTTCTCTTTACAGGTCTAAAAATTCTATTTGTTATTTTGTAGCTTGACAACTGAAAAATTTTAATACTATCAGGAAAAAAATGAGGACAGCCTTTAAAAGGTATTTAAGCCATGAGATTACAAATATTAAGAAAAAATAATGCAACTGGATTTACTAACAAATATTTATCACAAATTCAGCACAATCCCTGAATTTTTCTTTATTATATACATTTAGGCAACTTCTGCATAATTATAAAATCTGCATCTCATTTATAATTAATACACTTTAAATTTGTGTCTACACTGTTAATTATACTTCTAAAAATAAAAACTATATTCTAGTTACAGAGGCCTGATTTTATCATTCACAACTGAGCAGAAAGTTTCCTGGCATTAAAAAAGACCTAAAGGAGTGAAAAAGAGCAAATACAGAGCCTGTAGTTATTCCCATGACACTATGCTTCAAGGGTGGAGAAACCCTGTATCTCTTAAGGCTAAGGGAACTCCCTTTCAAATCTCCCCAATATTTACTGTGCCTGTGGGGGGAAAAAAGCACAATTTTTTTTCTCTTCTCTATTTTGTGCTCATGATTATTGTTTGGCTGTTGTCTTTATTGCTGTAGTGCTTTTTTTGAAGTCGCTGTTTTTTTTGTTTGTTTGTTTGATTTTGTTGTTACTGTCCTTGTAGTTTTTATTTTTCTGTTTCTTTTTTGTATTATTTTTGTCTTTTTGTTATGTTTTTGTTTTATTTTTCCTTTCTTCTTTTAAATTGATAGTTATAACCTCTAGATGGACTCCTCCAGGTTTTTCTGTTTGTTTGTACTTTTTTTTGTCTGTTTGTTTGTTTTCTATTTTTTTTCTTTCTTTTCAAGCAGAACCACATAACCTGAATCATCTTGTTCTGCCTCATAAATTGAGGGGGAAAAGTGGATGGTTCCAATACCAAACAGTCATATGAACATTGACTAGAAATAAAAAAAAATGATCAGACTTAAACAGCAAATCTAAAGCTAACAACAACAGAATCGATACCCAATCTACAAGCTAGACACAGAGGGGACCACTTATATTAGCAGCTTGTGGGGGCACAGGATGGGGATATGGGATGCATGCTGGGAACAGGGGTGGAGGGAGGACAACACTGGTGGTGGGAATTTCCCTGGTTCAATGTCACTATGTACCTAAAACATTACTGTGAAAGATTTGTAATTCACTTTGGTCACAATAAAAATTATTGAAAAAAATAAAAGCTATATTTTAGTTAAGTAAATTAAAAATAAATATTTCAGAATATGACTATTTATTAATGAGGTAAGGTCACCTAATTATTTGCAACATATTCAGATATATAATGAAATTGAAGCTTCATTTTCTCATCTATTTGTTACCCAATCCTCCTTTAAGCTTCTTTCTACTTTCTTAAAATCTACCAACTAATGTCAACTCAATGAAATTATTTCATCAGTTCTTTTTTATTATTAATAATTATATAAATTTGGCCTTTAATGGGTCTATTAATCGTAATTGCTACCATTAATTATGTTTTATTTTCCTTTGAAGAGCAATGTTAGGAATTCTGGGTACAGGGCTATAACTGACAGTGCTCATGGGGCCATAAAGATTAAATTCAAGGCCTTTCATTATATCAGGGCATACACTATATTACTTGAGTCAAATCCCAGCTCATAATTTTTTCCTTTAATGCAAAACTTATATATATATATATATAAAACGAATTATATAAATCTAAAGTATACCTATGAATATTAACAAATTTACATACATTGATATCTCTGTGTTACCCAAACTAACAAGACATCATCACAAATCTACCACCATAGGAAAAATGTTCAGGTCCTCTCAGCTGTGAAGGTAAAACACCTTTACATGTTGCCAACCCTAGTTTAATTCACAGCAATGCATATGGCCCCCAGTCCAGGTGTGTTCCCTAAGTACTGTCTTGGTTTGGAATATGGCCAAATCACCAATAAATAGACAATAAAAGAAGTCAGTTATAAGAATGTAGTATCCTTCCTCTTGACTAGAGTTAATTATACTTTGTTGTATATTTGAAAGTTGTAAAAATAGGTCTTCAAAGTTCTTATTTATTTAGTCTGTAAATATTTTTGTAATTGATATTAATTAGATATATTACCATGATCATTTTGTAATATCAAATTATATAGTACACTGAAGACATTACAATGTTATAAGTTAATTATACCTTATAAAATATAAATTATACAAAATGAAATTTAAAAGTTGAGTAAAGAAACCAACAAACATATGCCTTAACTCTTTATCTATGTTATAATATCTCTTAATAGCCCACCTCTTTTCACTAAATTATATTTTGGTGCCTTACCAATTCTATCCATGTTCCTATAGATGGGCACTTGAGCAATTTACAACTTAGACTTACTATAAAAGTGTTATTTTTAAACAGTTTTGTACAAATCAATTAATAGACATATTTATCTTAGGTAAATGTTTAAATTTCTGGGTCATGGGATATTTTACTTTAGATACTTTGGCAGAGGGGTACTCCTGCAGTGATTAGGACCTATTCAAGAGAACCATTCAGTGCCAAGAATGAAACTACAGTAGGCTGCATACAGGGCAAGTACACTAACTACTGTACAATCTCTCTGGCACTGAGTTAATTTCACTTTAAGAACAAAATGCATTTTTTGGTCAGAGTTCATGCCATGACACATACTAGCAATATAAAAGCATTACAGCTACTCTACAGTTTGGGTAGCTTAACTGCCACAAATATGTCTCTAAATTTCTGCCCAGTAGGGTTGAGGAGGATAAGAATATCAGTTTCCTTTAACTCCCTGCAATCCTTTCCCTTCCTTTCTATGTGACATGTTCATTTATTCATGAAAATTACAGGAACAATCTTTAGTTTTTCCTTTTGCTATATTATGTCTGTGGATGTCTAGATGACATAGGAGGACAGAAACCACATAGCTTCTGTAGAATAAATGAATATTAACTTTATTTTGTTTTGATTAGGGTCCATACCTGGTGATATTTAGGGCTTACTTCCAGCTTTGCACCTGGGATCACAGGATGGCAGAGCATGGGGGACCCTATCTGGCCCTGTTGTGCAGGAATCAAACCTGTACACTGTCTGCACAATATTATCTTTTATTAAAGAGAAATGATGAGATAAAATAAAGTCTACATACTCCTCTGAAGCTGAGAGAGAACAACCAAGGATCTCATTGGTAGAATTAAGATAGAATGAATGGGTTGGTCCCTAGACAGCAGAAAGTTAAATAGTTTGGAATGACCAGAACTGATCTGAAGTGTTTGAGCACAAACTATGAAAAACAAACAGGAGAACAACAACTTTCCACATAGTGTGAAGTGGGCACCTGGATACTAGATTGAGAAGCAGAGGCCTTCAGAGTATATAGGCTGCTCTGCATGGTAAAGGAGGAGCAGACACTCAAAGAAAGAATGAATGCTGGTCTGTGACTCTCAGGTCTATAGGCAATTGTATGCAGGTTTTAAGGGTTTTAATTTCCATGGAAAGAAAAGGCTTTGTGGTGGCAAATTAATTACAGAGGATGTATAAAGTCACAGAGAAATTCAAGATTAGAGTTAGGTTAGTCTCCACAGGGAGTCTTCACAGCCATGCAGCTGATGCCTTGTCTCATGAGTAATTTCAGAAAGTAACTTCCTTTTGCGCTGCTCTACCAGTGTTTATACACTGATTAGAATGTTCAATACTTTATCATCATGTTCTTTTTAAGGAGAAATGTTAAAAAAAATCACTGGTATTGAATATATTGAGCATAAATATTGAACAGTGCATCATAACTGAGGAGTGACAAATTGATGGCTGTTACCATGTTCTCTCTACCACAGCTTATGCAAGGTCTAAATCATCAATAGGGCGTTGTGGAGAGAAGGACTGGTTTCTGAACTCATGGAAATTGCTTACAAAGAAGCCATAAGGATGTCTTTCTGGACAGAGAGCTAGCACAGAAGTCAGGGGCATTTGTTTTGCATATGTAGGATCCTGGCTTAGCCCCTTATTGATCTCTGGTTCTTCGGGTCCAATATGAAGCCATTTGGCCTGCCCAGTTAACTGAGTATAGGCTGAGCCATTTTCAGGCTTTCTAATAGTTTAGTGGGAGCATCCCCTGCTACAGTAAATGAAATAATTTTTTCCTTCCCTGAAGCTAACCCCTTTACATGCTAAGTTTCATTTCATACCCTCGGGAGAGACGATTTCTATCCCCATTCCTTGAATCTGGGTTAGCCATATGGGACATTAAACAAGCATGGCAGAAACTTGAAAAGTGCTTATTTATTAGAACTTTCTCTCTCTTTTGCTAGTTGGAAGCTTTGTACTGCCATGTAAATTAGCCTGATTAATCCTTTAGAAGATGTGCATAGATTCTCAAATTCTTAGCTCCTACCATCCTAAACCAACCAGCGTGACCAAATTAATCAGACAATCCATAAAATAAAAATAAATAAACCACTATAGTCAGAGCTTATCAAACACAAATGGACACATTTCACAAAACAAAAAAAGAATTATTTCAATATTTTATACTTATATATCAATATTGCATATAACAATCTACTATTGTACAGAAGTTTATTATTAGGAGCTTACATTTTTTTTTGTTTTTTTGGGGGGAGCCACACCTGGCGTTGCTCAGGGGTTACTCCTGGCTGTCTGCTCAGAAATAGCTCCTGGCAGGCACAGGAAACCATATGGGACACCGGGCTTCGAACCAACCACCTTTGGTCCTGGATTGGTTGCTTGCAAGGCAAACGCCACTGTGCTATCTCTCCGGGCCCAGAAACTTAAATTTTTAAAGGAACAAACATATTTTGTCTTTGTAGATTACAGAATCTTCATAATCTTACAGAATTTACTTTCTTTTGATTTATATACACAGAAAAACCTTATTTGCAGCTCATATTTAGGACTGTGTCTTCTGGTTTTCTTTATTTTTCCTTTTGCAGCAATGGGGAACCAAAGACCTCACACATGCAAAGCAAGTGCTCTAGTACCAAATTACATCCCACCTGCCATATCTTCTTCATTAGATTAAATCCTTACCCAGGGTTTGCCTTTCCTATCACACCTATATAATAGCTTCCTATCCCTGATTAATAGCTCTTTTACAATAGTCTATCTTGGTTTATATGTAAGCTGTCTCAAATGATTTTGGGAAGTAATATTTGCATATAAAACCAAAATACATATGCTTTTAAAGGTATATGTATATAGATGGATATGTGTGTAATTAGTAAACAAACATTTAGGTAATGTTAAATAATTTAGCTAGTTTGATCCATTCCTCTTTCAATCAAATGTTCTTGAAAGAAATAGGATACAGTTAATAGACCAAAACAAGTTACAGATCTTGAATTAACCAGAAGTGATCTTTTAAAAATGACAAGATTGCCCTTTTATGATAACAAATGTGGATCTACTATTTGAAAGTGGGCTACAATCCCAGATTGGGACAGAAAGGCCAGTCAACTGTGAAATAGGTTGTCAAAAATTTAAGTCTAAAATATGATTCAACCAGAATAGGGTTGGGGGGAATCCCAAATGTGTGAGAAAGTTGAGATTGTTCATTTACTTACCTGAACAAAATCAGTTAGGCCTTAGTACAGATCAAGTTGGAATGCCACAAATCAAAAGAGTTTACCACCATGACAAATCTTTCTGTAATTGGAATACTAGAAATATTAAACATGCAATCCAAGAGTAATTGAAAGGCAATGCACGTTTTCATAATTAGTCCATCATTTTTATTTACCTCATGTATAATACATGACAGCCCACATTGTAAAATAAATTAACAGCTAAATGTCAAATCTCCCCTCTTATTTAGGCCATCTGCTTAGGTGTTCAGACTGACACCCACTGGCATAAGAAATTATAGGCCAGGAAAAACGACTATCACAGAACTTTTATTGGCAAGTAGATAAAATAGCATTGCTTGTTTTATCTGGCATTCCCTTCCACTCCTACTTTGACTGCCAACTTTCAAGGTCTTAAGAATTTATAATAAAAATGAAAATTCTTGTAATTTTTGATGGCCTTTTAGGACACAATATACTGAATCATATTTTTCTAAAAGATGGTATCTTTTATTATGTAACAGAAGACAGAAAACCATGAATTTAGAGTCTGTCTTTGCCAGAGTTTTGTCCATGAACTTCTCAGGAGGGAGTGTTTTAAAAAAACCTGAACCCGATAGCTTTCCTAATCAACCACTTGGTTCACTAGTATCCTCTTTTTCCCAGTGTTCAATGTTGGGACACTGATTAGTACCCCTAAGATCAGAGTGCAGCTGTGATATCCCTTTAAGCTCTCCAGGACATAGAAACTAGAGTAAAATCCAGAGTCAATGTTGGGAGTGCTTGTCAATACTTCTGAAACTTTGATTTAAAATTCCTAGTGGGAGTATTCATGAGAATCAAACCAGAGGGGTTTACTTCCCCATTGTACCAGCAAGAGCTGCATTATATCAACATTTTAGAAACACTCTTAAGTTTTAGAAGTCAATTGTAATACAAACATATTTGCCTTACGTGGGGCATTATCTCCTGTTGCCGATCCTTCTCTTTCATTAATTGTGAGTTCTCTCTGAAATATTTTTAAACTCATCAGGTTTTGTGAGTGCCATCCTTTATTAAATGATATCACATAAAAGTGAAAGAAGGGAAGAAAGTAATTTAAGTATCAATAATGTTGCCCCTCTTACAGAGGGGAAAGGTAAGTGGCTGTCTTGGGAGAAAGTTTCCTATTTCTAACACTGTCTTGGGGAGAACTCTAGATCAGAGCCAGTTAGAACATAGTGGTAGAACTAATTTTATATGCTCATGCTCAATTTTCAACGACAATATAAATGTCATTTATGATTATGGATAAATGGCATAAACACCTCTTTTCCTCTAAAGAATAATAAATATAATTTATTGTATTTATAATACAACTTTTATTGCCATAGTTCAAATGCTTAGATTAGCTCCCTACCTACTTCTCATGCTGCGATGTGAAAATTAATTAGCTAATGTCTGCAAAGTGCCATTAAGATGAAAAGTTCCATATGAGTGCTAAATGCCACCTTTGAGTACCAATAAAGACAATCTCATAGAGAACATAATAGATTGGTAGGGGAATAAGTGGATAACCAGCTTGAAAAAAATGGTGACAAAAATAAATAAATACAGTACTCAGACTAGAATTTCCCAAGCTACAGAGTATATTATAAAAGAATAGATACATGTACCCAAGTATGGCAGACCAATTTCAGAGCAGGGCATCACTCTGAAGCATGCCATCAAATTCTACGCCTTCTTGGAGAATTTTTCTCTAAAATCAAACACTGTCAAAAGAGATATTATTCAATGGGGGAAATGATGGACTATTTACCTGAAGACCATTGCCTTTGAATAGATTAAAGATAAGGGAGTAACTTTTATTTATACACATACAAATCCAATCTTGGATCTAAGGGAGAGATAGAACACTATTATTCCCACATTAGTAATGAGGACATTGAGAGTCAGGCATATTGACAAAACCAACAAATCATTAGAGCTAGGAAGCAACGAAAGAGGAGCTCCAGCCCTCGTGTCTACCACAAACCCAGAATCCTCTCCAGGATATCACACTAATTAACAGGTACTTTACTGTTAGAAGCTTTATGTGTGTACACTTTATCCAAACAATTTCATTTCTAGCAACTTATCCTCAATAATTAAGACACTAAGAGATCAAGCAGGAAAAAGTTCAATGAAGCATTATTTTTTAAAAGTGAGAAAAACAATATAAATGCTCAGCAGAAATAAAAAAAAGTACTGTTATATACATAAAATGATCAATTTAAAATTTATCATAAAATATTTTTAATGATATTAAAGCTTTTTTAATATTGTGAAATATACTTAAAATATATTTACATATAGGGGCTGGCGAGGTGGCGCTAGAGGTAAGGTGTCTGCCTTGCAAGCGCTAGCCAAGGAAAGATCGTGACCGCGGTTCGATCCCCCAGCGTCCCATATGGTCCCCCCAAGCCAGAGGCAATTTCTGAGTGCTTAGCCAGGAGTAACCCCTGAGCATCAAATGGTTGTGGTCCAAAAAACCAAAAATATATATATTTACATATAATTAAAGTATCTAACAGCTTATTTTAAAGTATCTGAATGTGATACTAAGGGCTATTACTCATGGATGATAGAATACTGTGATTTTCAACCTTATTTATTAGATCATTTGTACTTACAGATTTCATCCCATTTATTTGTATGTTAAAAATCAAAAAAAGAAGATTGTCACCTAAGTCTTGGTGACAAGGCTTGAAATCACGTTGAAAATATTGACTGTAGAAAATCTGATCTTATTTAAAATGACTCCCTACAAATTCCCTTAACAGAGATTGCTACTTGAGATGGAAGACAATAAAGTTGCATTGTCTATCTTTTCCCTACTGTGTGCTGGTAAGAGTGTAAGAAGACACAATTGTCCTTTCTTAGATGGCCACTGATTTGTTGAGGTTGACAAAATTATTGCACTCCAATCTACTATGCTAAGTCTCTTCTGTCTGCATCACTGTAAAAAGTGCTAAATTGCACTGAGACCAGCAGCAGACTGTAGAAATACCCAACTGCCTCCCAGAACACTAAGGTGAGACTTGATTTCAGAATACATGCAGAACTAAAACAGAGTTTAAATTGCCACACAATAAACAAATGTCAAATGCCTTGAAAGAAAAGTGAATCAGAGAACTTATAGAAAGGCATTCTCTATAGGATTGGAAGATGCAGAATCAAAGATTTCTTCAAAGAGGCAATGTGGTAAGTACGATTCCAAAAGTAATTTCATAAGATGATATTCCTTAGGGCTGGGGAGATTAGTATAGCAGACAGGTTGCTTACCTCTCGTGTAACCAATTTAGGTTCTATTCCCAGCACATCATATGATCCTTGAACCCTACCAGGAGTAATCCCTGAGTGTACAACAACGAATAAACACAGAACATTGCTGGATGTGCCCCACAAACAAACAAAAATATATTTCCAATTCCTTCCTTCCATTGCAACTACAAGCTACTACTATGCCCCTGATTATTTTATATTTAGATACTTTGAGAATGCTATTAAGGTCACTAGTGAACTTTGAGATAATTGAAAAGGAAATTATCTGTATGGGGATAAATCTTAACTTCTGAGTCCATTTAAAGCCTGGTAGTGTTAATTAACCTATGTGCCTTGTATTGTGATGCTTCCAGAGCCCAGTAGTTCTGGATTCTGTCCACCAGATCTATAGCCAGTAGTACTGAGTACACAAGGAATTGGAAGGATATGTGTGTCAGGTCTAGAACCCAAGGACTCGTGCATTCATTCAACTGCATGGAAATACCTCCCTGGCTGCAGGAGTTCAGATTTTAATTTCTTAAAAACACTTCATAATATTTTTCCATCCAATTCACATATGTGCCATGAGTATGAAAACAAAATTCTCCTTCTTTCATAGCCATATCGATCTTTGTTACCCTTCTCTTTCTTCCTCCTCTTCCAATTTTTTCTTGTAAAATCATCCTCACAGGTGTATAATTGTGACTTTGATATCATTTCCTGCTCAATCGTGATGCTGATCATACTTTTATATACAATTAACCATTTACACATCTTCTTTAGAAAAACATACAATTATATCCTTTTTCTTCTATTTTGTTTTAAACTATAAATTTTGTGACAGTATATTAGGTAGCAACAGAAAATAATTATTATTGTTAGGAACCAGTACATTTCCCTCATTTAGTTTTTGCTTTGGGGTACATTTGGTAGTGTTCAGGACTTACTCCTGGCTCTGCATTCTTGGATCACTTCTCGCAGGGCAGAGGATTATTTGCTGTGCTGGAAATTAAACTTGAGTCAGCCACATGTAAGGTAATTCATGTACCTACTGTAGTATTGCTCTGGTTCCCATTTTCCTCATTTTTATCAATAAGGAAACTGAGACCTAGGAGGTCTAGGATTTATGAGAATATTATAGTGGGATTATTGAACAGATCATATGGACTCAGGTTCAGTTTCCTTTCCACCATTCCACTTAAAAATCCCAAAAAGCTTCTGAGAGCCACTTTTATTCTGAGGACCACTTTTTTTTTTATAATATATATAATTTTTATTTTGATCATAGTGTCTTACATATTGTTGACAATAACATTTTAGGTACATATTTACATAAAATCAGGGGGGATTCCCATCACCAATTTGTCCTCCCTACACCTCCGTTTTTGTCCTACCTCCCATTTCCTCTTCCCTCACCCCCAGGGCGGCTAGAATATGTGATCCCCTCTGTATCCAACCCACTACTTAGTAGTCTTGCCCCTGTTTGGTCTTAATGCCTCCCTTATCTCCCCCTCTAATTGTAGGCAGGACTAGCTAATTCAAGTTGCATGATTTTGCCTGAAAAAGAGAAGATAAATAAACTGGGGTAAGAGTCTAATACTCCAAAAATGGATGGAATCCTTCTAGAGGCTCTCATCATCGATTTGGGAGATGAAGGAGAAAAAGAAGTTGAAACACTCCACCAGTACCAAAAAAAAGAGTCAATTATCCAGTGGGGACTCCATCTATATCGGTAAGCACCACAAAAAAAAAAAAAAAAAAAAAAACAGATGAAAAACAAAGCAAAACAAAACAAAACAAACAACCAAAAACCAAACAAACAAACCAAAAACACGCCATGGTCTTGAAATAAGAAACATGGCATAGCACATAACGAAAGAAGAGAAAAGAAGAGAGAAAAAAAATAAGTATAATTGGGGACCACGATTTCAGTAGTCACACCCAAACAGAGAAATCGACCAAAATAGATAGGTATATAAAAATAATAATAACAATAATAAATGAAGGGAAAAATATATGTATATATGAAATAACCAAGGTTTTGTGGTTTTTGTATTTTTGTTTTTTCCCCTCCTGCCCTGGCACAGTAAATATTGGGGTCATTCTAAAAGGAATTCACTTGGCCTAAGAAATATGGGGTTTCTCCGTCCTTGGAGTATACTGTCATGGGATCAGCTCTAGACTTTGCTCAGGATCATTTATTCTCCCGGTGGTGTTTTTTTTTTTTGTGTGTGGAAGACTTCTGCTCTGTCCAGGGTGATACAATCAGAGCTCTGTGTGTAGAGGTCTCCATATCTGCACAGATCCTGAAGTGGGACTTATGATGAAGTCAGTCTTTGTGGTTCTAGAGGTTCTGTTGCCTCAGTGTCGTTTTAATCCATCTTCTGTGGTTGGTGATCTTGGTCTTTGCACTGAACCTAGGACCACTTTTATCCAGTGTAGCTTGGAGTCTAAGAGAATGAGTAACTGTCAGTTGAGGTCCCTGTCAGTTTTATGGTTCTGATGTATTTTTTGATTTCTAAAAACTAAAATAAAATTGATATTGAATGCAAGGCACTTCTCTCATTAAAAAACAATCAATATTTGTAACTTTTAGCCAAGATTTAATATGCCAACAATACTATACAATCCACTATATTTGCCAATAAGTGACAATTATAGTTTTCAATTCAGTGAACTTCAGCAAAATTTACTGCACTCATATTCCCCAGGAGGTTTGAAAGTAGTGGAATCTTTCAAGGCAAGTTTTCATGAGTTTTGCTTATTGAAGTAACTTCAATTGTTAGAAGAAATTAAGAAACTTTTATGAAACTATTAGTCATAAGAAGTACCTATATTTTTACAGTTTGTATGACAGAATGTCAACATAGTTTCCTCTGCTTTTAACTCTATTCACTTATTCTGAATAGTATCAGTTGCATATTTAGAAAGTAATTGTCAAGACCAAGACAGATATTAGTTCCTGTTTCTAGGAATTGACTGTCATTTATAAAGGTGGCTTGATTTATGACGTAATGGGTAAACAGGAATTTAGATTTTGAGAACCAGGACTAAGTTTGCTCAACCTCTAATACAATTAAACTCAAGTACATTAAAGAACCATCATGTTACTCCATGTTTGAAAAGGCCATTATGAAGAGCCCAAAATGTTCCATACTGATTTTGTCACAAGCTACTTTTCTCCTGAATAATTCTATTTAAGATTTTGATTTTAGCTTTGATACTACTGCAACTTCATAGAGCCAGCAGGAAAACAAAATGATGCAAAAGCGGTAATTATTGATTCTTCCAATTTGTTTACCTGCTGAGGTCTATACCATTCCTGAGTCACTTAAGAGAAGTCAAGGTTGGGCTAGTGTGATAGTGAAGCGGTAGGGCATTTGCCTTGCATGTGGCTGATGGAGGACAGACCTAGGTTCAATCTCTAGCATCCCATATGGTCCTCCTATCCAGGAACGATTTCTGAGTGCATAGCAAGGAGTAACCCCTGTGCATGACTGTGCATGACTGTACCATTTATTATAGTACAATATAATCCTTCATATAACTGATACAATATGCCTTGTAAAATATAATGACAATGTTTTATCTGTACTCTGATTATTAGATATATTTTGAGGTAAATATAAAATATCATGCAAACACTAGGACTATTAATGACAGATCTAAAACATAACCTACTTACTTATTTATTTTTCATTGTTAGCAGAAGTCCTTACTAACCTTGGTCCTTCATTTAGAAAGAAGCTAGAACTGAAAATGTGTAAGATGACACTCTTTCCTCTACAATGATGAAAAGCAATGAAACCCAACCATTAACCACCAGTACTTACTGTGGAACCGCTTTCATATTTTCCCCTAATCCTTTTATACTGGTGAAACATTAAGGTGTTTATGATCAAGTGTAATTCAACCGAGTTGGTAAAGTACTATCTTAAAGCTGGAGACTTAATAACAACTCAGTTCAGAGACTGGCTGTCACTAACAGGCAAAGAGCTGCAGTACACAAAAACACCAGTTTGTGTGATAAAAGCTTGACAGCCTTGCCTACACACAAACCAAAGAAAATAACATGCCTCTGACAGCTACAAAAGCAGCAATTTGAAACTTCTCACTGATGAAATGCACTTTGCAGTCATAACTCTTGCATAAATCTGAATGTCACTTTTTTCATGTTATAATTTTGTGATCCAATGGATCATTGTGTTAGACCCTCTACCTGCAAATGAGCCCGATAATGCAGAATGTGCACAAATCATTGAGCCATCAGTGACATCAGGGGGTTGGCTGCTGAGGTTATTAACAGATATTTTTTCACCTAGAAGCACAGACTAAAATCAATCATTCTGATAAGTAGGCATGGCATGAGCTGTCTGCATTTTCATTTCAATCTGATTAATCACATATACACAGACCTTTACCTTAAAGGAGCAATTGTTCATATTTAATCACAAAGAAACATTCAAGCACACCATCAGGCATTACTAAATTTAACTATCATTTTGCTGCCTTTATAGCAAATATATTTAGGAGGCTTTGAGTATATACATGCATTGTTTCATTTATTTTACAAACATTAAAAACAAAGTTAAACAACTCACTGTTTTATGTCATTGATCATCTATTTGATGCTTTTGAAGTTTCCATTATCCCATATTTTTGTTGCATGATTTATACTGATAATCAAAGAACAGGTAAATTATTATCATTGGTATCTTTTTCTGTAGCCTAGGACATGGTAGTTATCAGATTTCATCATGTTACATGTACTAATTCTTGCAATGATCTGTTTCTATTACCTTGACAATGTCTTCTGTCTTCTACATTGTAAGAAAAAAGTAGTTATGTGTACAGGAGGGATTTTTTTTTCTGAAACATAGCTGGTACCAACTAAATCTCTCTTATGATCCTCATAACAGTGCTCCTAGAAAAAATAATATTCTAGAAAGCACAGATGTTATTACTATAACAACAGAAAGACAAAGAATAATGAGAAACATCTTCATTAGAGGGATATCCACAAACAAGGAGTTGGTATCTCCTCTCCAAAAACATAAAGGTAGATTGCCAAATCGTGGGGATAAACAGACCTGGGTCCTGGTGGGAATAGAGAGACTCCGGTCCTAATACTTTCCACCAACCTCAAATGGGGCCCCTTTTCCAACCTTCTCTTAGTCTCCATCACTGATTGTCTGCCCTTTGAGGCCAGTCAGGTTTGTGTAGTGAGGGAATAAGGAACCTCACACCTTAATCCCTTCTGCCAAATGCAAACAGGGATGTCCTTTTGGGTCTTTTCCCAGCCTCCTTCCAGATCACTACTGAAACCCCATTCCTTCCCATCAGTCCTCCTTTTCCTAAACTGCGCAAATGCTAATACGCTTGCACAATGTCATATCAATTTATATCATAGACTTCCTAGCAGTATAGATTTAGCACTTTTTTTCTCTAATAAAATATACAGCCCAAAGTCCAGTTGAAAAATCAATAAACTAGTATGCAATATTTTTTTTACCATACTTAGACAATCTTACTAGTTTATAAAAATATAATCTCTAGGAAGATGCACCCTGAGTCACATTTCATATAAACAATTCAATAAGTCACTTTCTTAAAAAACCCTGATACTCCAGCATTCCAAACTACTAAATGCAAAGATCAATGGGGAAGCTAAATAAGACATTTACTGTTGGGGAGATGGAGAGAAATCCTGGGAAATCTTCCAACTCCACTCAAACACCTGAAAATTATAGATGAGGACCTAAATTCCACACATAATGTTTTAGCAATGGAAATCAAGGAGTCACGACCCTGCGAAATTAAAAAATCTATAGATGAACAATTCAACTAATTCAAAGAAGAATTCTTTCAGAAGATAAAAGATGATCCATCTCTTTCAGAAGATGAGAGAATCCACAGCAATGGAACTAAAGGAACTAAAAAACATGTTAGCAAGCCATAGTAGTGGAATTACACAGTTGAAAATTGCATAGACAAATTTGAAGACAAGCCAGCAGTGATATAGAAGTCAAGAAATAAAGGAGAGACAAAACCCTGGAAGAAAATGTAAGGTAGTTAAAGAACAAAGACAAGAGAAATAATCTCCAAATTATAGGAATTCCAGAAAGAGAAAAAAAAAAAACAGGAAAAGGGAAGAACAAGTAGTGCGGGAGATAGTAACAGGGAACTTCCCCACCTTTGGTGAAGAGTTCTCTCTACAAATCCAAGAGGCAAAAAGAGTGCCAAACAAAATAGACCAGAACAGAACAACACCAAGACATTAGTAACCCATATGGCAAAAACAAAACAAAACAAAACAAAAAAAACAAAAAAACAAAAAACAAAGAGAGATTCTCTTTAAAGCAGTAAGAGAAAAAAAAAAAACTTCATGTAAAAGGAAACAATGTAAGAATCAAGCTAGATCTTCCATTTGAAACGAACCAGGCAAGAAAAGAATGGAATGACATATTCAAACTACTAAATGAAAGAAACTTTCAACCTAGAGTTAAAAACTTCCATTGTTAAACTATCCAGTGAAACTTTCATTTACCTGAGAGGAGGGTTAGAAACATCTTCAGACAAAATAGAACTTTCAATATTTCCGCTATCTAAACAGACCCTAAATGAGCTAGCTACTCAAAGAGCAAAGAGCAATTACACAAACCAAATCTTCAATTGTAACAACCCTACACAATATAATGGCACAATAGCCCTTTCTATCAAGTTTCCATAAATGTCAATGGATTAAATTAATCTGTCAAGAACAGATACAGCTACTTAGATTGAGCAGGTGTCCGATCAATTGCTTTTTATAGATGTCTATAATAATGTTCTAATAGTTTTATCCACAAAACATGAGTGCAGAATGCATGTGTTTGGAAGCCATGGACTCCCACTACAGTTCTAATGTCTTAGTTTTACTATGTCCATGTTAGCTACTTGATCTTTTTGTTCACAGTGGTACTTGGAGATATATGTTGATCATCCCAATTCTACAATGCAGTGCTATACTATATTAGACTCAGAAGACAAGGCTCATTATGATAATGTCACAGCAAAAATTCAAATCTATTCATTTTCTACTAGATTATGCCTCCTAATATAATGTTTATGTCCACAAATAGCAATGGAATATGAAACTGCATGCCATAAACTCCTGTTACAGAGCTCATCATTGAATATGTTATTGTACTCTGTATTAAATTTTAGGTAGTTTACCATTATACCATAATGCTCATGATTTTAGATTACTTTTAGAAAAGGAAACTGGATGCTCAAGACCAGGTAGGCCATATTTCATTGTGTAGAATCGTCTTAGAGTGTTCATTAGCATATCACTTAATATTCTAGACTTGAAAATTATGATTGTTTTTAAGAATGCTCTATACACAATCTAACCCATGAAGACTTTCTTCAGTAAAGTTTACCCTCATCAATCATGATTGGCCTAGAAAATGGAAAACTATTACATCTGACATGCTGGCTTTGTATTTTTTAAGCTTTCTGTCTCATTTTACCTGAGTCAGATTTTCACCTGTAACAACATGATTGATTCTCAGTGTCTGCCTATGTGTGCTCATGAGTTTATGTATTGGCCACCTCAATGTCTTTCTAATGTCCATCTGTAATATACATTTAAAATACATTGTATATGATGTAATATACATCTGTCTGTCTGTGTTGTATACTGTCCTTTCTCCCGTTATATCTAACTCCTTATTTCCCCCCTTTGCTTACCAACTAACTTACAATTTTTCCTAGCTATTAAGTCTCTTGACCCCATCTATTATTTTCCCCTATTTATTTATTTTTACCCTCGGTTCTTAACCCCCCAAGAAGCATAATATTCCCTTCACACCAGCCAGATAGATACTCAGCTGGAGAAGAAGCTGCCACTGCCTCTGCTGCTGATTTGCTCGTGGTAGCTCCTTTCCCCACATCCCTTTGCTGTAGACTTTTGCTCATTAGCAGATTCGGTTTTTGAGGAGTCCCCAGCTAAAGGACATTTCCTGAAACGTGACTTCTGGGAGCCATTTTTAGACTCCACAAGATCAAATCACAGACTGAAGCTGTGCTCCAGAGTTTATCTCTGCCAGACTGTTTCAAAAGACTTAAAGGGGACACGCATATCTCCTTTGAATATTTCTTTTTTTTTTTTGGTTTTTGGGCCACACCCGGTAACGCTCAGGGGTTACTCCTGGCTATGCGCTCAGAAGTTGCTCCTGGCTTGGGGGACCATATGGGACACCGGGGGATCGAACCGCGGTCCGTCCAAGGCTAGCGCTGGCAAGGCAGGCACCTTACCTTTAGCGCCACCGCCCGGCCCCTGAATATTTCTTTAGAGGTATTTTCTTAGTAGGCATAACCCTTATTGTCTATCTCTTTTGTAGTGCCAATTTTCCCCATTTGGGGGGATCTATTGAGTAGGGAATTCTAGTAGATAAGTTTCTCTAGTGTTCTGAGTTCATGTTAGAACCAGGTTATAGAGATTATTTAGCTTGTATTATTTTTTACCCCCATATGCACCAGTATTACCATGTAGTATTGTTTCTTTTTTCATGGCACATTCAGACGAGGAATCTTATGTGTGCAAATAAGTATTTATCTAATAGAGATAGGAACACATAAATTTTATATTGTAGTGGGGCCTTAAACCCTGAATACTTGTCAGAAGATCAGAAATTCAACATTCACCTCTGAATCTTGAATACCATCTATGGAAACAGCATGATTTTCTGCACCAGGAATTGGACTTCTACCAGGGAAGGCCCTACTGCTGCCCTGGCATTGACTTCCTCCAGAGTGGGTTCATATGATACCCTGACAACTTGGTAATAACAACAACCTGCTTTTAGGGCACAGTTCTGTGCATTGCCACCTAATGGAGAAATGAAACCAGAAAATGTTCCATGTCACCCTGAATTTGACATAAGATCTGTACAGAAACCAGGATCTTTAACTTCAGAAACCTAACAGCAACAATTGTGATTTTTGAAGAGCTTTCACTGGCACCACAGAGAAACACCTTGGAATTAGACAACATAGGATACCTGGAGCCTGTATTTGTTCTTATGCCAGGATACTTCAGGGGTAAGGTCTCCCTAGTTTTTAGGCCAAAGTTTTTTCCTTTCTATTTTCCCCATACTTTGCTGTGCCTATGCAAACAACAACATACACACACATTTTTATTGCAGTTTTATCCATTACCTAAAAAATTATATAATTTTCATTTTTATTAATATTTTTATTTAAACACCTTTATTACAAATATAATTATAGTTGAGTTTCAGTCATGTAAAGAACACCCCCCTTCACCAGTGCAACATTCTCATCACCAATGTCCCAAATCTACCTCCTTCCCACCCCACCCTCGGCTGTACTCTAGGCAGGCTTTCCACTACCCTCAATCATTCACATTGTTATGATAGTTCTCAATGTAGTTATTTCTATAATTGCACTCATCACTCTTTGTGGTGAGCTTCATGTCATGAGCTGGACCTTCCAGCACTCCTCTCTTTTGTCTCTGAGAATTATTGTAAAAATGTCTTTTATTTTTCTTAAAACCCATAGATGATTGAGACTATTCTGTGTCTCTCTCCCTCTGACTTATTTCACTCAGCATAATAGATTCCATATCCATCCATGTATAGGAAAATTTCATGACTTCATCTCTCCTGATGGCTGCATAATATTCCATTGTGTAAATGTACCACAGTTTCTTTAGATATTCATCTGTTGAAGGGCATCTTGGCTGTCTCCAGATTTTGGCTATTGTAAATAGCACTGCAATGAATCTTGGTGTGAGGAATAGATTTTTATATTGTATTTTTGTGTTCCTAGGGTATATCCCAGTTATTCCAGCTATTGAAGGAATCTCCATATTACTTTCCATAAAGGCTGAACTAGACAACATTCCCACCAGCAGTGAATAAAAGTTCCTTTCTCTCCGCATCCCCACCAGCACTGCTTGTTCTCATTCTTTGTGATGTGTGCCAATTTCTGTGGCATAACATGTTGCCTCATAGTTGTTTTGATTTTCATCTCCCTGATGATTAGTGATGTGAAGCATTTTTTCATGTGCCTTTTGGCCATTTGTATTTCTTCTTTGACAAACTGTTCATCTCTTCTCCCCATTTTTTGATGGGATTAGATTTTTTTTTCTTGTAAAGTTCTGTCAGTGCATTGTATATTTTGGATATTAGCCCCTTATCTGATGTTTCTCCCACTCCGTGGATGGCTCTTGGGTCCTGGTCTTCCTTTGAGGTTCAGAAGCTTTTAAGCTTAATATAATCCCATCTGTATATTTTCGCTTCCACTTGTTTGGAGAGTGCTTTTTTTCTCCTTAAAGGTGCCTTTAGTCTCAGTGTCAAAAGAAGTGAGCTTATTAAACCTTCTGTTATTGTATTAATGATTTTCTTGGAGATACAATAATTTTCCAAATATATTTGCTACTGAACTTTTCCTTCTTTCTTTTTCTACTCTTTCATTTTTTATTTTAGCTTTTCCTATTTTCTTTCTATTTTTTTCAATAACTTTGCTATCACTTATCTTGAAACAAATGTATTATGATGCATTTTCTTTAAATAAAAAATAAAATTAACCACAATGGTAAATTTTTTACAATGGTAAATTTTTATGAATTAAAAACAGAAAACAGAACTTGAGGTTTTTTTTTTTATTTAAATAACATGGTTTCGGGTTGAACTTGAACATTTTTATATGTTGGTAAGGTATAAAAAAGTTCATAGTGTGGAAGATAGAGTGAACCTTGAGATTTATAAGCTTCTTTCAGACTAAAGATGTAAAACTGTTAACAGAGAAGTCATCTATAAGAGCTATAGCAAAATATCCTATTTCAGGGATATATGCATTTCTAGATAGATGCACTTAGTCAGCAGTGATAGCAGATCAGAAAAAGGAACCCCACCTATTGTCTGAACTAAAGACACACAGCACTAATTTTAGAGTGGGATGGAGTCAGTGGTTCAAGGATCAAAGACTTTTAGTATCCCAAATTAGTAGAGATATTAAGAACAGTACTAAGATGATTTTTGCAGAAATGCTTACATGTGCTGTTGAATTGTTGAACAGAAAACTGAGTCTTGTATATATGAGACGGTGTGTGTGTGTGTGTGTGTGTGTGTGTGTGTGTGTGTGTGTGTGTGTAAATATGAGACTTTGTCTCTATCCCTGTCTTGGTTCAACTTTATTTGCTTATTTTCAGGTCTTGAACTTCTTGGTTTTGTTGTCCAACTTTCCATACTAGATTAGATGTCCACTTTTGCCTATCTGTCAAAGCAAGGACATCCTATCCAAGTCACTAATCCCATTCTGTATTCTTCTCTCTTGGTTTTAATGCCTCTTTCTTAAACCCTAGTTTGGCTTCTCCCTGCAGTAAATGTTATCTTCTTATATAGTTAAAACAGGTCATAAGCCATGGAAGTTACTGCTCTGTGTAAAATATTAATGTCCAACAAATAATATATATAAGCAAATATATAAATAAAGCTCATGGTAATTTATGTAAGTTCTTTGAAGGAAGTAAGCTAAACTAAAGGGGAAATGCAGTGGACTCTATCTCCAATACAGAATAGTCAGGAAAGACACCTCAAAGGAAGTATATTTCATGAACAATTAAGCAAAGGGGAAGCTAACGATATTAGCAGAGTATGATAAAAACTTAACATATGCAGCTAACATTGTAGAACAAAAGGTCCAATTCAGGCTTTTCAATAGTGAGCTAAGGTTGGGAGACAAAAGGAAGAGAGGGTCCTTGTATGAGTGGTAGGTATAAACTAGACAGACTGTGAAATGGTTTAAAAGTTATGATTTAAACGTGAATTTCCATCTAAGATCCTCCCATGCCATATTATTCCAGGGCCTGCATATTATTTCAAGACCTTTGGAACTTACTCATCTGTCAGGTAGAAGGTAATTTTTTTCTTCTTAGCTATGCACCAAATTTTGTAAGACAACTTGAAGAATGTTTGTTTATAATCAACGGGTAAGCTGCTACTTTAAAACTGCTACCCTGGAAGAGGCCCCTTCAAGGCATGTTAAATTAACTGATGTGAATAAAAACAATGAATAAAAATACCTCTCTCCTTTAATGAGAACAAAAATTTCTATTTCCCTGGGCTTTTTGTGTATTGGAGCCATAAGACCCTTTAAAACAGAGAGAACATGTTCAAGTCG
This sequence comes from Suncus etruscus, assembly GCF_024139225.1. Classification (NCBI taxonomy): domain Eukaryota; kingdom Metazoa; phylum Chordata; class Mammalia; order Eulipotyphla; family Soricidae; genus Suncus; species Suncus etruscus. The sequence goes on along the minus strand of NC_064858.1, from coordinate 52,142,667 downwards.
AATGCTAAAAACATAATCTCATCTCTTTCTTGTTGAGTTATATTTTAAGAAACCATTTTAAATCAATCTTATTCAGCATAGCTCTCAGCAACTGTGGCTGAAAGGTATACTAGAACCACATCTATGTTGGCCATTTTTCCTTTACACTGTCTAAAACCAAAAGAGATTGCAGCATTTTATCTGACAAAGGGACCATGAAGCTTGGGGCAGTTAATAAAAGAAGCCCCAGAGTGAATATCCTGCAGGGGTCTGTTTCTTCACCCTGATCTCAATTTAAAAGCTAGCTAAAATCCCACTTCCCTGACTTGCTCATTTTAGAGTGGGTATAAAATGTTTACACAGGCACTTTCTGAATAGATTCATATATTCTGCATGCATCATCTCATAGATATTACAGTTCATATGTTTATTACTCACTCTACAAAAGAGGCAATGTTGTGTAATGAATACTAGATTTTTTATTTTAGCTCTATAACTGATTCATTTTGTGATTTATTAAAAATTGTTTCCTCCCAAGAATGGTTTTAATTTTCAGCTAAGTCCTATATCTCCTTCTAGTTTTTTTATACTACAAATTTCTGATAATGTGGATTCAAAAATAATGCAAATATTTAATTGTGATAGGCTAAACTAATATTAAAAATAAACCAAAAAGTACTAAAGTTCAAACAAAATAGAATTAATTATTCTTACACAAATGTACTAAAGGTATTTTAAATCAGTTGACAATTCTGCATCCTTTTTTGATTCTGGAATGTGGTTAAATATTACTTGGGTTCCAAGGCTACTCTACTAACAATACTCCAACCCACTAGAAATCGGACAAATTGAAGTCTAACACCAGAAATACACTGCAAAGTTAATAAAGCAAAGATGAATTCCATTGCTCCCTTGTTTACTTTGCTAGTAAGAGTGTAAACACATGATCCACTTAGCTTCAAGAGAAACTAAGTGTGAATACAGACAGACTTACATTACTAAGGAAGAAGAAAGGGGGTTAGGGTAGATAGATAGTAGTCTCAGCTACTACTCAGCCTAACACTATTATTGTACTGCAAGGAATACAAAGTTTTACATCAACTGAATTTTTAACACAGCTCTCAAAGACAGTTATTAAATTTTCTATCCTACAGAGTCAAAACTGTCTCAGAGAGATTAAGTCAAATATATGACAGTTAAGAATTGTGCTAACTTTCAATTTTAGGCCTGCTGGTCAGTGTTTTCTCCATTACAAAAACTAAATTAAAATATTTGCATAGAAAAAGGTTCCATGAAAGGTAATGGAGGGCAGGTAAAAACAACACAGATCAATCCCAATCTCCAAATGTTAGAAAGATAAACTAGGTAAGTTAGATAAACTAGATAAGTTAGAAAAAAACTTTATTTTTTTAATTTTTTTTTTTTTGGTTTTTGGGTCACACCCAACAGTGCTCAGAAACTTTAAGAAAGTAAAATAGGAGCCGGCGAGGTGGCGCTAGAGGTAAGGTGTCTGCCTTGCAAGCGCTAGCCAAGGAAGGACCGCGGTTCCATCCCCAGGAGTCCCATATGGTCCCCCCAAGCCAGGGGCAATTTCTGAGTGCTTAGCCAGGAGTAACCCCTGAGCATCAAACGGGTGTGGCCTGAAAAAAAAAGGAAAAAAAAAAAAGAAAGTAAAATAGGGGCCGATGAGGTGGCGCTAGAGGTAAGGTGTCTGCCTTGCAAGCGCTAGCCAAGGAAGGACGGAGGTTCCATATCAGGCATCCCATATGGTCCCCTCCCCCAAGCCAGGGGCAATTTTTGATCACTTAGCCAAGAGTAACCTCTGAGCATCAAACAGGTGTGACCCGAAAAACCAAAAAGAAAAAGAAAGAAAGAAAGAAAGAAAGAAAGAAAGAAAGAAAGAAAGAAAGAAAGAAAGAAAGAAAGAAAGAAAGAAAGAAAGAAAGAAAGAAAGAAAGAAAGAAAGAAAGAAAGAAAGAAAGAAAGAAAGAAAGAAAGAAAGAAAGACAGACAGAAAGAAAGAAAGAAAGAAAGAAAGAAAGAAAGAAAGAAAGAAAGAAAGAAAGAAAGAAAGAAAGAAAGAAAGAAAAAAAGAAAGAAAGAAAGAAAGAAGAAAGAAGAGAGAAAGAAAGAAAGAAGAGAAAGAAAGAAGAAAGAAAGAAAGAAAGAAAGAAAGAGAAGAAGAAAGAAAGAAAGAAGAAGAAAGAAAGAAGAAAGAAAGAAAGAAGAGAAAGAAAAAGAAAGAAAGAAAGAAAGAAAGAAAGAAAGAAAGAAAGAAAGAAAGAAAGAAAGAAAGAAAGAAAGAAAGAAAGAAAGAAAGAAAGAAAGAAAGAAAGAAAGAAAGAAAAAGAAAGAAAGAAAGAAAGAAAGAAAGAAAGAAAGAAAGAAAGAAAGAAAGAAAGAAAGAAAGAAAGAAAGAAAGAAAGAAAGAAAGAAAGAAAGAAAGAAGAAAGAAAGAAAGAAAAAGAAAGAAAAATAATAACAAAAAAAGAATGTACATGCAATGAACATGCAGTTGAGAACTTTATACATTCTACTCTCAGTTATTCTGCAAAGTACATTTACAGACAGGTAATCACAAGATTAGAGGTTAGAAGTATATGCATAATACGGTTTTATGTCACACCCAATGATGTTTATTCCTGGCTCTGCATTCAGGAAATGGCCCTAACTGTTCTCAAGGGACATTATAGAGTGCCAAGGATTGAACCCAGACCAACCATGTGCAAGGCATATGCCCCTACCATAACTTTGACCCCTATCAGTTCTATTATTAAAAGTTTAATAATAAGCTTTATTTTTAATAATAAACTTTAAATTAAATTTAAGTTTAATTAAGTTAAACTTAAGTTTAAAATTAAAAATTTTTCAAATGTTTTTGTTATAAAATATTTTAAAAAATTGATATATTGTTCTGTTACAGTGCTTTCCAAGTGGCAACATATGTTTGGGGATATATTAGTCCATTCCAGGAGACTTATTGTTGCTTTAAGTGCAATTGTAGGGAGATGGCAGTATACTTTCTATTTGTTCAATTGAGAAGGTAGATTTCCAGGGGATCGGTATGCTGAGCCGAATTTGGTTGGCTTGTTTGCTGCTTTTCTGAAGGAGTGATAGGCCAAATAAATTTGGGAACGTGTATCTTACAGAAAGAGTGGTTTTGTTCTTGTTAGAGATTTGCATTTTGCTAAAGAGAAAATACCCCCTTCCAACCCTCATGCACAAATCATTAGTGCTTTAGTTTGCTTGCTATGAAAACCCAACCATAAGATATCACTAAACTAGCATCATATCTTTTGAAGAAAGAGTAAAGCATACTCTAAACACAAGTTTGAAAAAATACTACCTAACTCCCTCCATAGTCAAAGCCAAGTATCTCTGAATACAATGAACTCTCAAAAAATTTACTAGGGATAATTATTTCTATTTTCATTCTTAGAAAAAGATGGGGTTCATCATATATCAAGATATATATCTTTCCTTATGTTATAAAATTTCATAGAGTAAAGGAAAATGTCCCTTTTCTGAAAAGTCTATTCAAAACTGGTCATTTAAAGAGGAATGGTAGTTTTTTTGGATTGCCAAATCTATATATGAACAGTGGAGATGAGTCTCCAAGTGTGGGTGTCATTTACAAAGCTAGATCCTGGCCAGACAAGGCTCTTTATTAAGTCACTTGGACATTTTATATTCAATTTTATTCTATATAACAAATCTATGCTAGAGCCAGGGTGATAGCACAGTAGGAAGGGTGTTTGCCTTGCACTCAGCCAGGTTTGATCCCTAGCTTTCCATTGGTCCCCTGAGCCTTCCAGGAGTTATTTCTAAGTGCAGAGCCTGGAGTAACCCCTGAGTGCCAATGGGTGTGGCCTAAAAATAAAAAAAATCTACATATAACCAACATATTTTAGCAATTCTAAGTGCTGTTTTGCTTTACAACCTAGTCTGTCATTGTTAGGTTTTATGCTTATAACATTGAATTCAGTAGATAACAGGACAGAAGAGACAGAAGGAAGGAATTTTTCCAATCTAAAGAAACTAAACCTACCTCAAAATATAATAACACTTTATAAGTGGCCGTTCATCCTAATGCTCATTTCTTGTCTTTTCTTTACACAAGGAAAAGCTCTAGGCTGGTGTGTGGTGTCACATTTATCAGTCTGCAGAATATAAGCAAATTTTATTATGCCTGAATGCAACCACCAAAATGAACCAAAATGTGGATTATGGTATCTCTTTATGAGGCAATTTTCTTTTAAAAACAGCAACACTATCCTAATTGTGAGCAAATACAAAGAAATTCAAATGATTTTTCTCCTATTTTCTGTTTTAAATCTCTCAAATTTATCTTAGGATCTTTGGTAACTATACAGAGGCAGCAGTTGGAGGGATCTAGATATGGTTACACAATGGCTCAGACTTCAGAAAGCTCCCAGATGGTGGGAAGATGGCATAGGTATCTGGTAGCTCATCTATTTTTTCAGCAGCACACCTGGTCAAACATTCAGGCTGTTCTGCAATCTCCCAAAACTCTGCAGGTTCTTAAACATACCGATCATTTTTTGAGCTTAGAAAATGCCTCTTCTTTTCATAACAATGACTGTTTTCCACAACATGCAGCTGCCTTATTTTTTGCTTCCTTCCTAAGATAAACCATGGTATCATCTATAGTTTGAGAACAAATCAAGTTCTCAGTGATAGAAAGCATCATAAAAGAACAATGACCATGTCTATTGTTCTCTTCCAGAAGGCTTTTAACAAGACTGACCTCACAGTGAGTGAAGCTTTCAAATTCGGCCAAGACCAAGGATACAATTTTTTCAGTGGAGCAGTCTGTGCAAGTATGAAAAAAAATAACCAAAACCATATTTAAAGAAACTTCAATTAAAGGAGCCACTTTTCAAGCTTAAATGCTGGGGGTGGGAATTGAGTGTATTGGCAAATGTTATGTCTCATCCTTTAAAATAGGAAAATAAGGCTGGAGCAATACTATAGCAGGAGGGCACTTTCTTTGCATGCCACCAACCAGGTTGATCCCCAGCATCCCATAAAGTTCCCAAAGTATTGCCAGGAGTTGTTCTTGAGTATGTGTAATCCCTGAGCATCAATCACCATGTATGGCCCCAAAACAAAATAAATAAATAAATAAATAAATAAATAAATAAATAAATAAATAAATAAATAAATAAATAAATAAATAAAATAGGAAAACACGTGGGATCTAGATTTAGGAAGCTCAGTGCCTCAAGTACCTGCTTAATAAGCATAAGGCTGCTAATATGCATCTAGAATAATCTTGGTAACTTTGTTGCTTGACCTGACGGCTCTGCTCTCTGAGATTCCTGGTACCACAAGTGATTTTAGAATATCTAGAAATCAGATCAGTGCAAGCATCACAACTAAAAGGTGTAACTTGCAATAACCACAATTAAAAAGATGTATGAGCACAACAGCCAGGAGTATGATCATCCCTTACTTCCAACTCCAGGCAAATACACGTGCAACTAATAGGTATAACCCTCAGTGACTACCTCAATTTAAAAGATGTGTGAGGTGTGAAGCCCCCAAGGAAATGTGTGTGTGTGTGTGTGTGTGTGTGTGTGTGTGTGTGTGTGCTTATATGTCAGCACTGCAAATAAGAGAATGTGACTTCTGTGAGTACCACAATTGAACATTTGTATAACTCTGGTCATTTGCAGTAGCCTAAATGGGAAGAAAAGAAAGAAAAAGGGAAAGAAACAAATTTGAAACTAAAATAGAAATGTGGCCTCTACCATAGTGTTCTCTTTTATATCTCTTTTGTTGTTGTTGTTTTGTTTCGTTTCTGTTTTGGGGCCACACCCATTGACACTCAGGGGTTACTCCTAGCTATAAACTCAGAAATTGCTCCTGACTTGGGGGGATGCTTATGGGATGCCATCCGTCTGCTTGCAAAGCAGGCACCTTACCTCTAGAGCCTTTGCTCTGGCCCCTTTCATAGCTCTTTTAATTGTTTCAGTGGGGAGAGTGTTCCACAACAGAGTTCAGAAGAGAGTTCTCCCCAGCAGTGTTCAGTGTCAAGGCTAGGTCTGCTGGACCCTGAGTTTTAAACAAGGAGAGATGGAATTTTGGAAAAGACCACATGTTAGGCTTCTTTTTCTCAAGCCTAAGTTTCCATTAACACTGTCCCAAGTTACCTGGCCATATCAGGTAGCCTATCTGGAAAGTATAGAAGGAAGTGATAGGAAAATACCTTAGAAAACAACCATTCATCCAGGGTCATCAGAAGTTAGAACCTACTCATCCCCTCCCTATATAAACTGGCTGTGATCTTGGCAGGAGTGATTACCTTGAGAAGATGGCCCTGTCTGGTCAGATTGGGGCTTGCGGCTTGTAGCTCTGGTCATTTGCAGTAGTCTAAATGGGAAGGAAAGAAAGAAAAAGGGAAGAAACACATTTAAAACTAAAATAGAAATGTGGCCTCTAGTGTTCTCTTTCATATCTCTTTTGTTGTTATTGTTGTTTTTGTTTTGGGGCCACACCCATTGACAGTCAGGGGTTATTCCTGGCTATGAGCTTAGAAATCGCTCCTGACTTGGGGGCAGCTTTATTTTGCTTTATTCCAATTACCTGGTCTTATCCTTCAACTCCGAACTCTTAACAATACTCAGCCAACTAAGTAGAAAAGTTCAATGTCAGGGCACAGGGTGCTGGGACTCACCTTGGCCACCCTGGCAGGGCCTAAGAGCCATCAGGGATTAGTATAGGGACATACAGTGCTGATGAAAAACAAATGTAAGGTTTTACATGTGAGGCATGTGATCCTGCTTCCTGGGTTATTTCCCTGGCCCAGTGTCACTTTTTCTAAATATATCTTTTATATAGAGTTTTGACCAAAATTATATATTTTTTGGTTTTTCGGGCCACATCCGTTTGATGCTCAGGGTTACTCCTGGCTAAGCATTCAGAAATTGCCCCTGGCTTGGGGGGACCATATGGGACACCAGGGGATCGAACCCCGGTCCTTCCTTGGCTAGCGCTTGCAAGGCGCTACCTCGCCGGCCCCAGGCTAAATATTTTCTTTTCAGACTTCACCTTGCTACTAAGGCAGTTACCCAACATCATAGTTATACAATTGTACACAGAGACACAGAAATACAAACACAGTCTTTTATGCTTCTCCTTCCTATCAGTGCAGTGAGTTCACAGTACACTACCAAGACAAATGCACTTAATATTTCACAGTAGTATTATGAAAATCACCATATTTTAAAAGAAGAAGAAACTTCTGCATAAAAGAATCAAGAACCCAGATTCACATGTTGCTTTTAAGTGGACAGGCAGGAAAGGCAGCACTGAATGACCCCATGCCCCTATTTGTTGAGCAGCACAAAGTTGTGCTTCAGAGCCCTTTGTCAAGTCCTTTGAATTCTGTCTCTGGAGGGCTGCTCTCTGCCCTAAGACCTGACCTTTTGCTTCCTCCTTCCTTTTCTGAGTCTCTTTCTGCTGTTCTGAGCTCTGTAGCATGCTGAGTGGCTGCTCTCCTGGTGTGCTGTGTTTTGACTTCTGGACTTGACAGGGCAGTATTTTCTCCTGCTGCATAACAATGCCAGTGTGAGGGATCTCTCTTCCCACCTGATCCCAAACCCACCCTGCTTAGATCTGAATAAGCTCAAGAATGGACAGTAATGTGAGTATGTCCCTCTGCCCCTATCCTGAGATCTACTGCTTATCTTGCTGCTTTAGCATCTGGCTCAAACACACAGCTCTCCTTGGATGGTTGAACACAACTCACTCAGAGAACTTGTGATTTTTTTCAAGTTTTTAAAGTAGGAGACTGAAGACTGGGAACTTTGATCATTTTGATCAGAACTTGTTTATTTGGATAAATGAACAGATAGATGATAGATAGATAGATAGATAGATAGATAGATAGATAGATAGATAGATAGATAGATAGATAGATAGATAGGTATTTGAGGGCCACACCAGGCAGTGATCAAGGACAAGTCTTGGCTAGGTCAGTGCTCAAGGGTCTTTCAGGAACCTCATGAGGTGCTGGAGAACTAAGCCCTATTTAGCGGTCATCAGAATACGCTATTAAATGAATATGCCAAAAATATTGCTTTTCTCCATTGAATCTGAGAAAATCAGGAAAAAGTACAGCAGAATTTTCTCTCTTCCCCAAATCTTAAGAGGCCTATCTTGTCATCAGTTGGGAGAATGAATCTTGTTCATTTCTGGAGGACAGAGTTCAATTATCAAAGAAAACCTGTAAAGCAGATTTCTTTTCCTCTTTCTTACCCATTTTTTTAAGACCAGGTAAATTTTAAAGAACCAAAATTACCACTTGAACCACAGTTAAGTATATCACAAGTGGGAAATTGTAACTAAAGTTTAGCAATGTTCACAGAGAAAAAATATTACAATGGTAACAGTACTAGAAAGGAAATCAATATAGTTGGAAGAACTCATATTTACAATTCCTTCTAAAATAATATTCTTCAAAGATTTTATATATGTACATATATGTAAACTCATTTTTTTTCAATTAAATTATGCTCCCAGGAAAACTATAGCTCACATGTGTTCTGCTTTGCAGCTCTTTTTATTCATCTGTATAGGTTATAAAATTTACTAGATGAAAGAACCCACTGGAAGCTATTTAATTCTGCCCCTCTGATATTGGGTTGAAGAGTGTTTATATCACTCATTCCATAATTTTCTTAATGTTGCTTATCCCTTTTAAAATCCCACAGTGTTGGGTAAAAGCAGTATTGGGCAAAAGTACAACAGGTAAAGCCAACTCAGATTTGATCTGCAACATACCATATAGACCCCAAGCCCACGAAGAGTGATCCCTGAACACAGTCTGGTATGGTACAAAAAACAAATACAAAGTAAAAATAGGGGCCCAGAGATATAGCACAGCGGCATTTGCCTTGCAAGCAGCCGATCCAGGACCAAAGATGGATGGTTCGAATCCCGTTGTCCCATATGGTCCCCCGTGCCTGCCAGGAGCTATTTCTGAGCAGACAGCCAGGGTAACCCCTGAGCAATGCCAGGTGTGACCAAAAACCAAAAAAAAAAAGTAAAAATAAATAAATAAAACTTAACAGTATTTAATCTTCACCATTTAAAGTAATGCCTCCTTAAATGCTAATTACCATTTTTGTTGCTGGATAATTCTAAAGAACCACCTTGAGGAGAATGAACAAAAGAAGCCTTTTGGAGGTGTTCGTTATAACTAAAAAGGTCAGCAGCTTTATAGGTTAGAACAAGTTAAAGGAATTTGTAAGCCTAGAAAAGACTGGGAATTTAAAAGACTAAGTATAATATAACAAAAAAGGAGAAAATGTGTCTCATATGGAATAGAGAGAAAGATCCTGGAGTTATCTTATAATTTATGATTTAGATGAAGTGGCCCTGAAGGGACTACAAAGGACTTACTGGTCCCAAATCAGAAATGAGGGGAAGGTGGGAGCTTCGCTGGATCTGTCAGTCTGAACTGACCAATCTGAGTCCTTATAGGTGAGTAGTCTTGAGATAGTTGGAATTCATTCATACCTGCCATATCACTCAGGCTTCCAGTGGGTTCTAAAGCAATCTTTCTCAATGAAGTGTCATGTTACCTACTGTAGGCCCTTGAGATAATCCAATGGAGCCACAGATAAAAGTCACATAAATGGGAGACCACAGTAAAACAAGGGGGACACAGGAAAGAACTAAGTTTGAAAAGTTTGAAATTATGGTTGAGAATCATTGTTCTAAAGAGAGTAGTTTACAGGAATGATGGAGCTTCAGAACCCTAGATTGCAACCAACTCTGTAATCCATTGGCTCAAGTTCCCACAAGTGGGGCCCTAGAGTATTGCACTGTGGCAAAAAGCACCCACCTTAATGCACTGCCGTCCACACATGCCAAACTGGTCTCTCAGGCTTTATTTTATTTCTACAAATAAAGTATAGAAAACCCCCTTCCCCCAGCAACAGAGCACCGTAATCAGGACAAAACCTCTGGCACATATGTGAGCACCGCCTCACAGTATACACTATTGGCAGAACATACATTGCAATAGAAATAATGCAATCTATTTCCAAGCACCACCAGCTAAAATATACAATTGTTAGTGCACACGAGAGCCAAACATGTAGGACCCTGAACAGTCAACACAGCACCACCAATGAAACAAAGCGAAGGGAACAAGAATGCTAATCTAAAAAATAGCCTAAATGCAAGGGAGGAAGAATTCAACTCCAGTTTTCCATGAAAATAGTAGAAAATAATCTGTGACCTTCTTTAATCCAGCATGTTCTGTGATAAAATTTCTAAGCAAGCTTTAGGGGAAATAATTTGATGAAAACAATGGCAGATGTACTCAGGTGGGAGCCTGAAGTTCTTAACAACTGTTATATCTACATTTGCATTCAAGTGGAATTACAAAGGTAGTGGACTTGTGGAGTATTGGTTCAGCTATGATCCTGGCAGAGACTCACCTACCCTAAGAGAAAGGTGGGTGAGTGAATGAAGCACATAAAATTTATTCTCTTTCTGTGAAACTGAATGAATAATTAGGATCTCTTTGTGTTGGAAACATGCCAAATTCTAACTGTGGTCCTGTTCCTAAAAACTTGATTATCTTTGGCAAGAAACTATTGGAATTTATAGGAAGTAAAGAAATTTATAGAATTTTAAAAATTGTAAAAACTTAATGGGGGAACAAAAAGAAGGATCTTTCTAGCAGTGCTCAGGAGATCTGGGAAGCCCTTCTAACAATCTTGACCTAAAAGGCCAGTGGTTCAATACAAAGTGAGTTGGTTCTTATTGGACATGTGGTGCCAGGAATTGTTGGGGTCACTTTGAAATTGCCCCGTGGCATAAAGGGCCATATTCTCCAGTGCATGGGGTCCTCCAGGATGGTATCCTACAATGTGTTTGGGTGTTGAAACCAGGTTAGTAATATACAAGACATGCATCTTAGCCTCTTCATTATCTCTCCAACTGCCAAAGCTTATATAAAAGGAGAATTTGTGTAGAGATAACACCTAAGCAAAGTTTTCCTAGGAGGAAAGTTTATCAAGGAGATGAGAAAAAACATAGCATGCAGCCAACCCGTTTGATCTCTGACATGGTCCTCTAATACCACCAAAAGTGATCCTCAGAGGAGAGCTAGACGTAAGCCCTGATTTCCACTGGATGTGGCCACAAAATCTATCTCCCCAACCCCCAAATTTAAAACAGGATACATGGGCAGAAGAGCTTGGAGAACCAGGGTGTGTGTGTGTGTGTGTGTGTGTGTGTGTGTGTGTGTGTGTGAGAGAGAGAGAGAGAGAGAGAGAGAGAGAGAGAGCTCATATGTCTATATGTGTGTACATACATGTATATGTATACCAAAATTTTATTTGGGGGAAGTAATGAGAGGAAATAAAATATGAGAGGAGTGTAGAAGTTTACATTTAAGGAATAATTTATTCCATGCACTTGGTTGGAAAGTTAGGATAAGTCACAGTAATGCTTTAAGTAGAGGCCTAATATAATCAAGTTTTCTATTTTGGGAAATATTCTCTAGGCTGTGGTAAAGAAACCAAGAATATAATCTAACCAGGTCACTTCTTACTCTAAGTAAAAATGCAGTGGAAGGCAATTTAGTGATTATTCAGAAAGACTTTCTTACAGCTCACTGAAGTTCCCTTTTCTCCAATTTGCTTTTCTTAGAATACCTGTGTGGAGATATTAAAACTTTACAACTGTCTTCTCTTTTCCCTTGCATTGAGAAACCTTTCCTTCTTTATTGGTGCAGAACTTACATTTCTGACATTTACCTGTTACACACACACACACACACACACACACACACACACAAATAGCTGACAGGAGACCCATCACTCCAGCTTTAAGAGCCGCCAGTCCACTGAGCTTTCAGAGAAAGCCAAAGAAATGCTTGGGCTCTGGCATAGAGCAGGTTCAAATGCTAGTGCTATTTTTTTATTACTATTTTAGAATGTATTTCAGCTTGAAAATTATGTGTTCTTTTCTACTACCATGTTATAAATCCTACTTGGGCTAGAAACCACTTCCAAATCTTTCAGTAATTAAGCTGTCTTGCAGGAAGCCTGTAAAATCAGGCCATCCTGGACCACTTCTTTATGTTAGAGCAAGATTACTTTAAAGGACTAGAGAGGACTGGAAACAGAGACTCATAGATCCACACATGTACATGTAACAATGCTTTAATGAATAGCTATAGTGATTTGCTTGATTTCACTATGAAATGTGGCTTGGAGAATTTGCTCAATTTATTTAACAATCAATATAGCTCTAAATGCTAGAGATTAAGAATATAGACAGGTAAGATTTAATAACACAGGAAAACACAAAATTGCTTCTAAAAATTTATTTTTAATTCTTAATTTGGAGAGTTTAGGCCACACCCAAAAGTGTTCAAATGTTATTTCTGGCTCTGCACTCAGGGTTAACTTCTAATAGGGTTTGGGGACCATATGGAATGTAAGCGATCAAACCTAGGTCTGTCATGTGCAATGTAAGAGCCCTACCTGTTGTACTATTGCCCCAACACCATAAATTCTTAACTTTAATTTTTAAATTATTATACAAATAATGATGTGTGTTATTCAACTTAGTCTTCTAAAGAGAAAGGAGAGTCATCTACTCAGTGTTCAAGAAGCAGAGACCTTGCTCTCCTCCATCTCTTACATCGCATATCAATGGCACCCTTTAAGGCTCATGTTCTGCTTGGTTCTTAAATACTATTATATACTAGATTATTTCCCAGGCTCTTAAGTGATTTAATACACATGATAGATTCTTATGCTTTGTTGTTTTCAAGTATTACATAAATTCCTTTTCTACCTCAAAACCTGATTCTTCTATTTAAAAAAATCAAAAGTCTATCTGAGGTTGAATTTGGTCTTAACTGTTCTATTTATATTATAATTTTATAAAATGATAATATAAGAACCATGAATTACAAAGTTATTGATAGTTTAAATCTAGGTATATCTGATTTTAACACCAATGCCACCACCAGTGTCAAATTCAATCACCTGAACTCCAATATCCGCCACCCCTTGACCTCCTGCCTGCCACCATGACAGGCAAATTACAAAATTTTTGGTTGTAGCTTAAGTCTCATGTTTAAAGTATTGTTAATTCTGTGATTTGGATGTAAAGCTATGCCACTTTCCCATATCATTGGTATGCCCAAAGACCTGACTGCTGTTTCCCCTTTACTTCCCTTTCTAGTCTTCTTACTTCTCTCCTTGATTTCTTCCTTTTCTTGTCCTTCTCCTCCCTAAGCTCTGGGGGAAAGGTGATCTATATATTTCTCTTTTACTAACCAACAATTTTTACGTAATTATTCTATATACCACAGTTAAGTAATATCTAGTTGAGTAAAGGTTTATTATCATAAATCTCAATCACATGTTTATTAAACCTTTCCAAATTAATATATCTGAATTTTTTAATCCAGTCATCTTATCTATAAAATGATCAGGTTGATTCATATTTTCCTAGAACATTTTCCACATTAAATTCAGTAACTCAAGAATAAAAGTAGAATGAAAACAAGGACTAGTGGCAATGTCCTCCATGCATTATTCAAAGGCTCATTCATCAGTGTTCATTCAAAAAGAGGCACCAGGCACAGCATATGTCTAAAATAAGACTTACGTATCTCCAACTGCAGTAGTAGAGGAGTTTCCATCTTACTGATTGAAAAAGACTAAGACAGATTCATGAGTAATGTGAGCAACATATTATACTAGGTAGGCTGAATACTTCTCTGCAAATGACAATGCCTCTGGGATGCTTCTATAAGAGACAGCAGTAACATTTTGTCTAAAGGAGTTATGCTGGAATAACTTTTATGTGCTAAAAGAAGAGGGTTTTGAAGAAAATGCCAGGGTAAAGGATATTGACCACACATCTAGATCTACTTTAGTTTTCATATGGTGTTTATGCAGAAATATTTTTAGGCCAAGACTAGAGAGATTGTACAGTCATTACAAAAACATAGGTGTTTTGCCTTTTTTGTTTGTTTGTTTGTTTGGACCACACCTAGTAATGTTCAGGGATTACTCCTGACTATTCGCTCAGAAATAGCTCCAAGCTTGGGAGACCATATGGGACACCTGGAATAGAACCAAATCCGTCCTGGGTCAGCTGCTTGCAAGGCAAACACCATATCCTGTGCTACCACTCAGGCCCCATAGGTGTTTCGTCTTATATGTGGCCAACCCAGGTCTGATCCCAAATGGTACCCTGAGCACCCAATGTGATCCCTGAGTGCAAAGCCAGGAGTAAGCCTTGAGCACAGCCACGCATGTCCCAAAAATGAAAGTAAAAACGATAGTTAAGAAAGAAAGAAAGAAAGAAAGAAAGAAAGAAAGAAAGAAAGAAAGAAAGAAAGAAAGAAAGAAAGAAAGAAAGAAAGAAAGAAAGAAAGAAAGAAAGAAAGAAAGAAAGAAAGAAAGAAAGAAAGAAAGAAAGAAAGAAAGAAAGAAAGAAAGAAAGAAAGAAAGAAAGAAAGAAAGAAAGAAAAGAAGAAGAAGAAGAAAGAAGAAAGAGAAGAAAGAAAGAAAGAAAGAAAAGAAAGAAAGAAAGAAAGAAAGAAAGAAAGAAAGAAAGAAAGAAAGAAAGAAAGAAGAAAGAAAGAAAGAAAGAAAGAAAGAAAGAAAGAAAGAAAGAAAGAAAGAAAGAAAGAAAGAAAGAAAGAAAGAAAGAAAGAAAGAGAGAGAGAAAGAAAAAGAAAGAAAGAAAGAAAGAGAAGATTAAAAAGAAAAGAATAAAGATTTTGATCTCAAATTTGTCCCGGGGGGGGGGGCAGAGTGATAACAGATAGGGTGTTTGTCTTGCACACAGTTGACCCAGGTTCAATCCCAAGCATCCCATATGGTCCTCAGAGCCTGCCAGGAGTAATTCCTGAAGGCAGAGCCAGGAATAACCCCTGATCAGTGCTGGATGTGGCCTAAAAACAAACAACAAAAGGTGCGTTGGAAGACAAGGGCCAAATTATAACTCATAGGACTTTACTAAGTGCCTGTGTAAGACATTTTCAAGAAGATTTTTTTTATTTCTTCTATCACTTTCCACAGTATAGTCTAAACTTGGGTCATCATTTTTTAACACTGATTTGTACAGCTTAATGGCACATAGAAATAGAAAAAAAAATCAAGTATAAAATAACAATACACATACATATAGGTAGGATAGGTACTATTTATACAGCCTTTACTCCATTTACATGTACTCATGTGTGGATGGCATGCCCGCCAGCTCAGGGTTTCTCTGTCTCAACATTACTCTGGCCTGGAAATTCTGTGCTGGGAGGGACTCTGTCCTGTACATTATTAGTTGTTCAGCAACACACTTTGGAAAATCTGTGCTTCATTTTTTTGTTTTTTTTTTTGTTTTGTTTTGTTTTGGTTTTGGTTTTGTTTTTTTGTAGACAGGTTCCCCAGAGGCTGCTATGTACGCTGCCCCTTATCGCATAGTGCTCCTGCTTCATGAAAGCAAACAGATGTGGGTTCCCAGTTGGGCAACCCTCCCCCACCCCAACCTTGCCCTCTCAGTCCTGATGATTTCAGTACATGTATTCAGAGATGAGATGCCATGGAAGCAACCTCATCCTTTGGTAGTGCGTTTGGAGGGAAAGGATGGCTGGAGTCATCCGGGAGACATTTTAAAATTTACTCCCGACAAAAGAACGTGAGAGGGGCTGACCTAACAGGTCATTTTCCATTCTCATGTTTTTGCTTCTCCTCCCCTGCCATGCCTCTTGCTCCCTGCTGTCTATGCATCTGCTGTCTGTTTCATGCCTGTTCTCCCTACAACCCAACCCCACCACCCAACCCCTACCCCCATTGCAGAGGATGTGCTATTACAGATAACCACAGCCTGTCCCCCAGGAGGTTGCAAACCCCCTACCCCCTGCTGTGTACATTCACCATGTCTTTCTGCCCCCTCCACCCTGCTTACCCCCTGCTGCTCCTGTGTCCATCATGACATCATCCAGAGTCCTCATCTGGGTACTTTTGTAAAGAGTTTTAGCTCTTTCATTCCTCAGTCTGGATGCATATTCTCTGTCTACTAGTTGACCGGCCTGCCTGCCTCCCTGCCTGCCAGGGTACTCTTGAGATGGAATTTTCTCCACATTTTCTCTAAATAATGAATACTTATTTCTTTTCTAGGAGCTTTTGAAAAATGCGACTCTACCCCAGCGTGTTTGTGTTTCCCTACACTTGCTGGCTCAGCTTTAGTGGAGCTTAGATTTCAAGGGAAGATGCAAATCACATCTTTTGATCCTGCATTCACAAGGTGACCAGTCAAAAAACAAAAAAGTTAAAGGAATTATCAACATCTATTGGGTAATATAAATATCTATCTAAAACTTTCTGGTGAAACTCTTAAATATCTGCAGGTACTAAGTTTTTCTTGTCCCTGAGCTCTAACAACAAACAACAAACAAAAACATTATGTAAACATCACTGTATTTCTCCTGCTCATTTGCCTTTAGGAGTGTGAGAGTTTCAAATGGACCATACAAGTAGATATTGTGTTTCTGCATTTGTCCACCAGGATTTACAAGAAACCATGAAACTCGGATAGATTTGCACCCATTATTTTATTAATGGTTCATTACAAGTTCAGGAGGAAGATAGAAGGGAATAAAATAATACCTATGTCAAATGACTACCTGAAAGAAGGCACCCACATAAATAGGTAAACCCAGATAAACAAGGCATCTTTATATACATTTACTTCGTGGTAGTAGTCATAGAGTATTGTTACAATGATGGAGGTCGGAATGTAAAGCTTATCTCACTCAGTCCTCAAGGATTCACTTTCATTCACTGACCTGCTCAACAACTATTGATGTTAAGGTTAAGTGAGCCAGGCACTCTGCTAAATCCTAAATAGTTTTTTTGATAAGAGAACAACAAGTGTGCCTAAAAATATATATACAACCTGTGTTATCAGAATTTACAAGACAAAAGTAAATTAAGAAAGATTATTTTAATTCACTCAGACCTACTGGTACCAAACAGTTGTCCTCAACAAACCATCTAACTCTCAGGCCAGAGCTAAGGTTGTACATGGGGCTAATGAATAAAGTCAGATACAGTGAAAAATGGGAACCATGGGGTTCAGTTTCTAAGTAGTCTAACTGACCTCAGTAGTTTAATGACTCTTCAAGGGATAATCATCTAGTCCTTGTAAAACTTTCAGACAAGATATAACACAATATCCACCACTTGAGATCATATGGTATTATACAGCAATATTTCCAGTGGACTTGTTGTATTGGTTCTTTAGCCCATACATAATAGCACTCATAATATTAATCATCAGATGCATGAGAGTGTCTCTGAGAACTGAGAAATGAGGCAAAGGCGAGTGACAAGCAATCAACTCTAGAAAGTATAAATGTGGAGAAGAAGATGGAGTCTGTAATACTAGCTCATTCATAATATAATGGTATGAAAAATCTAAACATAATTTATCAATAAGTTAATCAGAAACTCCTCTTTTGAATCACGTGTCAGATATAGCTTCCCTCATGAAAAAATAATTTATGGTTAAGTTCTCAGAGAAGACATGTCTTAAAAGAATGTCTGGAACTCGGATATAAAAGGCAAAATCTAAAAACAAAAAATCAAAATCTATTTTCAACTTACTCTGCTGGATACTTTCATGCCCAAATGCCTGGGGAGGTGACATTTGTCCCCTGAAGGGCTGCACATTATTAGAAAAGACTTTTCTATTGTTTTAAAATTTTTATTTAAACTATTGTGATTTATACACTTATTCATAGTTGGGTTTTAGACACATGTTTCAGGACCAGTGCCAACCTCCTTCCAACAATGTTCCTAGACTGAATCCCATGACATCACCACTGCCCCACCCTGTCAGCATAACAGGCCCATTTTTAATTCTGGTTATTAAATTTTGGGTCTCATAATTTTACGAGACTTGGATTTTTTCCTTCTGTCCTTTCTTAACACCACCAATGCATCTGAGACCCCTTTGGCCCCTGACATCCATCATTTCATATTTTTATTTCTCTTCCTTCACTCAATTTCTTTCCTCACTATACTCAGGGATCTAGCATGATCTCAACAACCTGCATTTAAACCATTATTGCATTTCTTTATGCAGGTAGTCTAAATATCACATATAAGTGGTATACCACATGCATCTATCCTTCTTCTTTTTCTGGTTTACTTCATTTAACATATTATCTTGCAGTTCTATCCATGTTGCAGCAAAGTACATTATTGCACCAATCCCTTACCAATATTGTGCTTCTATCATGAGAGAGAGAAAAAGAGAGAGAGATTTTTGAGTTAGTTGTTTTTCTATTATAGGGAAGGAATATCCCTCAAGCTTGGAAGGGAGAAATGAGCAGAATCTCACATAACTCTCTAGAAATACAAAAGCCTTGTTCCTGCATCTCCCCACAAGCAAAAGCTCTGCCAAAGAGAGACAACAACATTTGAATCCTATAAAAAAAGCTACTTATAACTGCTAATGTGGAGCAAGATAATGAAGAGAGGCCAGGAAGAGCTCAGCAAAGTGATAATAGGGAAATTATGACATTTGTGGTCCCTTTTTGTCTCTAGTCAATAAAGCACACAGTCCAAATAACTTTCCCATTTCCCCAGAACTGCTGGAACAGAGCTAGTCCCAACTAATAGGAATGGTTTGGGAAATTATACCAGAGAATTATATCCCAGATCACACTCAGGTCATTGTCCTCCTTCACCATAAAAAAACACTGGCTTCCCCACAATTACAGACCTGCACAGCCTTTCTGCTTCCACTTCTACCTGCTTCATGGCTCCTTAGTAAAGGAGCCCTATCAGTATGCAGGTAGGAAAAGGATTTCTCTCCCCTGGAAGACTAACCTTAAAAGTAAAGGGTTGTTTTCTTTCAAATCACTCTGCTAAGGCTCATCTGAGCTTTTCAAAAGCCTAAAGTTTCTATCTCCCCTTTCTGACCCAGCTCAAGCATGCCGTAGTTTTCCTCTATTGTGAGAGTCAAGGAGCTTCTTCAAGCAGGATGAGAGACTTAAATACAGACAACAGAAAAATAGGCTTTGGAGAGCACTGGGGAGACCCTCATACACTGCAAGCAATCTTATTTTTTTCCAGTTTCATGAAACTAAAAAAGAGGCTTTCTTTTAAGAGTAAAACTCAAGCACAAAGACTTGAAATACAGTTATGGGAGAGGAGTATATAAAACTACTCATTTTAGCAGAACTTGTGACCCAAATTTTTTATTTATATTGATCCAAATAGGAATAACTCAAAATAAGCAGTCAACCCCCTCACACAATTTCTTCAAATGCATCCCAGGTACAGGTATGAACTTTAATGAGACTCAGGATTGTTGTCATATAATTTCTAATTTTACTCATGTCCAAATATGTAACTAATAGCTAAGACAATCTTAATATTTCTTCAACTCTAATATAAAATTTTAGTCAGACACCAGAGCAGAGACAAATACACTATGTTCAAGTAATATATCCTTGAAACAAAATAAAAATTTTGTGTGGTCTGTCTTATCAATCACTAGGTAGTATGGCTGTTGATAAGTAACATGATCTTTGGAACACAAGGGGGCACCACTTTAAAAAATAATATAAAATGATTCTTCAGAAACATTGTCCTGGGAACTAAGTATGATCACAATAGAATATTTTATTGTTCATATGTTTGCACACATGTGTGTGCATGTTTCTATGTGTTCAGACTCAGTTACTGCCCTTATAATATTCTTTCATAGGTGATGGGGTAATTCATTACAGTACCAAACAAAAGTATAGCTAGAGGAACTGCTGGGTAGAAAATGTGAAAATGTTTATTATGCTAAATTAGGAAAATCAAAACACATAAAATTTCATACAAAAATGACTTGATAATCAAGGGAAATAGAAGAAAATATAAAAAAGGGGTAGGTGAGTAAGAGATGAAAGGTTTGAGTTGTCTGAATTATAACTGTAATTTTGTTTGTTTTTGTTTGGGGGATACATGTTGTACTTGTATTTGTTTTAGATACTCAGATTTTGTGCTCAGGAATCATTTCTAATGGCTCAGATGACCGTAGATGTGCTGGGAATCAACTAGAATTGTCATATTTAAGGCGAATGTGTTATGGGTGAATTTTATCAAATACTCAGAGAAGAATTACTACCATTGATCTTTAGACACTTCCAAAATATTGAAAAGACAAGAATCCTTCCTGATACCGTTTATGAAGCTAATATCACACTCATTCCCAAAGCTGACAGAGATACTACCAAGAAAGAAAACTACAGATCAATCCCACTAATGAACATTGATGCAAAAATCCTTAACAAAATTGTAGAAATTGAATCCAAAAAAACATCAAAAAGATTATTCATCATGACCAACTGTTTTTCATCCCAGGGATGCAAAAATGGTTCAAGATATGCAAATCAAATAACATCATATATCACATCAATAAAAAGAAGGATAAAACTACATGATCATATCAAGTGATGCAGAAAAGCATTGGTCAATTTTCAAGACCCACTCATGATTAAAACTCTCAGCAAAATAAGTGTGGAAGGAATCTTCTTCAAGATAATAATAGATATCTATAAAAGCCTGACAGCTAACATTGAGGCATGGATAACCTGTAGTCTTTCAGAAACTCTTCCCCAATTGGTAACTAAGTTTATACTCCTCAATGCAATAGTCATCTAAATCCAAGTAATTGCTGCACTCTCTAATTAATTAGCCCACTCATATTCCTGGCACTCCCAATTTCTCCCTCTTATTACAACCAGTAAACCTGCTTGCCTTCTGTTGTCTTCTTCTTTTATTAATGAAATAGGAAAAGAGTGAGCTAATAAATCCTTGCCAGCATATTAAGGAATCCATCATTCCCATGTATCTCTCATTCTTTCTCTTTCATAGAAGCTATACTTTCACAATCATCTCTTTTTATCTCACTTATTTTGAAACTATTGATCAATTCTGACATTTAGTAAACACAAACACAATTTTTGAGGTACAAACTAGCCCAAACTAATTCCTTTAAAAGCCTCATGCATTAGGCATGGACTTTAAGAACCCCAAAGTCAAAAAAGATCTGGCTGATTAGTTCTACAATAGCACATATTTGTCCACTGATAAGGAGCAGAAAGGCTAAGTATGTTTCAAAACAATTTTCAAAATCCCTGGACTAGAAAAAGAAATTATTCAGATCATAAATTTCTTAACCATCCTACCCATCTCTGCTAGTAGTTTCATCTATAAGAATTTGTCATCAGTGAGTCTAACAAGGGAAATCATTTCTGCTGTATTCATGGTCTGACCCTGGAATTCAATTCCCCAATTTAATTTCTTTTCCTTCTGCTTCTTTCTCCTCCAAGGGTAGAAATTGCACTCATCCTTTGGATAGCTCCAACACTATCTGAGTTTCCCCTGATTTCTTCTTCTCTCCTTTACTTTATGTCTTTTATCTCCACAAGATATCTACTTCACATTCCTACCATTATGCCTAAATTTGAGGATTTTTATATAACCTTTTTTTTTTGCTTAACAGTCAAGAAATCTGCAATTGTACTTTTCTTTTTTTTTTTTCTTTTTCTTTTTTTTTTTTTTTTTTTTTTTTTTTTTTTTTTTGGTGTTTGGGCCACACCCGACGGTGCTCAGGGGTTATTCCTGGCTGTCTGCTCAGAAATAGCTCCTGGCAGGCACGGGGGACCATATGGGACACCAGGATTCGAACCAACCACCTTTGGTCCTGGATTGGCTGCTTGCAAGACAAACACCGCTGTGCTATCTCTCCCGGCCCCAATTGTACTTTTCTAATGTCTTAAAGGATTTTTTCCATATAGACTCTAAAAGATTTAGTTGAAAGACACATCTCCAATTTACATGTATTTTTATATGATGCATAGGTTCAAAATTCTGACATGTGTATTCACCTGATCCACCTTCCTCCAGCCACCATAAAGAGAGGATTGTGATCCCTGGTGGCCCGGGGCAATTCTCATGATACTAGCTCAGTGGTTAATGCAAGAACATGAGAATGTGATGTTTCTTTGACCTTCTGGTATCGGGGGTTCTCTAGGCCACCCAGGTTATGCTTTGGACTCCCAGGGCTATAGCCATTAATATTTGGTGAATAGGAGCCTTTAATGCAGGAATAATACCTCGGTCAGGTGTGTGGCATGATGTCTGGCATGCATTCTAATTGTTGTTATATGTCCTGATCCTATGATTCTGTTTTATAATTATGCAACAGAGGAATACCCAGGAAATGCTTGTCTCAGCTAGAATAAAAACCCAGATCTCTAAACTTTTAATTCAATGTCCTGTTTTATTTTCTCTAATGGTCATTGTGATTACAATTAAATATAAATTCTGTGACATTTTGTGAAGGAAGAGGCAGAAGTCAAAGATCATAAGAAGCCTATAGTACTTCAAATATGAAAAATTCCTGAGGCTGACTGATTTATATAATTTCATTGGCCAGGGAAACACAGTCACATAGAGACTCCTGATGATGGCAAATCTTTTATGAACTAGGAATGGAAAGTTATCACTTCCCAAGCTGGTTTGCTTCTGGCCTTCATTATCCTATTGATTTTTCCTAGCTAAAATTACGACAAAACAAGAAAGTCTATTATATGCAGCATTTATGACATTTAACTTGAATGGACTCTTAGAATAATAAGAGAAATATTATCACTACTCCCATTTTATAGGTGAAAAAGTCAAGCTCAAAGGTTAAGCATCTTGACCCAAGTCACATAATTAAAGAAGAATACGGTCAGGCTTTGAACCCATGTCAGTTCAAAAAAAAAAATCTTACAACTCATAAACCACTAGTAACTATACACCATCTTCTACTATTATTTCTGCAGACGTCAAAAAAATTTTAGACTATTCTGGTCTCACTCATCTATGGATTTTAAGAAAAATGAAAGACATTCTTGCAATAATAATTTTCAGACACAAAAGAGAAAAGAGCTGGAAGTTCCAGCTCACCTCAGGAAGCTCACCACAAAGAGTGATGAGTTTAGTTAGAGAAATAACTACATTCTGAACTGTCCTAATAATGAGAATGTATGAGGGAAATGGAAAGCCTGTCTAGAGTATAGGCGTGGGTCGGGTGGGGAGGAGGGAGATTTGGGACATTGGTGATGGGAATGTTGCACTGGTGATGGGTGGTGTTCTTTACATGACTGAAACCCAAACACAATCATGTATGTAATCAAGGTGTTTAAATAAAATATATTAAAAAAGAGTAAAAAAATTTTAGACTATTCTAATGGAAATGAGCTTTTTCTTCTTTCTTTATATTTTCTGTAGCCAATGGTGGCTTGATGTCAACAACTTAATTCCCTTGTCTAAGCAATGTATCAACTTTCAAAAAGTGAGTGGGTAATCAGAAATACCCAGGAAATTTTGTCTTATAAATTCAGATGACATATGTAAGAAAGTACATCTTCAAGTGATTGTGAAAATTGTAAAAAAACAAATTCACAAATGGTTTTGGAGAAAGGTGTGTGTAGATGTGAACAAACACTACAGTCTAGAACTCTGATTCAGAATTGGTTCTTTTATTTCCTCATCAACATTATAATAAAATTTTGAACAAAATTATGTTGTTCAAAGATCTTCCATAGTAGAAATGGTCACCCCAATTTTCTGAAAATCAGCCAGCATAGAATGACTGTGTAAGCTATAAAAATGATCATTTTAGATAGAATGGGAAATTAAGTGTGTGTGAATATTTGTCTCTGATTCATTTATCCATTTATTCAAGAAAAGTGTTAGAAACTGGTGAAGCAAATATGAATAAGATAAAGTGTGTTTTTCATAAAGGATATAATTTCAAATGGAAATTATTTGGCAGATGATCATAAACAGTACTTATTAAACACATAACTCTCTCTAAAAATTGCAAACATATTAAACCTTGAAATACAGCAATTCTGCATGAGGGCTATTATTATTCCCATTTTACAGAGGAGGAAACAGGGAAGTAGAGCATTTGACTTGATATCACATAACTAGAGAGTAAAACTGATACACTATTCCAAGGAATCAGACAGTACACTTCGTAATGTTCCAAATTCTCTAGGGAGGGATTCCATAGACATTTGGAAATTAATGAAAAGTGGTGATAAGAGAGCTGAGTAGTAACAGAAGCATACTCAACATGTGAAAACATAAAATCAGTAGGGATATTCTTGCTTTCTCTCCAATTTATTTCTCATTCTTTCTTTTTTATTTTTGTCTTGCTTTCATTCTTTCTCTTT
The DNA here is from genome assembly GCF_024139225.1 of Suncus etruscus. NCBI lineage: Eukaryota > Metazoa > Chordata > Mammalia > Eulipotyphla > Soricidae > Suncus > Suncus etruscus. The sequence continues at coordinate 52,118,381 of NC_064858.1, read as the reverse complement.
TTCTTTATCATTCTCTTTTTCTCATTCTCTCTCTTATTCTCTTTTTTTCTTTCTCTGTCTCTTATTCTCTCTCTTTCTCTCTTGCTCCCAACCCCAGAGACATCAGTGATGTCTCAGGTTATATAAGAGGCATTTCAGGAGAGTTATGTGTCTGTAAAAAGTCAAAGTTCTCCCAGAAAAATACACCTAGGATCCTAAATGAGAGGTCTGCACTCTGTCCTCTACTTAAAATGGAGCTGGATACTTTTTTTTTTTAATTTTTATTTTTAATTATGAGAACAAGGGTGCAAAGAAAGAGGACAAGGTAAAGTTACAGTGGAAGGACAATCACCCATAACATAATTCTCAGAAGTCCCCTTGCTGATATCTTAACTTTGAAATTTCAGCCAAAGAACATTAAGATAAATAAGACAGAATCCATGTACAATTACTTTGTTCCTCAAGTCCCCAGATTGTAACCCATTATAATATTTCTTAACAGTACACAAGGCAATCTAAAGCCATAAAACTTACGTAACTCCTTAAACATTACAGGCATAGTATTTTCTTACATTTCCATATACATGCATATTAGCTTAAGTTAACCTCAAATTTTAAGTGAGTTCTTTTTAAGGATTAGAGTCAAAGGAACACAGTAAAAATGGTGTTAGAGTGGCAATTGTTGTTTGCATAGGCCCACCAAAATATGAGGGACATGGAAAGAAATAACGTTGGCCTAAATACAAAGAGACCAGACCCCTGAAGTTTCTTGGCACAAGACGAAGTCTAGGCTCCAGGCAAGCTAGATCGTCCAATCCAATACATTGTCTGTAGTGCCAACACACTTTTATTTTTCACACAGTCTCTGTTGTTGGTATCATGTTTCTGTATTAAAGATCCTGGAATCTGCATATCTTACATTGAAGTCAGGATGTGGAGCATCCTCTCCTTTCACCTCACAATCAAAAGGGCAATGCAGGGAGCCCTGTCCTGTAAGCAGGTCGTTGTTGTTGTTAAGTCTTCTCAGTGTTAAGGGAAGTCTCTTTTGAGCAGGTCGAAGTCTGAGCAGTGTAGGTCTTCCGTGGTAGAGGATTGCTTCCAGGTGATGTTATAGACCAGCCTGGATGTTTCGTGGATGGCTTTCCTGGTTCAGGGGAGAATGGAATATGCCCTTTCTTCTGAGGTCTGTGCCAGGTCGTTATGTCAATGTTCAGGGTGTAAGGTCCCTTTGCACTACAAGATTTGTGTGTTCCAATCTCTATTAGATAGGATCTTATTTGTATTTATACTATTTTCCCATTTTAATGTGCCTATGCAAATAAGAAGCAATGCCACATGGTGTTATTGGCGCATATGGGGGCCATAAGAACAATTAAAATGATTCCCAAGACATGGTTCAATCATAAGCATTAAACTGGGGGACACTTCCACCAAAATTCCTTGTTAAACAGCTCAAAAAGAGAAGATAAAAAGTGGTTAGAATCATCACTGTATAAGACAACATTTAGTAAGAATTATAGCTGTCAGAGAAAAAACACAAAATATTCTAAAGAAATACGTGTCCATTTTATGTATCTTGAAACAGTTTGGGGTTGTCACACACAATGCACAGCTTTGGACTGTGATTAGGATTGTACACTACTGAAGTTAAAAAGAGTAAACTAGGTTAGTGATGTTTGAGAGGGGGTTAGAGAGTTAAGGAGTAAAAAAGAGCTTTGTAGGGGTGTGGGATACTTTTTAAGGCTAGAGAGTACCAGCCAGGGTTCCTTTCCTTTTAGTCATTCCCTGTAGGTCTGAGGACCTCTTCCCCACAGTGGCCAGAGCTCAATTAAGTACAATGCCCTTAAGGCGAGAATGATAGCACAACAGGTAAGGCATATGCTTTGCATGCTGCCAACCCAGGGTTTGATCCCCAGCAACTTTTATGGTCCCCTGAGCCTGCCAGGAGCTATTTCTGAGCTCAGAACCAGTTGTAGTCCTGAGCACTGCTGGGTGTAGTTCCAAAACAAACAAATAAATATCCCCCCCAAAGTACAATGCTTTATGCTTCATATTCCTGTGTTAAATTATGGTTGGTGCAAGAATAATACAGTCAGAAACTAAAGGTAGATATTAATTGGGGTGAACATACAAGTGTTGGGTAGTTCTCAAAGGAGAAATAGTTTCTTCTAGCAGGGTACAATTTTAAGGGAAGATGACTACATGTTATTTTTAAGATTATTAATTATAATTTAAGTCATTATTTTAGTCTTAAATTTTATAACATTAATACACAAAATGGCTGCAAACACTCCCATACCACCAAAGTGCCAACAGCCCTTCCACCAGTGTTACTGCACCAACTCTATTTTGATCCTCTTCTGCTCCTTCTTTTCTCCCTCCTATTTTTTGTTCATTGATTTTGTGTAACAAAGTCAAAGTGTTGGGACCTGAATTCTGAACAAGGAGGGATGCCATTTTGTAAAGGCCAGATGGCTGGCTTCTTCTCAGGTTCTGAGCAGGGAGAGACATCATTTTGTAAGGACCACATGGTGTAAGCCACATGTTAGGTCTTCATGAGCCTATTTCCATAGACCCTGCCCAAGCTACCTGGCCATACCAGGTAGCCTATCAGGGAAGGACAAGGGAACAGTAGGTAAATAGGTAAGTAGGTAAGTAGTAAGGTACTCCTAGATAAGAGCTAATCATTTTAAGTATCATCAGAAAGCTGGAACCTTCCTATGTTCCTTCCCTATATAATATCCTCATCACCTTGGGCAGGGCTCATCTTCTGGGATGGCCCTGGCTGGCCAGGCTGAGGGTCTTGTTGGCAGATGGATTAAAGTATTAAACTTTATTTCAGTTGTGTGGTCTCATTCTTCTACTCTGGAACCCTACAGAAAATTTTTCGTTGTCCAATTACTATCTATTCTCTTGTTAATTTCATATTTGTCTTCCTTATTCTTGTTCTACTTTACCTGATAACCTTGGTTTCACCTTCCTCTGATTGTCTGATGACAAGATGAGTAGATACAGATCTTGAGATGAGGGAGGATCCACAACACAATTCTATTTGGTCATCTTTAGGGTGCATCTTGAGAGTCCATGTAGATATCAGGGAGCATCTGCTATTCACAACACACACACACACACACACACACACACAGTTTTGCTAAACTTTCACTGTGTGACTTTGAGCCTGCCCTTGTGAATGTGTTAACAATGCAGGGTTATTCAAAATCACTTCCTCTGTATGAAAGGTCTGAGCAATGTCTCCTCTCACAAGTGAACAGGAAACAAAGTTGTAATGGGACTTGAGATGGTCAAGGCAGATCCTTGCACAGACAGGTTGGCAAAAAGTGACCAGGAGCCATGTGACTACAGTAGTCAGATTCTACCTTATCCAGAGTCCAGGAAGGAAAGTGAAAATATGCCACACCAAAATATGTCTTTTTAACAAAAGTTTTATGTGTGATTTGGGGATTCTGAAAGCTGGGTAGAGGTTACTCTTTATTAGACATTTAAGAAAAATGTTTCTGTTTGGGGAAGATCTCATTCTTATAGTTCTTCTCATAGTCCTTCATATAGTCCTTCTCAGGCAGAAGGAAATCTACCTTTGGGTCAGAACTTTGGTTAGTAATTCTTCCCTCTAACATCCTAAAACTAAGTCCCAGTCTTGCCCATCCCTTCACCTTCTTCCCTCTCTGAATCCACCTATCGGTCTTTATCATAGTTGAGCTTCTTCAAGGTGGCTCAATGGATGAGGGTAAGTTATTCTTACTAGATGTCTTTCACACATTTAGGGGCTGCACATGCTACTATTACCCTTCATTTTTTTCCTCTTATGTATGTTTAAGTGTGATTTGGGTAGAATTTAGAGAGGGACAAGAATATTTGTCCCTGTGTCTCAACATTTTTAAGAACTGTTATTAGATGTCTGCTTCTCAGGTATCTCCCTTGAACTAAGGGAAGCTCATTTACCTAGCTTTCTCCACACTGTATCTTTTCTCCTGTGAAAAATTGATAGCACCAGGGCCAAAGAGATAGTACAGCAAGTAAATATTTGCCTTGCATGAGGTAGACCCAGTTTCAATCCTTAGCATTCTCTATGGTCCCTTGAGCATTGCCAGAAGTGATTCCTGAGCATAGAAACAAGGAGGAACCCCTGAGGTTGCTGCATGTGCCCAAAAAGCCAAAAAGAAAAAGTTATATCATAGAGAAAATTTTAAAAAGAAACAAACTTTGCCTTGCAGGAAGCAGACCCTAAATTCATCCCCAACACTGCATATGTACCCCCAAAACTACCAGGAGTGATCTTCAAGTATTCTTAGAGCTAGAAGGAGCTCCTAGCATAGCTGTGCATGCCCCTCCCCCATCCCAAAACTAAACAAAATAAAGCTGGAGTATTTATAGCAGAAAAAAAAATACTTGCTGTATCTTTTAAGTAGAACCACACTCCAACACATACACACACACACACACACACACACACACACACACACGCAAACACACACACACACACACACTCCTAGGCTAGATCCCTAATATTACAAGAAACCAGGAAGAAGTAGATCACTGTTTGAAAAGAATGACTTAAATGAATCTTTCACCTGTGACCCCTTCTTCTGTCTATGACCTGCACCATGACCTCAACATTATCTCCTTCTCTCCACATCCCTCTACAAAAAAATTTACTGGTTTCCTCCTCCAGCCAAGTTTTATGTTTCTGACCTAAAGCTGTGCTGCTTCCTGATGAACAATTTTTCATTCTCCTCAAATTTGAATCCAGCGAAGAATCTCACTGTTCACACTAAAGGTTAACACCTCTCATCTCACCATTTTTAAGAGGATGCAGAGAAACTCTGTGTTCTCCACACAGGCTAAACCAGAGCACCAGTTCCAGATGCAGCCTTAGCTTTCATATGCAGAAGAGAAAAACAAAGCCACACTGAGAGGCTGATCCTCAAACTCTCAAAGGACTGCAGGAAGAAACATCTACATTTCAAAGGACAACCCTGTCTTTGTAGGAAGACTGTTAAGAATTTTAGGATAAAGCTTGGATTCTTGAAAGTTCAGTCTACAGAAAGTATGAGAGATGGACACCTGGTTAATGAAACCACTGGAAATATTGAAAACAACTGATTGGCCCATGACTGTGTTTGTGGACACCTCCAGGTCTGGGAACCCAACAAGAGAAACTACCTTTGTAGTGCAAATGATCAGTCAATCTCAGCTCTGGAAGATAACCAACCAAAAATTTATGGAGACTTTTTGTTGGTGTTCTTGGTGACAAGAACTTGACCTGGGACAGAAAACTAGGGTTGCTGAGAATATTTATATGATGCTTGTGAGGACCTCATCCTTAGGGAAAACTCCAAATCACCCCAAGGTATTTACTTCTAGGCTCTTGTTTCTGGACTGACAACTAGGTCCAAAGAGAAATTAACTTTTTACTGAGAAATGAACAAAATTATTTTACATACTGGAAATCCTGAACTGAAATCCATGTCTCTTAATAATCATCCTACTAATGCAACAATCTGAGTCTACTTGCTTGGGATTTACTCTCCGTCAACCCTAGTTTGTCACCAAATTGCCTCTCCCTCAAACTTAATTTCTCCATTCTTTCTGCTAAATTATCTTTCTCATCTGCTACTATCCTGCCACTGGAGATATTTATTTAATTTATGTTCTTATAGCTGGGGTGTGGCTCAAGTAGAACACATGCCTGTGCAATATATATATGTGTGTATATATATACATACACACACACACACAGACATAGTAAATACTTCTTGGCTCTATCCAATTGCATTCTCCAATTATCTTTGAGGTGACTATTTCTCTAGTGTTACTTTTTTAAAATAAAAAACCATGAGTAAGTATTTAATTCCAAAGACCAAAAGAAATAATCATAATGTGTACAAACCATGTAGCAAGTAGGATCCTGTATGTGTTTTCATTCAGAGTTGATAAAAAGCTTTAAGGAAGTATATCAAAGCATAATTTTGAAAATGTTAAAAATATAACTTACATACAAATAGATAGTAAGCATGTGAAAAATTTTATTTAGCTCTTTGTTAAGGAAGCGAGTAACATGACAAAACCAGTGTTATAGAGAAGAAAGAAGAATTATAATCATGGGGTAAGGGAGTAAAGAAGAGACAGAACTAAGAGAAATACAGAGGAAATCTTGCTTCAATCATTTGTGAAACTAGTGTTGGGACCTGAATTCTGAACGAGGAGGGATGCCATTTTTCAAAAACCACATGGCAGGCCTCTTCTTAGGTTCTGAGCAGGGAGAGACACCATTTTGTAAGGACCACATGATGTAAGCCACATGTTAGGTCTTCACAAGCCTATTTCCATAGGTCCCTTCCCAATCTACCTGGCCATTCCAGGTAGCCTATCAGGGAAAGAAAAGGGAGCAGTAGGAAGGTACCCCTAGACAAGAGCCAATCATTTTAAGGATCACTAAAAAGCTGGAACCTCCCTATGTCCCTTCCCTATATAATCTTCCTCATGACCTTGGCGGGGCTCATCTCCTTCGAGGGATAGCCTTGGCTGGTCAGGCTGGGGATCTTGTGGCAGACCGATTAAAGTATTAAACTTTATTTCAGTTGTGTGGTCTTGTCCTTCTATTGGAACCCTACATTAGTTAATGTTCTAGAACAGTGTTTTCAACCACTGTGCTACAGCACACTAGTGTGCCTTGAGGTATTGTCTGGTGTGCCATGGGAAAAATTTTAATTTCATCTGTCACATGCGGCTTCAGCATGATTGGTGTATTTGTGAGCTGAAGCAAATATTACGAACTATCAAAACTAAAGACTGAGAGAGACTGAGAGCTGTTGATGAAAAGCTACATGTGTGTCTCTCTTCTATTCCTGCCAGAATATCAGCTTTGTGTTAAGCCAAACAGGCCCAGGTTTCTCACTGAGTAAGTAAACAGAAATGTGGACAATTATAAAGTACTTTTTTTTTTTTTAGCATTTTCTAATGGTGGTGTGCCTCGTGATTTTTTTTTTTCATGAAAAAGTGTGCCTTTGCACAAAAAGGTTGATAAACACTGGGCTAGGTGATTGTTGCAGGGATTGGCTACACATTACATCATTGCTTATAGGGCACTAGGTGATTGGTTGGACCTAATAAGGACCTTTATGGTAGTTGCAAGCAGAATGTAAACAGGATGTTGGCCTAGGGGTAGGGGATGCAATTGTACTAATCAAGGGATATGTACAGCAGGAAGAAATCACACTCCTAAACATATAGGCACCCAATGAGGGACCAGAAAAATATTTAATACAATTGTTGACAAATCTGAAAAAGATATCAATAACAAAACAATAATTATGGGAGACCTCAACACTGTCCTGTCACCCTTTGATAGTCAACCAGACTGAGCCCCAACGAAAATATACTATCCCTGAAAAGAGAAATGAAAGAGAGTAGGCTAATATATATATATATATATATATATATATATATATATATATATATATATATATATATATATATATATGCTGGCCCATAAAACATATCTCCATAAAATCAAGAGGATAGAAATTGTGCAGACTACCTGCAGTCATCATTGGCACTGAAATTAGACATGAACTACAAAGGGACACAGAAGAAAAACTTTAACACCTGAAAATTACTTACTACTTACTTACTTATTAATTACTTACTACTTAATTAGTATTGAACAACCAGTGGGTCAGAGATGAAATCAAAGAGGAAACAAAACACTCTTGGAAACAAATAACAATGAAGATAAAAATTATCAGTATTTATGGGACACAGCAAAAGTGATACTGAGAGGAAAATTTATATGTTTGCAAGCACACATCAGGAAGGAAGAAGGGGCCTACATGAATAGCTTAATAATGCAGCTTATAAAATTAGAAAATGATCAAGAAATGAAACCAAAAATAGGTAGGTAGAAGGAAATAACACACCTTAAAGCAGAAATTAATGAAATGGAAATCCAGAAAACAATCTGAAAGATCAATAAAAGCAAAAGTTGGTTCTTTGAAAAAATAAACAAGATAGATAAACCATTGGCAAAACTCACAAAGAAATGAAGAGAGAGAAACTTGATAAACTTGATTAGAAATGAAAAGGGGAAGATCACTATAGATATTGCAGAGATTAAAAGAGTAATCTGAGACTAGTTGAGAAACTCTATACCTCGAAACATGAGAAGTTGGCAGAAATGGATAAATTCTTGGACTCCTATAACCTTTCACGGTTAAATAAGGATGAGGTAGCATATCTAAATAGCCCCATCACTATTGAGGAAATTAAAATGGTAATCAAAAATCTTCCCAATAACAGAAGCCCAGGCCCAGATGGGTTCACTAATGAAATCTTTAAAACCTTTTAAGAGGAATTCTACCAATTCTTTAAGGCTCTTTCATAAAATTGAAGAAACAGGAATACTTCCAAATAGTTTCTATGAAGTTAACATCACCTTGATACCAAAACAAGACATACTGCCAAAAAAGAAAATTAAAGACCAATATTCTTGATGAACATGGATGCAAATATCCTCAACATAATTATCTCAAATAGGATCCAATGCATCATCAAGAAGGTTATTCACCACAATCAAGTAGGTCTCATTCAAGGAATGCAAGGATGGCTTAACATCTATAAATCAATCAATATAATACACAATATCAAAAATAAACAAAAACAAAAATTATATGATCATATCAATAGATGCAGAGAAAGCATTCGATAAGTTCCAACACCCATTCTTGATAAAAAAAAAATCCTCATCAAGATGGGAATGGAAGAGACTTTTCTCAATATAGTCAAGGTCATCTACCACAAGTCAATGGCAAATATTATTATCAGTGGAGATTAACTAAAACCCTTTCCCTAAAATCTAGTACAAGAAAAGGCTGCCCTCTCTCACCACTCCTATTCAACATAGTACTAGACGTATATGCCATAGCAGTTAGGCAAGAAAAAGATATCAAGGGCATCCAGATAGGTAAGGAAGAAGTTAAGCTTTCACTGTTTGCAGATGACATGATAATATATTTAGAAAACCCTAAAGACTCTGCCAAGAAGCTTCAAGAAACAATAGATTCATATAGCGAAGTGGCAGGCTACAATATTAACACTCAAAAATATTTAATCTTCTTGTACACCAATAATGATAGAGAAGAAATGGACATTAAAAAGATAATCCCATTCACATTAATACCCCACAAACTCAAATATCTTGGGGTCAACTTAACTGAAAAGGTGAAGGACCTATAGAAAGAATACTACAAAAGCCTTCTTCAACAAGTAGGAGAGGATACAAGGAAATGGAAACACATAACCTGTGTTTAACATCATTAAAAGAGCAATACTCAACAAATTGTACAGATTTGTACAAATACAGATTGTACAAATACTCCCCATTGTACAATTTAAATGCTGTCCAGCTAAAGATTTAAATGCTGTCCAGTTTTCAAAGAAGTGGATCAAATACTTCTGAAATTCATTTGTAACAATAAACACCCACGAATAGCTAAAGCAATCCTTGGGAAAAAGAATATGGGAGGTATTACTTTCCTCAATTTTAAACTGTATTACAAAGCAATAGTAATTAAAACAGCACATTATTGGAATAAAAACAGATCCTCAGATCAGTGGAATAGACTTGTGTATTCAGAGACAGTTCCACATACATACAATGAACTAATCTTTGATAAAATGGCAAAAAAATCCAAAATGGAGCAAGGAAAGCCTCTTCAACACCTGATGTTGGCACAACATGTTAGCCACTTGCAAAAATAAGTGAACTCAGACCTCCATTTAACACCATGCACAAAGATCAAATCTAAATGGATTAAAGACCTTGATATCATGTCTAAAACCATAAGATATATAGAACAACACGTAGGTAAAACACTATATGACATTGAGACTAAAGGCATCTTCAAGGAGGAAACCGCAGATGGGACTATAATAAGCTAAAAAGCTTCTGCTCCTCAAAGAAATAGTGCCAAAGATACAAAATCCACCCACAGAATGGAAGAAACTATTCACCTAATACCCATCAAACAAGGGGCTAATATAAAAAATATACAAGGTACTGACAGAACTTATTAAGATAAAAACATATAGCCCCATCAAAAAATGGGAAGAAGAAATGAACAGACACTTCCTCAAAGAAGAAATACAAATGGCTAAAAGACACATAAAAAATGCTCCACATAGCACTAATCATCAGGGAGATGCAAATCAAAACTACAATGAAGAACCATTTTACACAGATAATGGCACACATCACAAAGAACAAGAACTAGCAGTGCTGGCAAGGATGTGAAGAAAAAGAAACTTTTATTCACTGCTGGTGGGATTGCTGTCTAGTCCAACCTTTATGCAAAACAATATGGAGATTCCTCATAAAACTGGAAATTGAGCTCCCATGTGATCCAGTTATTCCATTCCTAGAGATATACCTTAGGAACACAAAAATATAATTCAAAAATCCCTTCCTCACACCTATATTCATTGCAGTGCTATTTACAATAGCCAGACTCTGGAAACAACCAAGATTTTCCTCAACAGATGAATGGCTAAAGAAACTGTGGTTCATATATACAATTTAATATTATGCAGCCATTAGGAGAGATGAAGTCATGAAATTTTTCTATATGTGATGTACATGGAATCTATTACATTGAGTGAAATAAGTCAGAGGGAGAGAGATAGACACAATATTTTCACTCATCTATGGGTTTTAAGAAAAATTAAAGACATTACTGTATTAAGGCCCAGAGACAATAGAGTTAAGGGCTGGAAGGGCTGGAAGGACCAGGTCACAATTTGCAGCTCACCAATTAGAGTGGTGCGCATTTTTAGAGAAATAACTACACTAACAAATAGCATGACAATGTTAAAGAATGGGAGAAGTAGAATGCCTGTCACAAATAGAAGTAGGGGTGGGGAGTTATTGGTGGCGGGAATGGTGTACTGGTGAAGGGGAGTATTCTGTTTATGTCTGAAACCCTTCTACAAACATGCTGTTAATCACGGTGCTTAAATAAATATTTATAAAAAAAAATAGGGTTTGAATGATATGAATGATGGTCCTTCGTTTTTCTTGTTTGTTTTTTGTTTGTTTGTTTGTTTGCTTGGTTTTTTTGGACCACAACTGTCCATGCTCTGTGCTCAGAAATTGCTCCTGGCAGACTCAGGGGACCATATGAGAAGCCAGGGATCGAACCTGCATCAGTTCTGGGTCAACCACAAGCAAGGCAAATGCTCTACCACTATGTTACCACTCTGGCCCAATAGTGGTCCTTCAAATCCAAGTTAGATCCATTCAGTTTATGACTGAAACCCAGCTACAATCATTTTTGTAATCATGGTGCTTAAATAAAGATTTCATATTAAAAATAAATAAATAAATAAAAGAAAAAGAACCATTCAACTTTAGAAAAGTCAGCAATTATCTTGCTTGTGTCTTTACCATAAGCCTGATTGTCTTTTTATTTTATTATTATTCTTTATATGAATATATATACGTATTTTTTCAACACAAGGTAGTGCTCAGGGCTTATTTCTGACTTTTTGCTCAGAGATCTCTCCTAGCAGTGCTCAGGGGAACATATGTAATGGGGATCAAACTGATCAGAGATTAAACTTGTATTAGCAGCATTCAAAACAAGTGCCTTCATCCCTGAACTATGACTCCAACACCAGCATGAGTGCATTAAGTGATGCAAATGTAGCACTTATGATTTTAGAGATTTTTTTTAGATAACCAAGACATATGTTTTTTTTATTTATATAAGGAACCTAAGTTCCACCAATTCCACATTTCATGCTAAAATATTTTAAGGTATATAAAAATAAGGCTTTTATTTGAGGGTTGTGAATTTTATTTCAGTTGCTTGTACATCTAGTGAAAATGACGTCACTGGTAGAAAGTGAATTGTCTTGCTAGTTAGGAGAGCATGCTTACTTTTGGTTTTGGTTTGTTTGAGTTTTCTGCAATGCCCAAAACTTAATCCTGCCTCTGTGCTCAGGGATCACTCCTAGTAGGGGACCATGTGGGTGCCAGGTCAGCTACAGGTCAGCAAATGCCTTACATGCTACCTTCAAGATCATGCTGGCCTTCATTTTAATTACATTAATCTGCTAGCCTAAGGAGAACTACTGTGAAAGTTGAGTCCTGATAACTAGGCAATGAAAGATAAAATCCTAATTTTTATTTTAAAAATAAATGCAAAGTGTTTTTTTTGGAAAGCATTAAATATTGTAGCAAACCATAACACATTTTTATATAACAAAATTTAATCCATTGTGTTTAACAGTATCTAATCCCCAGTCTGTGTGATTGTAGTACTGATCATTGGCAGCAGAGGGCAAAATTAGCAGATAGTATCATGGATTACAAAATGTTAATAAATGCTGGAGAGCTAGATGAGGAAGCAGTTTTACCTAAATTATATTCTCTGCATTAATTGTATACAATAATCAATCATGGTCCCCAATCTTTTCCACTTCCTTCCCCTATAAGCATCTTTCAAAAAACATTTTCAGAAACACTGTTTCCTGGTATTCCACAGATATTATACAGTAAAAGGAAAGTATATCAATACAAAAAAAGAGAGGTGACCAGATGTTTAGTGAACAATAAGGGAGTATCCAAAAGATTATCATTAACATTAAAAATCTTCATCTATTCCTCGAGAAAATATTAATCATCAAATTTAGAGTTATATTATGAAAAAGCTACTTGGAAGATGACTGAGAAGTCATCCATTAACATGGCAGTATAACAAAGAAAACTATGGTCTGAGGTTACTAATCCTTTGATTGATCAAGTACTAGCAATCAAACATTCAAATCCTGAGAGTTCAAGTAAAATTCTAATTAGCTATTAACCACTAGAGATTGTAATGTTCATGTGCAAGTCAGGGTCATTGGTTCTCAATCTTTGGTCTACATAAGATTTATCTAAAGATAGTTGGTTAGACACAGATTGTCATTTCCACCCCTAGAGATTCTGATTTCATAAAACCTGACATTCAATAATTTTCATTTTAATTTGTTCTCACTTGATGATTTGCAGCGGGGGATAGTCTAAAGACCACACTTTGAGATTTACCACTTTCCCCAAAGCCTGAATTACATGACCAACACAACATCATGACCAGATACCGAAACAAAGAAAGAAAAGAAAAAGTTTCATTCTAGAGTTCCAAATAGTCACATTTTAGTTGGTGCAAATTCAATCTTGTATAGTTGTTATTCTGATATTTTAATCAGGTCCCAAGTCATCCTATTATTTTTCTCCTGTCCTTATCTTCCTCCTATTAAATGTCTTACTAGTTGAGTATATATTGCTTCAATTACTTGTCTTGTACCTCAATGTTTTGCTGAATTTTTACCCCAAACAAAACACTTCAAAACAAACGTTTTTTCTTTTTACTGGATCATGGAATTTTCTGCAATGAAAAAAAGCTCATAAAGAGACAAAGAGACTGAGTAAAGCAGTTATCAAATGAGCAATATTTCATTAAGAACAGAAAAAGGCTCCAGTAATTCAAATTCTCTAAATAGGGAACTGAGTCTACTCTTTTTTGGCTTTTATTTTGCTCAATCCTTAGTCAGCAGGTCAGTCTTTACTGGGCATTCAATAGTGTATTTGGATAGGATATAACTTTCCCTATTAATAGAGTAAATCATCAACAATAAAAATATGGAAAAAAATATGGAGAGTGAATATAAGGTAAAGAAAACATAGCAAAATATCACTGCTCATGAATTTACCCCCTAATCTCCTGGAAATACAAATTAGTCCTTTTATAGTTACATTCATTGGGTCAGATGGAGCTAGGTGAATAGGCACAGAACAACTAAAGAGTCTTTTACTGTCCTTGTGAAAGAATTCGCCTCATTTCTCAGGGCTGTGAGTGAATGAAAATAAGAAATTACAATGGAAATCATACTGCAATCTTCACTCTAGGCTAGGTTACAATGAATACTATAATAATACATAATAAATATGCAGCAAACCATGCTTGTTACAGGAGATGTTCCTTCTGCCAGCACTGGATACATTTCCATCATTCCTTCTACAATAGCCAACTGTTCCCCATTACAGGCACGAGAATTTCCTACTCTGGAAGAAAATGGAAGTAGAAATGTCTTTCACAATATAAGCTCAATACACTTGTTTTGTATGCAAAACTCTCCAGGTTATAACACTGTCACCCTTGCTTGAGATGGCTATTTATAAAGAAGCTTTTGGAACAACAACTTCATTTGAGATCTAGGCTGCAATCAAAGAGTGAGGTTTTAAGGGCCAAGATTTCAGAATGAGGTTAAGATGCCCAAGATTCTGATGGCAAAGAAAGAAGATGGATTCTGACTTCAGTACAGAGCTTTAAAAGAGTTTATTTATTCTACACACAGACTGACTTCTTCAGGCAGACAGCATTTGCATTTTAACTAATTCACTTTGTGATAAATATTAGAAATGGAGGGAATGTGCCCCTCCATTAGTGATCATAAAGCCTGGAGAGAAATTCCCATCCACTGTATTTTGGGGTGGTGTAGCATCTCAGGTCTCTAATTGTCATGACTGACAGTGGCTTCCTGCAAAGCACCCAACATATGGCATCCTCCAAGAATTCTCCAAGGATTCTTTTATTTTTTTGAAAGTGTGAGTCAGTGGGTCACTCTGACTTCTCAGTGGGATCATTCAGACAGCTGAACCCAAACAACCTGGAGGTGAGAAAAGCTCTTTGTCTTACTTTCTCTCACACTGGCTTGCACAGTGCTGCAGATTTTTGTTTATGGCTAATTTAATGGTACCTAGCTAGTGGGTCTTCCTCCTTTTGAAATGAAGAATGAAACTATTTGTTCTGTGCACAGGGCATCTCAGACCAAAACAGACTGAATTTGCTTTTTATGTAAGCCAAATTACCTACTGGCATCTTAAATGAAAATAAATTGCATTTTTCTTTTAATTTTATGAGCATTGAAAGATATTGTGAAGGTCACGGAGACAAGATCAGCCTTCTCAAGAGAAAGTTGAAAATATAAGAGATTTTTTTAATAGTCATCATACAAATCTTAAAATCCAATTTAAAGAATAATGCTTTCTTTCAGTGTATTTTTGTTTTATTTCCATCAGAATAGGAGGTGTCTGCTGTGATTTTACTAGGTATGGTACTTTGGACACTGAACGTAGAGCAAGGGCATGATATCAGGCTTTTTTTGAGTTTTTATCTTTCATGGTTCATAGAACTCATCTTTGATCATCAGGGTTGCTCCTAAATTAAATCTGGTTTTCTCTCTTCTCTCTACAGCCAACTATTTCATTCTAGATGAAGAAATTAATAAAATCATTGCTAGAATGAGAAGAAACCTAGTGAACCAAAGGATAATAAATGAGTAAATACATTTCAAAGAAAAAATATAAAGGGAGAAATTATGTCTGAGAAGGAATGTGCATCAAAATATAGATCTGGCAAACACATTTCAGCATTGTATATATGTAAGAAGAATGAGGAAAAAAACCCTAAAAAATGCTCTCTGATGGGATAATTTAGTCTTAAGGGGATCTTTCAAATAAAAGGTGCTTTTGCAGCATTTTATTTTTCAAGTTTATATTTAATTGCTAACACATTCTGGAGTACACTTATAGAGGAATGAAAAGAATTAGGCCTGTCCCCCCAAAATGCATTCAGAGGAGAGTAATGCCTCTCTCTAATAGCTGTGGTTTTATTAGAATGCCTAAATCAACCAAAGAATAACTGATGTAATAGAGAATGACACCAAGGAGAAAAACCATGGCATCTTCTTAATTATCCAGCTGCCTCCAAAGAGGTACATGTTGGTCAAATGTTTACCAAATTCTGGGTTGGTCTCTAGTCCCTGGATTGTCAAGAGACTCAGAACATCAACAGGGTTTCTCATGGGTTTGTATGGTGTCTTGAAGTATCTAGTCACCTTGGTTAAATTAAAGGGAATTCTCCCAAAGATTGGGGTCTGTGCTCTGTTAGCTGTCTTACCTGACTTAGGGCAAGGTTTGTAGCCTATATCTCATTCACAGCCACAGTTCTCTGGAAAACAAAAGAGACAACTATTTCACACTGAAAAATAATGAATGCTTAAGAGTAAAGATGGAAAGACAGCTGGGAGGAATTATAATGACTGAATGAAAAGAAATGGACTTTTGGGACTGAGAAGAATACAAGAGGGAATATGATGCCAGATCCTCACTACAAAACAATTAGGGAAAAGCATGTGAGGTTTCCTGACTCTCAAAACAAAGTGTAGCAGCAAGTTTTTGTCACTGAGCTCATCAGAGACATTGCCCTTCAAAGCTTTAAGTGTATATG
This sequence comes from Suncus etruscus, assembly GCF_024139225.1. Lineage (NCBI taxonomy): Eukaryota > Metazoa > Chordata > Mammalia > Eulipotyphla > Soricidae > Suncus > Suncus etruscus. Next base: position 52,102,056 of record NC_064858.1, on the reverse strand, counting down.
CAGCATGTAGAGCTTTCAGCCTAAACAGAACAGAAGCATCAGCCCTATCACTGAAAGAAATGTGCAAAGTTCCCTGAGTGTGCATAATATGTAGTGCAGGCAGGGCGTGGCTATAAACTATGAACTAATTTTCTACAGAAGACTTATAAAAAGAGACAGCATTACATGTGAATCAGGCATTTTTTTCTGCTAAAACTGAAGAAAAGTAAGGTATTTCAAAGACAATATTTAATAAGAATACATCTATACTTTTCCTGAGTATGATTTATTAAGAAATTGAGGATCTGGGGCCAGAGCAATAGCTCAAAGGTAGGGCATTTGCCTTACATGCAACTAACCTGGGACAGATATGGGCTCAATTCCCGGCATCCCATATGGTCCCCCTAGCTTGCCAGGAGCAATTTCTTAGTCCAGAGTCAGGAGTAACCTCTGAGCACTGTTGGGTGTGGCCCAAAAACCAAAATAAAATAAAATAAAATAAAATATAGATCAATATATGAGAAGCTGTCATTATAAAATATTCCTCCAAAGAAAAAAGAAATCTGTGCAAAATTAAAATTGTGTTGAAATCTACCTCTTCCTACCTTCCATCTATGAGCATTTCCCTGATTATATTTCAAGGATTTTCTAGGAGATGGGGGGGGCGGTCTTCATGAGCCTATTTTTTCTGTGCCCTGATTCATGCCCCACCTCTGAATATGAGTCACCCTGTATCATTGTTCCTCTCTGCAAGCTGTATAGGAAAGTATGGGATGCTGTTCTCTTAACTGTTAGCAAACTTGTCTCTGTTTTCCTCAAATTTTGGTTTCAGAGTCACCTTCTCAGAGAAACTTCCTTAAATTTTCTGAAGAAATTCATTCCACAAATACAGCCATAAAATGATATAAAATTTTATTTCATAAAAATAACAATGATCTGTGTTATATAAATAAATAAGAGTTTGTCATCAGGTAATTATTAGCATTTTTTATCAATAAATAAAAGCAAGTAGTATTCATATAATATTGTCATATCTTTGAGTGGTGCTCAGGGATTACTCTTTATACGCTCAGGGGCCATATGAGGGAGCAGAGATTGAGCTTGAGTCAGCCATATACAAGGCAAACTTCCTGTCTGTGATACTATTGCTCAGGCCCCCACATTATATTTATTCAGCAAGTAGTGGTGTCTTGATTATATTTCCAGTAAGTCAGACCTGCTAAATGGACTAAATACAAAAATAAGTAGAGTAAAATCCCTGTCTTTGGAGTAGTTATACTCTTAAGTTCTACAAAGTGCAAGGAAGTATTTTCAGTTTTAGTGACCAAATAATCTTAGTTGCAACAATTTCACTCTACTTCGTTGCATAAAAATACTAAAGGCATAAACAAATGAATGAATTGTAGCTATTTTAATACAACTATGAAAAAGGAAATTGATTGACTGACTGTAATTGGTTGTTGGCTGGCTGTATTGATTATCCACTGCTCTAGAAAAAGAAATATATCTAATAAAGTACACACACACACACACACACACACTAATAGTTTGATTCAGGAGTCATGATGAATCACTAGCATGGGCAATGCACTGGTTTAAGTTTGGTCATACAGTATGAGGAAACCTGGACTTACCTCAGGGAAACTTACCATGTAAGGTAACAGACTCACATACCTTTTTATTTTTTATAAAATATCATTTAAAAGGATGTAAGAAGAAAGTATGTATAACACAGTAAAAGAAAAACTATTATGAAATCTGGGAGGAGGCAGTGATATAAACTTTTGGCTCCCAGAAAGAGTCACTATAGGTAAGTGGCACATACAAAGCCATGCTCTTATTAAAGATTAGAATTAATTTGGGTTAGGTTAAAAACTGAGTAAGAGACAAGACAGGGAAATGGTACATGTAAAAGCTGGTTAAGATGTGTGGTGACTTTGAACAGATAGACAAGAATAGATTTTGGGGATAAAGCAAAAATTTTATCTATGACACTGATCTGCTAATTGGGTTAGACTCTAGCAATATTTATAGCTTGTTCTTTAATGCAGAGATAACAGAAAGATTATACATTTGGGACATGAACTCAGGGTTATTCATTTACCAGGGATGAGGAAATAGACAGTAAATCAATATAATTTCACATACCAGGTAGCACTGTGAACTATTAGCATTTATAAATAAAAACAAGGTTGGGAATAGTATGAAGAAAGACAAGAAACATATTTTTGGCTTTGTTTATTATAATAAATGAACCAACTTATTAATCAAATGACCTTTGTTAAATAATGCCTCTTCTATAGATGATATTAACTACATTGATTTTAGCCTAAAAGGAGAACATCTCTTGATCATGTCAAAGCAATAGATTGCATGCTGTGCACAAGGGATCCTAGAGTTCAATCCCTGCTACTACATTGTCGCTCAAATGCTCAGGAAGTAATCCAAAACAATACACACACAAGTAAAAGGGAACATCTCTTTAATACCTCTCCAATGTATTATGATTCCATCACTGCTTTTAAAACCAAGTTTTTTTTTTTTAAGGAAGAACCAGTCTTAAGCTTATTAAGAAAAGCCTGATTTATAACATAATCTTTCCCAGGTCTGAAGGAGAGCTGTTCTGGTGAGAATGAATTATTGACTTGATAGATTTAAAGAACTTACTCAGCACCCCAAAATATACAGTGCTTCAAGTAACAAAGCCATTGAACCAGCAATTATGTCTTATAATCCCTGTCTTAAGGACGAATGAACAGTGAAAATGGGGAAGGATAACAGGAAGGCCCAAGGGGAGACCAGAATCCAAGGGGAGCTGGTAAAAGTACAATTGACTCATTTCATGACTCATCCAGATCTCTTGGAACATCCTTCACATCTTGGTTGACAAAGCTCAGTGGGAACTTTCATCCAGACTCCTCCATAATAAAGACCTCTTCCTGCTCCCTGATGGGCTGGTCTTCTAACAGAGGAGTTCTGAGAAGGAGGATAGGCCTTAGGGCTGGCTTCCAATGCCAATTTCACAGAATAACTTACAACAGGTTATCTTATTTCTTGAAATATCAGCTTCACTTTCAGAACCTTACAGAAGGGGAAACAGTTACTCATCTTCTCCAGGAGGATTGGACCTACACTCAGTGACTAAAGTTAGTGAAAACCACACAGGATGCCAAAGGGGTATTTTTTTTCTGTCATGGTAAACAAATTAAGGGGAGTAAAAGCTGGGGCTAATTCTCAAGCAATACTTATAGGAATCAATTCAGAAATCAAATTGGTTTTATGCAACAATTTATAAGTTGAATCCTTTACGGTATGGCAAGAAAAAGGATATTGCAAAGGAGATTAACATAGTTGATTTTTATATTTAGATAACTGAGTGGGACAAGAAAATGGCAATGAGAATACTTTTAGAGTGATCATTGAAAATGATGAGTTTGGACAAGAATCAGGTGCTAAAAGTAGAGAAAATAATAGGCATGATACCCTTCAGTAATGATCTTGCAATTCATGGTGTCTAAAATGGGGGAGAGAGGAGGAGAAGAAAAAAGAGGAAGAAGAAAAGAAGATGAGAAGAAGATGAAGAAGAGAAGATGAAGAAGAAAAGGAGAAGAAAAGAAGAAAAGAAGAGAAGATGCAGAAGAAAGAAGAAAGAAGAAAGAGAAAAAGAAAGAAGAGTAGGAGAAGAGGAGGAGAAGGAGGAAGAGAGAAGAAAAAGAAAGAGGAGGAGGTGGAGGAGGAGGAAGAAGAAAGATGAAGAAGAAGAAGAAGAAGAAGAAGAAGAAGAAGAAGAAGAAGAAGAAGAAGAAGAAGAAGGAGGAGGAGGAGGAGGAGGAGGAGGAGGAGGAGGAGGAGGAGGAGGAGGAGGAAGAAAAGGAGGAGGAAGAGGAGGAGGAGGAAGAGGAGGAGGAGGAAGAGGAGGAGGAGGAAGAGGAGGAGGAGGAAGAGGAGGAGGAGGAAGAGGAGGAGGAGGAGGAAGAGGAGGAGGAGGAGGAGGAAGAGGAGGAGGAGGAAGAGGAGGAGGAGGAGGAAGAGGAGGAGGAGGGGGTCTGCTAAGAGGCAAATGGTGGGAGGGAAACTGCAGTTTCCCTCGGTGGTGGCAGGATATGTGCACTGGGGAAGGGTATTGTACATGACTAAAACTCTATCATGAACAACTTTGTATTTGTAAAGAAAATACTGTATTATGAACAAACTTGTCGCCAAGATGATTAAAAATAAAAAATATAAAGGTCCATGTGTTGGGTGACTTCTCCCCCGGCAGAGTGCCTCTAGCTCCTTTGGCTCGCGGGTCTGAAGACACAGGCTAAAGGCAGAGAAATAATTGACAAGCAGTCAGTTAAGATATTCATTGGAGGGGCCGGAGAGATAGCATGGAGGTAAGGTGTTTGCCTTTCATGCAGAAGGTCATTGGTTCGAATCCTGAAATCCCATATGGTCCCCCGAGCCTGCCAGGAGCAATTTCTGTGCATGGAACCAGGAGTAACCCCTGAGTGCTGCCGGGTGTGACCCAAAAATCAAAAAAAAAAAAGAAAAGAAAAGAAAAAGATATTTATTGGAGACAGCTCACTTTATTTCTCACAGCGTTTTTCTGCCATCTGCTTATATTTTGTCGAGCTCTCCCTCACCTGTGCTCCTTAGCCATGTCTTTTTCCTGTGCAGCCTATCCCATGTTTTTCCTCATGAGCTCCCTGTCTCTCCCCCAAAGCCAGCACGTTTTCTTATCCAGATCCCCACCCACCAAGGTGAGGGAAGGCCCTGTAATCCAGGTGTGCTTTTACATACCAAAAGAAGAGATTAGGTAAACAGAAAGTTGGGGGAAGGGTTCACTTTAAATATGATGTTTAAATAAAGTAATTAATAAAATAAAATAAAATGGCAAGGCAAGGAAAAGATCCTTTCCCACAGAAGGAAAGGGAGTCTTTAGATGACCTCACCAATACTACTCAAGAAACTCCAGCTCAATTGGCTTAAATTTGCAGTCTGGAGCAGCTGAGACTGCATTTTGATGAGGTATTGGTATGGTCAACTTTCTTTCTCCCCTTTTCTTCCTTTCTTTTTCTTCCTTCCTTTCTTCTTCTCTTCTCTATTTAAATCCATCTTCATAATGGTGAGCAAATCACTCAACCTCTAATTATTTAGAGCTCAGCTCTGATATGTAAATCATTGTTGGAAACATGGGAAATAATTGAAAATGGTTAATACCCAGTTGGGCTCATAGAAAACATGGTTGTAGCAAAGAGCAGGGAGGGTCAGGGCAAAAGCTCAAAATTCTGGCTGAAACACATATTTTCTGCATGTAGGAGTCCCAGGTTAGATCCTCAGCCCTACATGTTCCCCATGAGCATTGTTGGAAGTGACACCTAAGTATAAAGTTAGAAATAGCCAACTGCCCAGATATGGTCTCACCTAATAAATAGATTTGGAATAGCACTGTATTGGGGATGAGATTAAAATTCATGTTCCATGCCTTAAATATCTCAAACTTTTTTCAAAATATTCATTCTTTTGTCTTGTATAAAAAGAATTATTATACTAAGGTTTTATGACAAGGATTCGGTGACATAATGTTAATGCATAGTAGGGCTTTGTAAATCATAAATCACTTAGAAGGGCTGGAGTCTCTATAACAGTATTTGATAAATCACTGACTTAGTTCAATCCCGTTTTATTTTTCCAAGTTGATAGTGTTTTATTGAGATTATATAGTTTATAATAATGGTTTATTCTGCAGAGTGATTCAATGCCACCCCGATTTCTGTTGTATTTTGAGAAAAATACAGAAAAGTCATAATAAGGAGTCAAGAACCACAGACTCTGGGAAGCTTATAAAGATTACAATTTTCTAAATAAATCAACTGTTTCTGTGGGGCAAGGGGCACACCAAGCTGTGTTCAGGGCTTATTTCTGACTCTTCATTCAGGGATTACTCTTGTAATAATCAATAAACCATATTGATGGTGCTCATGGTTCATATGGGATGCTGAGGTTAAAAATTGGGTTTTGCTGCAATCAAGTAATTACCGTATCCACTGTACTATTGCTGTAGCTCAAGTCTTAACGGAGAACTAAAGAGAAAGTTCACCAATGAAAATGTTATTTTTATCAGCTTCAGTCTGAACTCTGCCAGTTATGGTCCATTGGATAGTGAATCTTTGAAACATTAGTCCCAGCATAAGTTTAAAATTTGTCTCAAAAAATAAAAAGAATCAACTTTTTTCTGTTCACAAATGAGCACCCTGAAACTCCAAAAATTGCAAAAATTATTATCCATAAAAGAAAGACTTGAAGTAAATGAAATAAGATTCCAGCAATGATAAGACTGCCATACTAGAGTTATAACAACCTTAATTCCAATCCACAAGGAATGTACATGACCATGAACACACTGCTTAATCTCTCCAAGTTTTTTCCCCACAATTATAAAATGATAGTGATGGCATAGTCTTCATAACTCTGCAGTGACGGCCACCACATCAGCTAAGCCCCCAAGGAAATGCTAATACACATGGTTGATAATAAAAACCAAAAGACTAGATAAAGTTGTGACTGAGAGATCAAAATCAAGTACATATTTCAGGTCAATCTTAACATCATTAGTGTTTCATGGATTACAACACATATGTGTTCCTGCAATGATCACAGATTTGAAACAATTTTTGAGCTAATGTATTTACTTGTCTTTTTCTCCTTTTCTAAGGCTATTGATGTCATTTTACATTTCAGAGTATACATACCTATGTGCTTGGAGACACATAGAAGAGAGAGACAGATTTAAAAAGAAATTAAGATTAGCATATGTTTGCCTTCATGTAACTTATTGATTCTCTTGACCCAGTGTCCTCAAACACCAGTGCAAAGAATATTTTTGTAAGTGCCTCCATATGAAACTGAATCAGTGTACCAAAAGTCTGCTATTGGGAGCTGTATCATGAGATTTACACATGTTCACTTGCATTATATCCATCCATATTATCATCAAAGGAGCTCTTCCATTTGTGGTTCATCCACACAAAATGAAAGGTGCCTAAAAGTTCACAGCTTTGCCAGTACTTGGTATGATTTGATTCTCTAATGTCTGACATTCTATTAGGTCTAAAGTTATATCTCATTGCTACATCAATTTTAGCTCTGTGATTAGTAGTGGAGTTAAATATTAACTATAATGTCTCACAGGGTATTCATCTCTATTTTTATTTTTATACCATTTTTATTGCCAATTTACCATTATTTCTTGATTTATTTGACATAACAATAGTTTTTGGTTCTTTTAGATGTCACATATTTCTCTTTTCACTGTCATATTTATGTTTATGTCACTCTCTGGAGCTAGATGCTTTAATTTTTATTCTATCAAATCCATCAATAACAGATTTATGATCATTGGTCTTCTGTAAGATTCCTTACTGTAGCCTGAGATCACAAAAAACACCCCAGTACTTTACCTTAGAGTTAGAAGTAAGAAAAATTAGGTGGCTGATCTCCCCCTACTCTGAAGTTTTAGTTTATTCTTTTTTTCTGTCCTATTGTGTAATTATTCATTGTTTTTTATTTTTTTACTAGTCATTATTATCTTTCCCCTTATAATATCCCACATAATAATATTATTATCATATATTATAGATTACATAATAAAATAATTCTCAAGTATATATTCACTTTTAATGATAACTTGTAATGAAGTACTATATCAACAAGAAAATAGAAATTTAAAAAAATTGTATGAAGCTTTGTGCATAGGCAGAGCTGTGTTTGAATACTGACTTTGTAAATTACTTTATGTTACCAAGTTACTTAATATATCTATGTGATATTTGTAAACAGTAATTAATAACATATACTAATACAGAAATAAATGATTATATAAATTTGTTGGTAATAATAATGACAGAGATGATGCTATATAGGATCTTCTGGTTATAAAGGTTAAATTATACTTACACTATAAAGTAATACTTACATTTCATTAAATAAAACTTTCTGGATAAACTTAGAAAAAGAATGCTTTATTTTTTCTCTTTATATTTCTCTCACAGAAAAACATATCCAATTGGATTAGCTACTGTAAAAAGTAAGGTACTTCATTTAAATGAGGCCAATAAGTTAAATGAGGGTTCTCATCATGTGCACTCTGAGCACAGTACAGAATCCAACCCCAGAGATAAGACTTGCATGTCCAGCAGGAAGTGTAGTTGCTTTGCTGCCCAACAGAAAAAAGGAAGGGTTTTCTCCTTGCCCAAAAATAGCTGTAGCAATGAGAGAATGGCAAAACCAAAGACAGAGAAAATCACTGTGATTCCTGGAAATTGAGCTCCCATATGATCCAGCTATACCACTCCTAGGGTTATACCTTAGGAACACAAAAACACAATACAAAAATGCCTTCCTCACACCTATCTTCATTGCAGTGCTATTTACAATAGCCAGAATCTGGAAACAACACAGATGCCTGACAACAGATGAGCAGCTCAAGAATCTGTGGTGCATATACACAATGGAATACTATGCAGCTTTTAGGAAAAATGAAGTCATGAAATTTGCCTATTCATGGACATGGAAACTATTGTGCTGAGTGAAATAAATCAAAGGGAGATAGACACACAATAATCTTACTAATCTATGGGATTTAAGAAAAATGAAAGACATTACTGTAATAATACACAGAGACAATAGAGATGAGGGCTGGAAGGACCTGTTCTTGATATGAATATAACAACAAAGATTGGTAAGTAAAGTTAGAGAAATAACTACACTAATAACTATCATGACAATGATAGTGAGTGAGAAAAAATAGAATGCCTGTCTTGAACACAGGCAGGGGTGAAGAAATAGGTTAGATGGGGGCCATTGGTGGTGGGAAGGTTGCACTGGTGAAAAAGGGGTGTTCTTTTTTTATAACTGAAACTCAACTACAAGCATGTTTGTAATCATGGTGCTGAAATAAAGATATTATTAAAAAATTAAAATAAAACCATAAAAAATCACTATTGTTCTAATCAGTTTTCTTTCCGGGGATCAAAAGAGCAATCACCTGATGGTCCTTTTGGCTAACTTGCAACAACTACCACAGTAAGTCTTGTTCCACTGCCATTTGATGGCCAATTTGCTGAAAGATATGCTGTGGGTTAAAACAAGTGTTTTAATTGACAAAAAGCAAGAAATTTGGAAGACTGTGGATTCATGTTTTCAAATTGGCCATTATAACCTACAATGTTACAAGAAGGTTTTACAGAAAAAGATAACACGGTCCCAGATCTATAAGAAAGGATAGTTTGCAGTTGGAAGCAAGCCAGAATGGACAACAAAATCCATCTTAGGCTCATCTCTAAAGTGTATATTATTTTATCTATAAATTGAAACAAAGTCAAGAGTAAGTTTCTGGAGGTAAGGTAAACTTAGGCTTTATTTCTAAGCTTCTAAAGGAAGGTTAAAGCAAGAACAAGTTTTCCATTTTCTAATATTGAAATGATTTCTCAATCTCTATGGACTAGTTCGATGATCTTCTAGGATTTATAAAAGAATTCTCTTTGCTTTGGGTAAATTCTATTAGTTCTATTAAATTCTAATAGTTCTACTATTTCTTCATGTGATGCCATCCTCCAAATTGTCTTGTTATTTCCAAATAAACCCATTTTCTAGCAAGATAACTGTCTGTATTTTGTTTGAGGTCAAGAGTAATCATGCTCACTTGGGTATCTCCATTGAAGGAAGCTCTTTATGTAGCTTGTCATTCTTCACAGCTGTATATAAAAAATGAAGGAATTCTCAGAGTCTTCTCAGAATGTTCAACTGTTCAACCCCTTAGAAGTCAAGAGAGTTAACCACTGAAAACTCCCAACTGAAACTTTCCACTGATCTCAAGAAAGGGTAAATGCCACATCTAAGTTTGCCTCTTTCCCCTAGGGCATTCTGCACTGAAGGAATGGCTGACATGAACCATCCAGATCCAGGCCCCAGACTATAATGAACAGTATTATAAAAGACCACGTTCATGCTTGAGTCCTTTAAAGTATTAGTCATGTCTTCTGTTGTTACACAATTTATAGTTTTGTTCTTAAGAACATTTGCCAACAAGGTGTCTACCTGCTAGTCCCTGCCTCAGAATCTATCTCTTGGAGACTTATGCTCAAGAGGTTTAATCGGTGCTCTAGGTAGCCAATAGTAACAAAAGATTTGGTCGCTGGATCATTCACATGTTGGTTGATAAGGAAAACCCCATCAGTTCTGGTAGGTTAAGCACCACTATCTCTTGGCATGCTGCAGCCTTTCTATTTTTGAAACTATTTGATGATGAAACTGAATGGGATGGCAGTATGAGAAAATTTTCTGGTAGTTGTGTTAACTAAGGATTTTAAAGGGTTTGGGGAGAATGATTATTTAGAAGAGCTATAAAGTTGAGTGGCTTTTAGTGGGTATCATAAAATGCATTGTAGAAGACAATGAATATTGTAGAAGACAAATGAGGATTGTTCACCTCTAATTTAAAGTAAGTTGTGAAAGTCAAAGGGTTAATTTGGCAGCACAGGAAAAGGCTCTTATACCCTGCAGACAGAAAGCAGAAAAGTTGAGGATAAGGCTAGAGTGGTTAGAGTGGAATTATAAGGATAGGAGAGTCATAGAAAGGCTGAATTTTTCAACTGCATTATATCAGTTATGGGAAGATCAGAGACCTAATTGGAAGAAGTGCAATCTAAGAACCTGGAATGGAGAAAACAGAATCAGTGCACTTGAAAACCTTGAGTCCCCAGATTCCCCTGAGTCCCTTTCACCTAGAGAAGAAGTGCCCAGAAGTGGTGTCTACTAGAGCACATCAGCATGTATTCAGATAGCTTATTTTCAATACTACCAGGCTATCAACTGGAATTAATATGATATAAAGAAAAGTAGAGAGTTATAACTTATTACACTTCAGCATGTAAATTTTTTGACCTTTAGTTGGTACATAGAGATAAACATCCTACATATTGTATACTTTGAAGTTTGAATTTGGTATATCCTAAGGTAGAAGGATGTAAAGAATGCTAGTGAAGTCAGATCCCACGATAGAGAAGTCAATGGTGAGGTCAGATCCCGGTGAGTAGAGTTCGCACAAAGAAGCATCCACCAGCCAATTTTTGAGAGTAAATCAGTTTATGTACCGTATTTGCCGGTGTATAAGACGACCGAGCGTATAAGACGACCCCCTAATTTTGCAGTTAAAACATAGGTTTAGGCCTCTATTCGCTGTATCAGACAGAACGTTCCTGTGCTGCAACTGTATGTACCACAGTGAGCCAATCACAAATAAGCAAAGGTTCAAAGGTTATACTGTAATAGACTTCCTCTCTGACTCTGGCCAATTTGAGCAGGCTTTTGACAGTGTAGATTGGGTCCAGAACATTGTCTAATTTGCATGCATCAAAAGCCTGCTTGGATTGGCTGAGTTATAGAGGTGGTCCGAGCAGCCTTGCAGTGATTGGTGCAGGATCGAGTTGGAAAATTCGTTTTGTGGCAATATTCAGACAATTTTCATTTAGCGGCATATTGAAATCTTTTTCGGGATATACTCAGCGTATAAGACGACCCCCGATTTTCAGTTGCCTTTTTTGTTTGTTTGTTTCAAAAGTCGTCTTATATGCAGGAAAATACGGTAGCTGGAAAATCAATATTTACATTAGGAAAGAGTAGGGTGTGGACTCTGTCAGCCAAGCCTCTAGGATGTGAAAGGGGATTATAATAGGGTGTGTGCTTCTGTGTTTAGGGAAGACAGAGTAAGGGATTAGGGAAAACAGGGTGTGTGCTCTGGGTGTTAAAACAGGGTGTGTTTAAAGGGATTAGATACAGTAGGACTCTTAGGATACTGGGTAGTGATCCTCATCTGCAGTTCCCAGTCAGCTTCTGAATCACCTGGATAAGCATCTGGTGCTTGAGAGAGCCTCTATCAGGAAAGAAATTGATGAGTCTTTTGATGAAACATACCCATCATCCAGAAATTAATTTTATTTCAGTGCTTCAACTATTGTGCTTTTATGTGTGCATGTTAATGGTGAAAATCCATACAGCTATTTGGTTTTTTGTGTTCAGTACAGTATTCAATAACTTAAACATTTTATAAAAAATAGGTATTATCTTGGATTATTTTTCCCAACTACAGGCTATTGTAAATTCTGGGAATATTTAAGGGAGGGAAGGGCTCTGATGTTTGGTGTGTCAGCTATATTAAGAGCATTTTTCATTTTACCATATTTTTATTTTATAATTGTTTGGTATCTTTGTAACCCCATTATAAATCCAGCAAGATCTCTATATACTTATAATGTGTATGTCATTATATAAATATATACCTATTTACTTTAGTACTATATAAATAATCTTGCCCTATTGACTGGGGGATTCCAGACTATTGAGACATTCTAGAAAATGTAATCTTGGTCAACTACATCACTGCATTATGTTAATCAGTTACATGAGCAAGACCTATCAAATTGATTAGAGACACTTGGAACTATAAGAAAGAAGGATTCCTAGCCATGGTGAACATTTTAGAGATCCAGTGACCCCAGGACATGCAAATAATGCCATTTTATATCTCTACCCATAAGAAGAAAGAATTTTGGAGATAAATCACTTTCATATCAACTGGCAAGAAAACCCCGAGAGTTTGGAGTTTTTAAAAAGATATGTTTGGCCTTTAACCTTGATTCTTAGATGGAAATTTACTTTGGGGGATTTGGGGCTTGGACCTGTCAGAGAGTGAGGGAGCAAGGATTTGATTTCACTTGGAGACTGGCCACCACTGAGGGTCGAGAATACTATAAGTATGCTAGGAAAATCCCCAAAGAGATTTAGAATGAGGACTCTCCATACGCTATCAGAAGACTGGAGACTGAGATCAAACATATGCAGTCTGCCAATCTTATTATTTTAATAAAACTGAACCAAAATGCTGAAGACTGAGACATGAATGATTTCTCTATTAGCCTATGTGTGACCAGCAGTGCCAGTAAAAAAACATGCCCTAAGTTCTTGAATAAGGATGACAATAGCTCCATGTTTAGCACATTTGTAGATACTTTCATGTATATTTTCCCCTTGGCTGATTTTTATCTGTATTCTTTCCCAGTGATAATTCTTATTTGTGAATCTGATACGTGTCAGCCAGTTTAAGTAAGTCATTCTAGCAGATTATCAAAACTACAATGATGTCTGACCACTTCTTCCATCTTATAAACCACTCTCCACATCTTTGTATGTGGGACATATGTGTCCACATAATTTTTACAATGGGCTTCACTGCAAAGATTCACCACAATAGGCACATAACAAACATGATAGGAAGGTCATGTAGACACCCTCCAAGCTAATGAGCAAAAAATAATAACACAGAAATTTCTACTTTTAGTAACCAGTTCTATAAACTCCCTGAGCATGACTTTAGTGACAACTTGTGAGGATATATAATGAGCTCTAAGAAATTATAGCCTAGATAGTCAGGAAAACACCAGAAAGACAGAGTAGAGATGAGAATACTTCATAAGTGACAGGACAAAGAATATAATTGGTGATATATATATATAAAGCAATAGAGGGTCTGAGTGCAAAATAACAGAACAGAGAAAAAGATCAAGGAACTCCAAGAAGAGATGCAAGAAGCCTCTAGAAGACAACAAAAGATTGGAAAATATGAGAAAGAAAACAATTGGATGAGTTCAATAAGAACAATATCAGAATCTCTGGAATCCCTGAAGAACAGATGGACTGATTTGTTGACGAACTACTAGCTAAACAAATCAGAGAAAGAATTTCCCATTGCTTAGGAGTGTTGTCACAGAAATCCAAAAGACCAGAAGAATTCTAGAGAAAACAGATAGAAATAGAAAAAGTCCAAGACACATTATAATCAGAATGACAAAGGCAAAAGATAGGAATAGAATATAGAAAACAGCAAGAACAAAGAAAAGGAACTTACATATAAAGGAAAGCCTGTAATTCACAGAAGATATATTAAATTGGGCTCTCTGAGACAGAGGAGAATAGTGGAATATAGTAAAATTGATTTTTAAAACTCAATGGAAAGAACATGTCACCAAGAATACCCCACCAGCTAGATTATCACTCAGATTAAAGGAATGATACAGAGCTCAAAATCAGGCAATGCCCTACCGCTTGCACCACTGATCCAACCCCTCAAAATCAGGCAGCAGTTTGGGGAATTCAGAGCCTTGAAACAAATGCTGCAAGAAGTGTTAACGGAGTTTCTTTAAAAGATAAGACAAATTTCTCACACTGTGCCATTCAGGATGGCATTACTCAGGGTAATTATTATTTTTCTCTAGAAGATCAAGAAGGTCTGCTTATTTCTACCTTGCTAAGAAAGGTAGGAATATTATTTTTATTTAATTAAATTTAATTAAGTCTATTATTTTAAAATAATGAATTCATTTTTATCTATGTTGAATATCATATATTTATTCAGGTGATTTTGTATCTATATACTTGAGTATAAGCCGGGTTTTTCTGCACAAATTTTCTGCACAAATTTTGTGCATGCACCAAATCAAATGCACATAGTCTTCAGTCGTCTGCTGCTGTCTGCTGGAGGGAGCAGTGCTTCAGCTCAGTCCACAAGTCACCATTGAGCTAAAGAGGTAGGTGGCGGAACTGAACTGCATGACACTGAACTATTTAACCCACAATATTCTGTGCTTTGTATGAGACCAACAGTAGTGATGATACCTGCAAAATAAGTGAGGATGACAATGTTTATGCTGATACCCTCACAGAAGATACAGCTGAAGCTCTGTTTGAACATACAGATGAAGAGGAGGAGGAATCCAGTTTTGAAGGATTTTAACCTTTTGTGATTTAGCTTGATTACCTGTTAAGCTATGGCTTTTTGTACTTTAAGTTTTAAAGTTATTGTTGTTAGTTTACAGTTTTTCTTCAGCAATAAATATTGAAAAATATTTAAGCTACTGATTCCTCAATTACTGTAATTGTTTTGGATATGTTTTTATTGTTGAAATTTACCAGTGGCTGCTGCATTTTCCACTTTGGTTTATATTCAGGTCACTAAGTTTTCCCAGATTTTAGAATGAAATTAAAGGGGTCTGCTTATACTGCTTATACTCAGTCTATACTTATACTCAGTATATACTTAAGTATATACGGTATAGCTATTTTCTAGCATAAGACCTATATTACCTTTTAGGGTATAATATACCCTAAAATTCAGATTTTCCCTTAAATGTTTTTTTCTTATTTTTTGTATGGGGTGTGGGATCTCAACAGTACTCACGGGTTACTCCCAGATCTGTGCTCAAGAATCATTTCTGGAGGGGCTTTGGGAACAATAAGAGGTGCTGAGGATAGAACCCAGGTTGGCACATGTTGAAGCTCTTAACATGTTGTTCTATTGTTCCAGTTCATCTCTAATTTTATCTTCATTCTCTTTTCCTCCTCACTCTTACTAAATTGTCTGTAGAGCTTATCTATTTCATGTTAGTTTGAAAATTTACTAGTGTAAACATTTTATTTAATGAAAGAGAAGCTAAAGAGTACAATGAATAAGTGCTTGCCTTGCATGCAGAAAACCCAGCTTTGATCTCTGGCATTCATTATGGTCCTCCAATCTGGCCAAGAGTGATTCCTGAGTGAGAGCCAGGAGTAACCTCTGAGCACTGCCAGATGTGGCCTAAAAACTAAAGTAAAATAAAACAAAATTTACTAGTGTAGAAGTATTCAAACTGTTAATTTTAAAATTAATATACCCACAAAAGACAAATACACACTTTTATTTTTGTTGATTTTTAAACCATTTTATTGAGCTACCAGGATTTATAATAATGTTAGTCAGATTTTGTATGCATATGTCATTTCAACTCCACACTACATCAATAGAGAGCCTGCTTTTCTCCAGTAGAATCCCATGGATTCCTCTCTCCCACTTACCTTGTTGACTCAGTTCTATAGACAAAAGAGAAAGCTATAGTTTTGGAAGCTATATGGCTTCTTTCAACTTCTTATTGATTAAAAATTTTGTATGATTTTAGAAATTTAGCTTTAGACATCTATATGTATATCAGTGTCACCATCTCAACATACACAAAAATATTTTCTCTCATGTGTTTGATACAAAGAAACATTGTAAGGAAATAAAAAATGGCTAAAGTCAACATTGGAACTAGAGATCTTGTTCATAGAACTGTACTTAAATGGTTGGAGGCTAGGAAGGGTTTTTGCAACACATAGAAAAGCCCAAATCAGGGGCCGGAGCAGTGGCACAAGAAATAAGGAGTCTGCCTTGCATGTGCTAGCCTAGGATAGACTGCAGTTTGATCCCCAAGCCAGGAGCAATTTCTGAGTGTATTGGCAGGAATAACTCCTGAGCATCACTGGGTGTGGCCCAAAAATGAAAGAAAAGAAAGAAAGAAAGAAAGAAAGAAAGAAAGAAAGAAAGAAAGAAAGAAAGAAAGAAAGAAAGAAAGAAAGAAAGAAAGAAAGAAAGAAAGAAAGAAAGAAAGAAAGAAAGAAAGAAAGAAAGAAAGAAAGAAAGAAAGAAAGAAAGAAAGAAAGAAAGAAAGAAAGAAAGAAAGAAAGAAAGAAAGAAAGAAAGAAAGAAAGAAAGAAAGAAAAGAAGAAAGAAAGAAAGAAAGAAAGAAAGAAAGAAAGAAAGAAAGAAAGAAAGAAAGAAAGAAAGAAAGAAAGAAAGAAAGAAAGAAAGAAAGAAAGAAAGAAAGAAAGAAAGAAAGAAAGAAAGAAAGAAAAAGACCCAAATCATGTAGTTTTGTCAAACATTAGGCAAGTATTTTTGGAGTGGGGAAAAACAGTACTGACTATTTCTCCAACTTTAAATTGCCCTAAACTCACATGGAGCAATTGGGCACAGTTCAATGGGAAAACCACAATATAGACCCCTTATGAGTCTGGAGTTAGGCCACACCATCTGCGTTGGAGAATTATACACTATTGGCAGCGGTGGGGGCAGGGGTGTTTCTGGCATGCTACTGGGCCTTAGAGACTGAACATCTGAATATGAGAATTGTGTGATCATGCAGCTGGAACTGTCCATCACAAACTGTCTATCATGGGGTTCCTGGCATACACCCCAAATCTTAAGTTTGGACAGCCCCAAATCAATCCATCCTATGATGGAAGTGTACATATGGATTTAAGCACAAGCAAGACCATGGAGAACAAGTGGTTTTAGGATTAAGTGGTCCACACCCTCACTGTCACCATTGTTGCCACATTACATTATTTGAATAATACCTAAGGACCACAATGGAGACCTTTATATATCAGCTAGTAATAAAAGTAAAGATTTTTAAAGGTTAATGCTTGCTTTATAAATGTGTCATTTTAATGTGTAAAAACAAGACCAAAGTAGATATGTATGCTCTTCTCAAAGACATCAATGTGGGAAAAGCCATCCACTGGACTAACATCTATGCACATCTTGTGATATAAAAGAATATTTAGATTCCTGGATAATTGTGAATGAGTGTACTGGTAGTTCCTTAAGGGCCTCCAAAAATTGAAATATTAGAGATCAAGTCTTAGAAAATTGGGGAAATTTGTGAACATCTATGATGTGAAAGGTACTTACAGAATAACTAGGAAAGAGAAATAAAGAAAACATCTTAGATAACATCTTAGATAACAAAGAGGAATTTGAAGATGCTACACTACTGTCCTGAAAGATGGAAGAAGGAGCCATTAGTTAAGGCTTGCATTCAGCTTCTAGATGTTGGAACTGTCGAAGAAATACCGTACATCTTCCCTAGTGCCTTCAGAAGAAAAATAGTCTTTTTAGCACATTTTTTGATTCCAGTCTTGTTGAGAATAGTTGTATAAATGGAACATCAAAGTTTCTCTGGGCAATGAATTACTCTAAAGTCACAAAGTATGACCCGCATAATAAAAAAGCAAAGTAGAGGCTTGATAACATGTATTAGGTAGATAAATGAATGACTGAATTATAGCTTCAGATTCATGATTTGATGCAATAATAAATTTACATGAGACTTTTTTGAATGATCTTTCTTTATCCTGATAATTATAGAAAATTTTGACTCATCCAATGCAAAGTGATTTCTACTTCAAAATCCTGCCCATTCTCTACACATTTAACTTCCAAATATGTTTCCCTCATTGAACTTATTTATTTTTTCACTGAATTTACTACAGTAAAAACTGTATTTATTTATATATCTATATATCCCATAAGAATGTACTTTGAAGGATGGGGATGCTTAATTATTTATCCAAGTATCCCGTAGAGTCTTAGAATCATGCCTGGCACATAGTAATTTGTTGTTCACTCATTAAATAAGTTAAAAAAGGATGGAGAGACAGTTTGTTTTTTTTTTTTTTTTTTTTTTTTTTTTGGTTTTTTTTTGGGCCACACCCGGCAGTGCTCAGGGATTACTCCTGGCTGTCTGCTCAGAAATAGCTCCTGGCAGGCTCGGGGGACCATATGGGACACCGGGATTCGAACCAACCACCTTTGGTCCTGGATCGGCTGCTTGCAAGGCAAACGCCACTGTGCTATCTCTCCGGGCCCCGGAGAGACAGTTTTAAGATTGCAGGTTTTCAAAACCTAGAGTGAGAAACAAGTAGAATCTAGACAATAAAACATTTTTCCTAGGAGAACCTTGGAAAAGAGTTGGATATCTGGAGGCTAACAGAGGATAAGATAGGAAGATAACTCTGATGTGGCTGCAAATACTGAAACCCAGGAGAGGAAGGACTAAGGGAAAAAAAGACAATATGAAGCCAATTGTTCCTCTATTGGGTTTTGGGATCCCTAAGACATCAGTACTTTAATTCATTCACATGGGTCTAAGCTTTGTCATTACTGATGTAATGAGGAGAGCAGAAACTTACTTTTGGTTTGTCTTCACACATTGAGTTGTCCCAAAGCGGTTTACATTGGTTCATTCTTGGTTTATTCAAGGACTGTTAGCTGCATCAAACTTCAGGAAGCTTTTGGCTTCAGTCCTACAGGGTTTACATTTGAACAATATATAGCCAAGAAAAAAGGCAAAACAGGTGATGAAATCAGATATTAGCTTTGCCACTCACCTAATAACTGTGTGACTTAGATCTATATGCTTATATGTAAATTCCCCGTTTAAAATGGATATGGTAATAGTTTAAACTTCTTAGCTTGAATTATATTTTTTTCTGGAGGTTTAATTGAAATAATTATCTTTGTGTTTAAAATACAGCCTGTTCTATGAGAAGTGCACAGACATGATTAGTTCCTCATTTGAAAAGTTTAGACAATCATTAAGAATCACCTAACGAGGGGCCGGGCGGTGGCGCTGGAGGTAAGGTGCCTGCCTTGCCTGCGCTAGCCTAGGACGGACCGCGGTTCGATCCCCCGGCGTCCCATATGGTCCCCCAAGAAGCCAGGAGCAACTTCTGAGCGCATAGCCAGGAGTAACCCCTGAGCCTCACAGGGTGTGGCCCAAAAACCAAAAAAAAAAAAAAAAAAAAAAAAGAATCACCTAACGAAAAATTTCAGGATTCTATAGGAGAAATTTCTGAATACTACTTGTAAAATGCATGCATTCTGATTTGTCCTGTTGCAGTGATTTGTCATATTTCTACAAATTGCATAATTCATCAATAGATTAATAATGTTTGCAACCTTTATTTATTATTTAATAGAGGTAAGATGCATGATCTCTAAATATAGTATCTATGAGTTTATTTGGGGTGTGGGCATTAAAAAATAGACAAATTGTAAAGAATTATTCATCTACCAAATCTCTGGGTACAAGAATACACACACACATGCTAGCATTTAGCAGATGCTGTCATAGGAGAGATAGATGTGAGGCAAGTAAGTGGATTCCCTAGGATACAAGGCATAGGAAAAGAGGGAGCAAGAGACCCCCCAGCATGGAGAATTGGCTCCGGGAATGAAATTTGCAGGTGTTTGGCTAAAATAAAATAGCCAAAATGGATCCATCTCTGCCTCTAAAATCCCCTCTCTGGCGGGCATTCATTCTTTGTGTGTGCCATCCTAATAAGCAGGACAGTGTTTTATTATATTCTTTCCTTTCCTGACTACCAAATATTATTTCTTCTATTTTAAAATAAAATGTTTAGTAACAAATTAAAAATATATAAAACTATATATCTAGCTTAAACATAGCACAAAATAAGTATCTTATGTGCCTCTATCCAAGGTTAAGAAATATAATAGTGAACTTGAGAGACGATTTTATTTTATTTTTTGGGGGGTCCACACCCAGTGATGCTAAGGGGTTACTCCTGGCTATGAGCTCAGATATTGTTCCTGGCATGGGGGACCATATGGGACAAAGGGCGATAGAATTGTGGTCCAGTTAATCCCATGACAGTATACTTCAGGGGTGGAAAACCCTGTAATTCCTAGGCCTCTATTCAGGGGAAAAAGAAAAAAAAAATCACACAACATAATCATCTTTCCACACATTTATTTATTGATTGATCAATTTTTTGACGTCTTTGTTTTGGTGTAGATATTGAAGTTGATATCTCCAATTTTATTTTATTTCATTTTATTTTATTTTACCTTATCTTTCTCTTTCTTTTTGTACTCTGGCATGATTTGATTTCAGATCCGAGACTACTGTGTGCTGCTTGTCTTTATTGCTGTAGTGCCCACTGGATATTTAATTTGATATTTCTTTCTGTATTGTTGTGGTGTTTCAATTACCTTTTTCATGTCCTCTCTCAAACTGAGGTTAGAAACCTCTAGAAGGTCTCCGCCCATTTTCAGCATATTTGACTTCTTTTTTTTTTTGTACCCCATTATATTGCTTTTCTTTCCTTCAAACAAAACACATAACTCAATTTATCTAGCTCTGCCTCTTAAATAGAGGGAGAAACAAGGAAGGGTACCAGGACCAAACAGATATATGACCACTTATAGTAAGCTAGACAAAGAGGGGACCACCTACGCTAGCAGCCCGGGGTGGGGTATGGTGGGGTATATGGGTTGCAGAAAGGGAACTGGGATGGGGGGAGGACAAATTTAGTGATCCCCTGATTCAATGTTAATATATACCTAAAATACTACTGTGAAAGATATGTAACCCATTATGATCACAATAAAAATTAAAAAAAAAAAAAAAGAATTGTGGTCCATCCTAGGTTAGCCAAGTGCAAGGCAAACACTCTACCTCTGCACCTCACTCTGGCCCCTTGAGAGATGATTTTAGATGGACTGAATGAAGGCTCTTTATCTATCACCAGCATTATATGGTTCCCTGAGAGATACTAGAAATAACTCCTAAGCAAAGAGTGATCTGGGAGTTGTCCTTAAGTATTCCTAGGGTAGCCAATAAAATAAATTGAATATTAGCAGGGCAGATGATCCTGATGGACTCCAACCTATCACTTCCTCCTTTACCAGTTCCCAAAGATTCACCATTATTTGTTTAGTTGCACTGCTGTCATTTGGTTACCATTACCTCATGTAAAATTCAAAATTTTAACTAAATTTATCTATTTAAAATAAAGTTGGAGTGATTAAAAATATAAAGAAGCAGCAGCAACCCTGGGTTACAGGAGTTTTAAACCTAGAGGACAGAGAAACCGGAGATAGATAGTATAGCTAACTGTCATGAATACATGGCAGAAGCATGGCAGGTATTTGGGTAGCTAGGGAAGAACTCCAGTTCATCTTTTAGTTTCCTATTTTCTACCTCTCCGAGATAATGTTACTATTAGATTATAACCTTGGTCTGGTTATCTGGATCATTAAACTCTGCCTGGTTATAGTTTTCCAGAATCCTCTAGTATCTAAGAAAAACATACATCAGATGTGGGCACCTGATTCTTAGCCTTTCCTCTGATGAGGTGTGTTATTTTAGAAAGTCTCTTAAAGCTATCTGAGTTTCAGGATTTCCATAAGTGCAATGAGAATAAATTTAACATTTCTTGCTGAGTTATTACAAGCATTGGTCTCATGAAAAATATCAACATAAACTGTCAACAAACACAATGGGAATTATTGCAGGGGATATTCTACTTCCTATGCATCCTTGTCAAAATGTATCAGTCCTTTAAAATTTGACTGTACATTTCCCACAAACTTCCAGTCAATCTGTTCTACTGATAGTCTTGTCATATTGATCAGCACACATTTGGGGTTATGGTAATTTTCAGGATTGAATTAAGTTGAACAAATTAAAACTCAAGGATCTTAAAGATGAGATCTTTTTCTAACATCCTATCAGGACATAGAGCTCTGATCAATGCTATTCTCTCAAAAGAAATCTCATATATTTGTTGTTTACTGACCTGACTATGATGAGCATGGTGTTAGAATTCAATTATAGACATTTTTTGAAGATGTTTCAGTACATTGAAGAGAGAAATTTGTTATGGATTTAAATAGTTATAATAAAGATAATGCCAGCAATACATGAATGTCTATTGTTTTGTTAAAATGGCAGAGAATTAAGAAAATTTTCTTTCTTTTTTTTCTTTCTTTTCTTTTCTTTCCTTTTGTTTTTGTTTTTGTTTTTGTTTTGGGGCAACAAGTGGTAGTGCTCAGGAGTTACTTCTTGCTTTGAGCTCAGGAATCACTCCTGATGAGCTTCAGGGATCATATAAAATGCAGAGGATTAACCAGGGTCAGCTGCATGTAAGGCAAGTGCCCTACCCACTGTTCTATCATTCTAGCCCAAACTTTCTATATGTTTTAACTTTTATTACTGTCACTGAATTCATTCCCTTAAACAAATCTTTTAATATGGTCATATATTTCCTCCAGACAAGTGCAATATAAACTGCTGCCAATAAATTTCAAGTAAATATGTCAATATATTCAATCAATAAATTCTTGGAATGCCACACTATTATAAAGAAATAAGTCAAATATCAGTCTGGAAAATTACTTTGGATATGACACCAAAAGTAAAAGCAGATAAAAGCAACTGAATCAAACACCAAAAAAAAGACCTGGACATTAAAGAAAAAATTAACAGAATTAAAGGCCACATACAAAGTAGGAGAAAATGTTTGGAGACTATATGTTTATATATGGATTAATATCCAGAGTATAGAATAAATTCAACCTACTCAACAGCAAAAAAACAAGCAAACAAACAAAAAAACCCAGTCCTAAAATATTTTTTAAAATGGACCTAAAAGACACCAGATTTGTTTCAAATCAATAGATCCTTAAAATTTGATGGTTGTATCATCTCAGTAGTATCAAAAAAATCTTATGGGAAAGTTACACAGAAATCTAGCAGTTCAGTGAGCCTTTACTGTAACACAGAAGACTCAACTAGCACCAATAACTGTTCAGTAAATACATAGACACTGACCTTAGCAACATCATGGAGAGATATAACAATTATTTTAAATTGACCCTTGTTAACCTAAGATTTGATTTTTTCCATGTGCCTCTGTTGTGTAACAAATAATCTGAAGTAAATTTATTTGTGTCTCCATGGGGGTAAGTTATGGTGGTAGATGGGAAAGTGGGGACACTGATGGAGAATATTGGGGGGTGCACGGGTGGTGCTTGAAACAACTGTATTATGAATAGCTTGATAAACCAGAGGTTATACTTTAGAAAAATTTAAAGTAAAGTAAAAATAAATAAAGTGGGCATAGAAGGATCCAGGGGTCTCTCAAATGAAGTACTTGTCTAGCAAATTTGAGGCTGTAAGATTATTCTCCAAAGCTACCCACTTGTATCAAGTATCTGAGCAGTTCTGGCTGTCTGGGACTCCTTGTGCCAAACAGAATGTGTGATCTACAGTCCATTAATTAGATCCAGTTGTATGTTAGCACTGCAACTAATGTGTGACTAAGCATCACAACAAAGAAAGGTGTGAACAATGTAGCCAGGATTTCAATCTTCAGTGAGCATGTGTTGAGCACCAAAGCAATCCCAACCATGAACATGTGTGCAAGCACCAAAACTAAAAGTTCAAAAACTAGAAGTGTATGATATTGGCAAGCACCATGGCCATGTGAGTCAACACTAAAATGGGATGTTTGATTTACAGCATGTACAAACAAATGTATAAGCACTACAACCAAACATTTATGAGATGTCTGGCCATTAACAGCAATAACAACTAAGGGGGGAAGTGAAGGAAAAAGTAAACAATTTTAAAAGGCAATTTAAAGACTACATTCATGGGCATAGAATCTTAATAGACAGTTTTTCAGAATATATGCAGAAGGTCAATCCGTGTAGGAAAAAGTATCCTGCATTCCTAATCACCAGGGAGATGTAAATCAAAACCAGTGAAATATCACCTCACACTTGTTAAAATGATTATTATCAAAAAGATAAAAGATAAGTCTTGACAAGGATGTGGAGTAAAGGAAATTCTTGTATACTATTTAAGGCATGTAAATTGGTTTGTTGATGATTAAAAACAGCATGGAAGTTCTTGGAAAAATTAGACATAGAATTATTACCAAGTGATCTAGCAACTCCACTCCTTGGTGTAAATCCTCAGGAAATGAAATCAATATCCTGAAGAAATATCTACTCTTCCATGTTCATTGTAGTATTATTCAAAATAGCCTAGATATTAATATAATATAAATGTCCAACAAAGAGTAAGTGAATAAATCTAAAAAATGGGATGCTACTAATTTTAAAATTAAGAAAATCTGCTGCTTGAAAAAACTTAGATAAACCTGAAAGAAATGATCTAAGAAAAATAAGCCAGATAAAAAAGATCAATAATATTTGAAAAAATGGGAGAAATTTTGGTCAAAGATTGATTATAAATTTTCAGTTAAATAAGTTTTAGATATCTAAAAGTTCAGAAATTTGACAACAGTTAACTATATTGCTTTATATGTTTTATATAAGAAAGCAAATTTTAATTTTGTTTGTTTTGGGGACAGGAGGAATGTCAGGAAACACTACTTAGCTAAGGGGATACAAGCTCCTGACTCTGAGCTTGGTACTCAGGGAACCATCTGGAATGCTAGGTCAAGGCTAGTACCTTATTCCTTCTACTGTCCTTCTGACCCAAGAAAATAGATCTTAATTGTTTTAATAATACACTAAAAATGGAAACACACTAAAAATGGTAACAATATTGGGGGACAAATGCACTAATTAGCTTGATTGTAGTGTTCATTTCACATATATCAAAATATTAAATTGTAAACCTTAAATACATATAATTCTTTATTTTTTATTGTTTGTTTTTTGGATTACACCTTGTGATACTCAAGGTTTACTCCAGGCTCTGCACTCAGGAATCACTCTTGGAAGTGTTGGGGAACCATGGGATGCCTGGGATTGAAAATGGGTAAATCACATGCAAGGCAAGCACCCTACTAACTATCACTCTGACCCTCATATAATTCCTATTTTTCAATAGTATTGTTGTTTCTGCTTTACCCCAAAACTTGCTTTACTCACAGATGCCAGAGTCACAGACATTATCATAGACATCCACCAACTCTGTAAACAAGATAAATTCTTAAATATGTTACTTAGTCTAATTTAATCCAATAAAAATGAAAAATCTTGCAAGTAGAAAGATAAATATGAACTTGGAGAGTAGGTAGAGAAAAAAGGCTTCTAAATCTTTTATCAAAAGTCTCACTTTATGAGTCTAAAAACACATACTAATAGTCACACTTAAAAGTAAGAAAAGTGGGGCTGGAGAGATAGCATGGAGGTAAGGCGTTTGCCTTTCATGCAGGAGGTCATTGGTTTGAATCCTGGCATCCCATATGGTCCTCCATGCCTGCCAAAAGCAATTTCTGAGCCTGCAGCCAGGAATAACCCCTGAGCACTGTCGGGTGTGACCCAAAAACCACACACACAAAAAAAAAGTAAGAAAAGTTTGTTATGTAAATTATTATTACTGTCTTCTTATGTTCTTTTTATGATTAAAAACGGCTGGCTTATACAATGTGACCTGTAATTTTAGTTGTTTTTGCTTTTGGTATCTAGAGTTTGTCTCAGTTTTAACGTTATACTCCCATCTGTTGCTACAACTCCAAATATGTATGAAAAGTTCTTATTAAAGGGAAAGCAATACACCGCTGGCATTTGTTAATGTAATCAGGAATTTCTTAAAGAGGAGGTAAAGATTGTGAAAGAAAAGAATGAGAGTTAGAACTTAAAGATCCAATTGGAGAAAATTCTGATCAAGACCAGATAAAGGTAACCTACCAAGCAAAAATGGTGTCAACATTTTCTCATGGTCATGGCAAATTCAGTAATTCAAAACTTAAATTAGTCACAGAATATTGTGTGAAGTCTAGTCAAACAGGACACAAAGGAGCTAGAATAAATTGTGAAGAAGTAGAAACTCAAGATAAAAAATAGATAATTCACATTGGAAAAAATTAAACAAATTATTGATTTTTAGATTGCTTTGAGTACTGCTAAGAAATGTAATAATGTACTACAATTTGGGGACTTGAGGGACAAAGTAATTGTGCTTGGGTTCTATTATTTTTCTTAATGTTCTTTGGCTGAAAGTTCAAAATTAAGGTGTCAGCAAGGGAATTTCTTCTGAGAATTCTGTTTATGAGTGATTGTCTTCCCACTGTAACTTTCCCTTGTCCTCTTTCTTTGCATCTTTGTTCTCATAATAAAAAACTAAAAATAAAATTATTGTTGTTTCAACAGTACATAATAATTCATGAAAATCCTAAAGATCACACAAATATTCAGAAAGAATTAACCAATACCATAAGGTGGCAGGATATAAAATCAACATAGAAAATTCTGTTTCTTTTTTCTATATATACAACAAACAGAAAATAAAAAAAACTTTAATGCCATTTACAATTGCATAAAAATTGCCTGATAATCAATTAAACAAAGGAAATAAAAGACTTAAACAATGAAAACTATAAGCTATTATTAAAAGAAATAGAAAAAGATCAAAAAAT
This sequence comes from Suncus etruscus, assembly GCF_024139225.1. Taxonomy (NCBI): domain Eukaryota; kingdom Metazoa; phylum Chordata; class Mammalia; order Eulipotyphla; family Soricidae; genus Suncus; species Suncus etruscus. Next base: position 52,075,200 of record NC_064858.1, on the reverse strand, counting down.
ATTTTATGTTCATCGATTGGAAGACTTAACATTGTTATAATGGCCTTCTTACCCAAAACATGATACATATAATAGTAGTACATGAAATATTCAATGACATTCTTCAAGAACTTAGAATAAATGTTATTAAAATTTGTATGGAATTATACCTCCACCCCAGTAAACAGAACAATCATCAGAAAAATAAATTCAAGATTTATCACGATTTTTTAAAACTAGTTTATAAAGCAGTAGTATTAAAACTGTGGTATTGCCTCCTGCTGACTCATGCTGTGTGGCCCTCCTTCTTACCACCACCTGCAAATGTGATCTGTTGCTTGATACCAGATTCAGTTCCAGTAGAACCCCCAGTGCAAGAACTCTACCCGAGCCCTTTCTGCAGCAAAATATTTCTCAAACTCAAGAAGAACAGGGTGGGCCCGGAGAGATAGCACAGCGGTGTTTGCCTTGCAAGCAGCCGGTCCAGGACCAAAGGTGGTTGGTTCGAATCCCGGTGTCCCATATGGTCCCCTGTGCCTGCCAGGAGCTATTTCTGAGCAGACAGCCAGGAATAATCCCTGAGCAATGCCGGGTGTGGCCCAAAAACCAAAAAAAAAAAAAAAAAAAAAAAGAAGAACAGGGTGTGTGATGAAAATGTGCTCTGGATTCCACCCCGCACAAGAATATCCCAAAAGACAATGGGGAAGCCTATATTTCCTTTATAAGTTTAAGACCTCTATAATACTACCTCTTAACCTATTTATCTCCAAATGTAAGGAAATCTCCTACATCACTTTGTTCCCTTAATTACTTTTTTAAATTCATTTTTATTTATTTTTTTCTTTATATATGTGAGTATATATATATATAAGAAAAAGTCTTGCCTGTGATAAAAGCTCAGGTCAAAACCAGGGCACAGAGGTGATGGAGCCTGATACTCTCATCCCAAATGTACCAGCAATATAATATAGCACCATTTCTTTTTGCCAAGGCATACTAAAAAAGGAGGAAATTTTATGTATAGAAACAAGCTCTTATCTATTAGGGATAGGAACTCATACATTTTACAATACAGGGGCACCTCCCACCTTGAGGTGGGAGGTCATGTGGTTCCAACTCAGACTCAATGTGATTAGACAGCGACCATTCAATCCCGAAACCTAGAGCTCAGACATAGAACTGACAGTTCTCTGTAACAGCTCCAGGTACCTCTGGAACATTCTTAATACTACTCTGACACCAACCTGCACCAGTTTTTATATGACATCCTGACAATGAGGAAATGGCAACAATTTTATCTAAGAGTAGGTTGTCTTACCTCACCACCTAACAATAAGAGGAAATCAGAAGACACATCATCCTTTGATCTGTGCAAAAGCCAATATCGCTAACTACAGAAGACTGACTGTGACAACCATGACTGAGCAGAACTTACCTGGGACAATAAAAAAGAGCCTATTCTAGGCTTTGGCCTATGATATGTACAACAACCAAGATCTCTAACTTCCAGAGGTCTGACTGAGACAACTGCAACCAAGAAGAATTTCTGGAAATGTAATGAAAAACTCTATCTTAGGCTTTGTCCTAGGATTGATGCAAAAACCAAGACCACCAACTACAGAAGACTGATTAAAACAACAGTGGTGGAACAGAATTTCTAGAACTGTAAAGAAAGACTCCATCCTAGGTTCCATCCTATGACCTGTGCAAATACCAAGATTTCTAGTTACAGAGGCCTGATTTTATCATTCATGACTGAGTGGAAAGTTTTCAGACACCACAAAAGGACCTAGGGGAGAGTTAAAGAACATGCACGGAGCCTGGAGTTATTCCCATAACAGTATACTTCAAGGGCAGAGAAACCTTATATCTCTTAGGTCAAGGGAATTCCCTTTCTAATCTCCCCAATATTTAGTGTGCCTATGCAAAAAAAAAAAAACACAAATTAATTTTTTTTGTTGTTGTTGTTTTGTGCTCTGTTTTATTTTTATTTTGGTACCGTGGTTATTGTTTGGTTGTTGTCTTTATTGCTGTGGTGCTTTTCGGGGTTTTTTGTTTGATTTTTTTGTATTGTTATGTTTTTCTTCATTTTTTCCTTTTTTTCTCTAAAACTGATATTTATAGCCTGATATTTATATATCAGGCTATATATAATATATATTATATAATATATATTATATATAATAATATATATATCAGGCTATATATAATATATAATTTTTATATAATATTTATATAAATATCAGTTTATATAATATATATTATATATAGCCTGATAAATATTTTATTATATATAATATATATTATATAAACTGATATTTATATAAATATATATATTTATATATTTATATTTATAGAAGGACTCCTCCATTTTTTGCTTGTTTAATTTTTACCCCCTCCTTTTTGTCTTTCCTTCAAACAACCACATAACTTGAATCATCTTGTTTCAACTCACAAATTAAGGGGGAAATAACGGAGGATACCAAGACCAGTCGTATGAATATTGAGTAGAAATAAAAAATGATCACACTTAAGTACCAAATACAAAGCCAATGACAACAGAATCGATACCCAATTTACAACAAGTAGATACAGAGGGGACCACTTATACTCACAGCCCAGGGAGCAAAGGAAGGGGATATGAGATGCATGCAAGGAACAGGGGTGGAGGGATGACAACATTGATAGTGAGAATGCCCCTGATTCAATGTCACTATGTACCCAAAATATTACTGTGAAAGATTTGTAATCCACTTTGGTCAAAATAAATATTATTAAAAAAACTGTGGAGTTGAATAAAATCAGAATAAAATTGAGAATCCAAAATAAAACCTTTATATAAAGGTACAGTTTAATTATAACAGGTAGCTAAGAGCAAATATACAAATGAAGAAAGAAGAGTCTCTTTAACAAACAGTATTGAGAAAACAAGTAGACACATGCAAAAGAATGAATTGGGTATTATTGAACACCATGCAGAAAAGTTAACTAAAAATATTAAAGGTTTGAATGTTAACCAAATCTACGAAATACTTAGAATAAAATAGACAAAATACTTCATAACACTGATTTCAGATGTGTACTTAATAATGCAATTCCAGTGGCAGGAAAAACTAATGCAAAATTAAGTAGAATTATATAGAACTGAAAGTTTCAGCAGTGGGATATAACTATTCCATATCAAAATAACACCCTACTGAACAGGGAAAATTATCATATAACTGATAAATCACTAAGACTGATAACTTATAAGGCACTCACAAAATTCAAAAACAAAATTAGCTTCCATTAATAAATGTGGAGAGAAGGCCAGAGAAATAGAATAGATGGTAGAGCACTTGCCTTAAAGGCACCAGGTAGGATATACAGTTCCCCAAATAGTCTCATGAGTCCCTCCAAAAGTGATGCCTTTACATAGAGACAAGAGTAAGAGATGGCACTGACTAGTAGTGACCAAACTAAAAATAATAATAAAAGGAGAGAAATAGTGAGCAAACATGTCTCTGAGACAAGCATACAAAGTATATAAATATTATATATAAATAATATATAAATAACTTTATATATAAATATAATTAACCTACAGACAGAGAAAATGCTGCATGCTCAGCATCAATGATTTCAGGGAAATGTAAATCAAAACAACAATGTGATATCACATTACACCTGAGAGAAAAAACTATACCAAAAATTCTAGAAATATGTATTGGTGGCAATGTAAAGATAAAGAAATCTTCAGGGCCAAAGACAGAACATAAGAAACTTGTCCTACCTCTAGATCAATTCCCAAAACCAACTATGCTTCACTGAGCAGTGTCAAACGTGATACCTGAGCACAGAGTCAGAAATAGTTACTGAGTACTACAAAGTATGATTCAACCCACCCCACCCTCTTAGTTTCCCAAAAGAATCCCCATCCACTACTACTAGAATGGCAAAGCAGTTCAGCATCTATGTGATATAGTGAGAAATTTCTCAAAAATTTAAAAGTTGAGGGGCCAGAGCAGTGGTGCAAGCGGTAGGGCATTTGCCTTGCATGCACTAACCTAGGACAGACCATGGTTTGATCCCCTGCCATCCTATATGGTCCCCCAGCAAGGAGTGATTTCTGAGAGTGCAGCTAGGAGTAACCCCTAAACATTACCAGGTGTGGCCCCAAAACCAAAAATAAAAATGTTAAAAGTTGAACCACCATATAATCCAGCAGTTCCTCTTTGTGAGCTCTTTCCCAAGAACATTTAAATACTAATTTGAAAAGGAAAGTGCACATTGCAGTGATATTTACAAGAGCCAAGCACTGGAAAGAGCCCAAGTATCATTGAACAGATGAGTAAATAAAAAAAAGTTGTGGTAGATTTTAAAATGGAATACTGCTCAGCTGTAAGAAAAGATAAAATTTTCATTTGTTACAATAAAAAGAACTGGAGAGAGTTATATATCAAAATAAGTCAGAAGAAAGAGAGGAATTGATGAGAAGGGTCCTGTGGAGAAATATTGGCCCCTTAGTGATAGATATGACATGGTCACATTTTATTCCTAAAAATTATACATTATTGTCTTGTAAACCAATGTTACTTTCATAGCAAAAAAGAAATGTAAGAGCCTAGGAGATTATGGCATTTACCATGTATATGGCCAGTCCTAGATCAAAATCCTAACCTCACATATGGTCTCCTGAGCACTACTAGCAGTGACTTCTGAGCTCAGAGCCAAGAGTAAGCTCTCAACACTACCAGTGGTGCATCATCTCACAAATATAAAAAAGTTAGAAAAAATCAAAATCAATTTAAAAATAAGATGATGGGTAAGTTACTAATTCTGAGTCAGTTTTCTTATATATTATATTCATCTTTCAAAACTGATATAAAAATTAAAGAGAATGATTATGAAGCATCCAACAAATATTTGCCTGAACTACTACTGTAATAAATATGGAATGCCTGGAATGTATGGCTGCAATTTACATTAAATTGCATTTTATTTTTGAGTCACATCCAGAGGTGTTCAGGAGCATAAAGATTGGGAGAGGAAGAGTTTGAAATGTCCCTGGAAAAACCATATGTTACTAGGAATGAATCAGCCTCTTTCATAAAATATCTATTCTCAAAGCTTATGATAAATCTCTCTGATCTGGCCTTAAATTAGCTTCCATGACTTAATACCAAGGATAGGGAAATGAGGTGGGGGAAAGACTATCTTGAGAAAGTGCGGATGAGAGTAGAAGAGAGGAAGATGTAGAATTTAAAAAAAAACCCACATATTCAATGTCACCATTATTTTGACCTGGATTATTTAGATTAATTTAAGGGTTATGTTTCTATTCTTATTTTAAAAGATCTACAAGCAATCTTTCTGATCTCTTAGATTTTATTTCAGATAGAGTGAACATTGTGTTGCCTTTGTCACTGTTGTTTTAATGAATGCCAGCATTGATCACTGCCACCCTAGAGTAACTTCCTAGAAAGCATACAAAATTGTACCCACCAGCATTAACCATGACTATAGATTTCCTGGTTGCATGTGTGCTGCTACTGCTACTTATCATGTTCAAGTTCATAAAGGTGAAGAGTGCCCAACAGCACACTTCTGGCTTTTGAGGATTTCATTTGACAGTATCGACTGTGGCGAACTGAGCACCCACCAAACAATATTGATAAGAGTGTCTCTTGTGGTTTTGAGAGGCAGGCTGATACAATGAGAAAAAGAATTGGACTCAAAAATTTTAACAACTGGTCCCACCTCTGATTCTACATTGTATTTTCTCTATGACCTTGAGCATTTTATTAAGACTCTTTAGCACTGGGCAGCGTCTGTAAAATTGGAGCAATATCATTGTTATACAGTTTCAGCTCACATTTCGGTGGCATGGTATTTCTATTACAATCTAGTGAGCACCAACAATGGGATAGAAGTTCTATTGAATAGAGAATAAATCTCTGGCTGACAGGCTGAGCTGGGAAATCAGGTTATAAACCTAGCAGAAAGATGGGGAAATAAATTCAGCAGAAATACCACGGATTACAAAGGGTTTTTACAAATAGAGTTTTAGATAGACTGGTATCATCATGATAATTAAACAGCAGAAGTTTTCTTTGCTCACATCAAAATGAAAATATAGGGGAATCGGATACCGTCAGCAAATTCGTTTTACATTTAACTCTACAATTATGGTGCTTTTGCTGGACATCAAGTTTAGGTCATTTGTGTTTTCTATCTGATTGGTCAAACTCTGGCTTTGGCACATGGCTTTTGGCTGTAATAGAGGTGCAAACCATGCTCTCCAGAAAAGCCACATATGCAATTTCTGGCTTTTACAAATCTAAACATGGGAGAAGGGAGAAAGCGTAATATGTCTAATGGTAAATTCAGTGACCAAGGCCCAGAGGGTGATAGTGACATTTTATTGTCATAACTATGTCCTGAGAAATGGAAAAGGAACTTTGTCTATGAGCAAGAGACCCAGGGCTACTTCACTAGGAGGGGACGGTACACGGAAGTGAGAAAGTTTGTGCTGTAGAAAGAGTGGAAGAGAGAGTCCATCACTCCCTGACATCAAAGAGCAAATTCCCAAAAGCAACCCAGGGTAGTGAGAGTGAGCCACAAAAGCAGGGTGTAGACCACAGCAGGATCTCTGGTATTGAGAAAGAACCCACTTGGAGTTGTGCTGCTCCACTCATGTGCTCCACTCACAGAGTCCCTACCCTGGTTACTCAAAAATGGAAACTGAGGGTGTGTCTATTTTGAAACTTTGAAAGCAGTTTCATACAGCAATAAATACCTCTTGGGCTTATATTTGTGCTGTTTAAAAAATTATTTGTATATAAAATTTTTCTTTTATTGAGCCTCATAAAGTATTGGTTTATGATGGATTTGGAAAGTAAATATTAAAGTAAAACTTTTTGCCCATTCACCATATTGAGAAGCAACCACCATATTTGACGATTCAGGTTCAAAGGCTTTATAAACACACATATAGTCAGGCTGTATAAAGCCTCAATTTAGCATTTCTTTAGTCCCAAATAGCACTAAATGCCAGTACAGAGGTAGCAGATATAGTATAAGTAGATGCTTACTTACATTGTAAGATACATACAAAAAAAAAGAATGTAACCAGCAAGTCTGTGTTATCAGAAGAAGATTTAGGCTCAGGATATATATAAATATACACATGTATATATATATATATATATATATATATATATATATATATATATGTATATATATGCTTGGTTTAATCAGTAGACAGAAATCACATAGTGATTTTAAAAGGGAAAGTTTCCAATGAAAACCCAATTAATGAGGGAATAAACAATAGGTGTAAAGAATAATTTAAGGGGACTAAGAGAAAGGATGCATACTTAGGCTCAGTCATTATTGAAGTAAATGAATGGTTAGGATGTTTTCTGGGTTGTTTGAGTCAGAATTGATGGATTTTGGGAAGTGGAAACAGGGAATTTCTACAAATAGTATTGAACAGATAATTTCATGCTGAAGGTAGGAAGACCAAGGAAAAAGGACAACACGGAAGGCACATGGGCTGAGGCTGAGGTTTGGTGTGCAGAAATCCATGGCCATGTAGTCACTAAGCCCAGGCTGGTACTGTAAGTTCATCAAGAACAGAAACTAAACACAGAGCAATATCAGACTATTCTCTCTCTCTCTTTCTCTCTCTCTCTCTCTCTCTCTCTCTCTCTCTCTCTCTCTCTCTTATCTCTCTCTCTCTGTCTCTCTCTCTCTCTCTCTCTCTCTCGCTCTCGCTCTCTCTCTCTCTCTCTCTCTCTCTCTCTCTCTCTCTCTCTCTCTCTCTCTCTCCCCCCCTCTCTCTCCCCTTTCTCTCTCCTTTTCCTCTTTTCTCTCTCCTCTCCCCTTTCTCTTTCCCCTCAACTCACTCACTCACTCACGCACTCACTCACGCACACTGTTGGGGACCAAGCAATAGGAACCAGGAAAAGAAGCCCCCTCCTCCACAGTGTCACAGTGTTCCTCTAGTGCCCTCTACTGGCAATGATTAGCAGAGTTCCGCAGATAAGGGACCTTTTTAGTTTTTCTAGGCTAAATTTAGAGCTAAAAGCAGAGACCTTGAGTATCTGTGCCGGGTGAAAGATTAAAATCTCACAAGTGACACTAGTTCAATAAATCAGGATCATTGGATCATTCTTGTAAAAAATAACTAGAGAGGCAATTTATCTTAATAACTCAATAGATTTTATCCCCATTTTACAGAAAAGAAACCTAAGGCATACAAAGATTAGGTATTTGCCAAGACCCTTAGCTACACAATGAGTTGGGAATTGGGGTCATGGTGAAGTAAGCTTCCAAGCTGTGTCCCAGGGCCTACTTCAGGCAATATTTGACCATGTCAGTTCAGTTCTAGGTCCCTAGGTCATAGTGCTGCTGAGGCCCTGTAATGCCAGGGACGCCTTGGCCATGCTTGGGTGCTCAGGCCCTTCCTTTCAATATTCAGATGGTCCTGCAGTTCCTGGGGTCCAATACATGTTGGGAATGAAGAGTTGGGATTTTTTAGCATCATAGTGGCTTCAGAATTCTCTTATTTAATTTTATGTATTTGGAAGACAGTTTCTCTCAGGTATGTCCCATCTCTGGCAATACTTGCCCAGTACTCCAAGCTAAATGGGTCAATACCAGGACCAGTTTATGTGATGGTCCTTGAACCTAATGGTTTTGTGGGCCACCAGGCACACAGTAGGTAGTGCATAGGGAAATCATACAGTGTCAGGGCTAAAATTATGAGCCTGATTCCTGCAAAGCCCATGTTCCAGCTCTTTAAACTGTATACTCAGCCCCTTCTTGGCTCTATTTTAAATCACCAGGTGACTGCATGTGGTTATAGGACAGAAGTAATAATAGCTAACTTCACTAATTTACTACAAGTCAGATATTTGACTTCTTCATATCACTATTCTCTTTCATCCCTTCACATGCCTGCAAAAGAGACTACAGCTATGTGCTCCTTAATATAGAAAAGAAAAACCAAATTCAAGAGGTTAAATATTCTACTCAAGATGGCAAAGGGAGTAGGGTGGTTTTGTTTTTAGATTCTCTGCTTTGGGGATCTTATGTGCATAACAGCTATGAAGTTCCCTTTGTAATATAAAGTCCTCTTGACCATAATTTATGAGAAAGGCTTCAATGGAAAGGTATGTCCTGAACAAGATTTGGTAAGATTTGAAAAAAGCAGAGTACAGAGCAGGCACTCTTATTAGGTACATACCATTTTAATTTATTCTAAATTTTAAACATTATCTAGGTTTCACCTAAAATATGGGTTTCTAACTACTAGACATGTAGAACACTTGTCAACAATAAGCTATACACTATGTATATATTATATACTAGCACCACCTCCATTTACTAGGACCTAATATTGACTCTGTCCCTAAACTTGATGAGCCATTTCCATTCTTTCATGGTCTCCCAACATTCTTGACCATCTATTTCTCTTGTGTATAGTTCAGAGCCTTTCTACTCTAGAAAATCAAGATGAGCTCAGAATGTTTAAATATTTCAGCCTGTGTAAAAGCATTAGAAAAGGCATGAAAGTAGAGTATCAAGCTGGGAGAGAGGAGGACGGTGTATATAAAAGTCAGGCAGAAAGAGAAAAGGAAAGGGATTAAGAAGTAATAGCACAGTCTAGAGAAGAGTGGGAAGATTTTGTAATTGCCAAGCAGGATAATAAGAGAAGAACAGTGAAGGATTCCAGTCAAGATATCAAGGCCCATCTCAGGAACTATGGTCCTGAATATCCAATGTTATGAAAATTGGGCCAGGGAGGAAAAACTATAAAGGATGGAAGAGAGATTGGCCTAAAAGGCAATACAGGATCCTGCTTCTTCCTTGTTTTGTCACAAAATATTTTACACCTAGTTTGACTTTATTTACTTAAGTAGACCCTGAAGGAGTAAATGAGTGAGAAAAGGTAATGTTTGGGCTAGAGGGCTGAGATGAGAAAGAGATATTCTTCACCACTTAACAGATGGGGGAGATTAAACAGGAGAGTGTTGGAAAATAAAGAAATGTCACAAAAAGTTTTCGATAATAGCCTTATGCCTTAAGTGTCAGTTTCTCTCCTTTCCCTGCACAGTGTATACTCAGTACTTATACATTCCTATGCATTTAATAAAAAGAGTATGTGTGAAGATAGTTTGCATAAAGCTGGGCACATAGCAGATACTCTGTAAGTGTTAGTCTGAATCCAAATAGATGGTATTCGGCCAATCTCTATTTCTGTCAGGTTTGCAAAGACAAACTTGGGCTGTAATAGATTCTGTACTTTGAGGGCATTACAGCAACTTAAGAGGAAGGAAGTCACTAATGAGGAGAAACTGCTGCAAGAGGAATAGGATGAAAGAGTAACACTTATTTTTGTTCCTACAAGAAATAATTACCTGGAAATCACATAAACTTTCCTTCATTGGCAAAGAATACTATACTGTAAATCCCTCTCTATAGCACAGGATCTAGTGACTGCATTTTCCCTAGCCCCCATCTCTGTTGTGTGTCAGAACAAAAACAAACACAACTAAAGTCAATGTCAATGTTTGCTTTCTATTGCATATTTCTTTCCTTTGGTGGGTGTCAAAATTAGGTAAAAATTATCCAAGCCAAATCAACTAGGTTTGAAGTATCTGAAGAATATTCTCATCCATTTCCTTTTTTGGGGGGTTGCATACCCAGTGACGCTCAGGGGTTACCTCCTGCCTATGTGCTCAGAAATCACTCCTGGCTTGGGGGACACCGGGGATCAAACTGAGGTCCTTTTTAGGTCAGCACGTGCAAGGCAAATGCCCTACCACTTGCACCACTGCTCAGGCCCCTCATCCACTTCTTTTTGTAGGAAAAAAGTAAAAGAATAAACAGTATTAATTAAAATACCTAATACTAACTTGGCGAGATATATTAAGACTGGGAAAATCACTTTATTCCTCTGCATTTTAACTTTTCCCTCAAGGAATGAACAGAATAGTGGGTTTAAATCTAGCCAAATGAGAGAATTATATTGGGAGAGGGAGTAGGATTTTAGATATGAAAATTTAGATCCCCCAAGTTTATTATTTAGAATATTTAGAAATGGAACACAGGTTTTTAAGGAATAATATCTCACTAGTGTGCACCATTACACATCTAAAGATGACAAATCAATAGGTTACCCGGACATTGGTTATGGCTGGGATCAGTAGAATGAGTTTGCTAATATTAACTGATTTAGTTACATATTAGGATCAGCTCTGATCCACGTTTATTTTACCCTATTTCAGGGACCAGAATGGCAAACAGCAAGAAATAAAAAGTGGCCAGCTCAACTCTAAAGTTCATTTCAAATATCTACTGCATCATGGCTAACACTCAATTGACCAAAATAAAGTTTAGGCAAATATCAGAGAAGAAAGGCATGATCTTGCCATGAAAAGCAAGAGGAACAAATGAATAATAGTTGAATAGTCTAATCTGCAACAGATAGAAAAATTCCTAGTTTACATATATATAATATATAAACATATACATACATATATATAACAATAATGAATGACTTGGGTATTTTTTAACTGTTTCATCCTATGATACAATGATACAACAAATTTTAATCGGATTTAGGAAAGGGTAGTCTGCAAAGGAGAGACATGAGTACTTATCAAACTCAAGCAAAGGTCACAACAAATGAGGGGCCATGAGTGGAGTAAGATAGGAAAAATCATCTGTTATTTTCCAAGACTTCCTATTCCTTATTTGTTCTTTACATAATCTCTGCTAGTTGGGTGTTGATATTCTCAGAAATATGAAGAGACCAGAAAGATGAGTTCTCTTGCTTTTAGCCTCATAACTCCCACATAAAGACATTGAGACTAATTTTAGTTTGTCTTCCAAACCCTTGTTTATTTCCTTATATCTCTGCTGCCCTAACCTCCCACAAGGACACCAAGCATGCAGAGTGAAAAGACTCTGAATTCCTCTACAAGCCTAAAATTTATGTATCTTCTACTGAAGCTTGTATTTCTTGTGACACAATTCAATTTCATAACCAAGTCACATATCTGAGAACTAGCTACTGAAGAAATTATCTAATTACTCTGTGCCTTGTTTCCTCACTCATAATGTGGATATACTAGGGACTGCTTCATAAAGTCTTTATAAGGAGTAAATGAATTATTTCTCTTTTTTTTTTTGAGGGGGACACACCAGGCTGAACTCAGGGCTTGCTCCTGACTCTGCACTAAGTTAGATCACTTTTGATGAATTTAGGGGATGAGATGCGGTATCAGGGATTGAATCCAAATCTGTGTGTGCAAGGAAAATTACCCTATCTATTGTACTATTTCTTTGATCCAATACTCTTAATTCTATGTATACACTATATTTATGTAAAAAATCTGACACAGGGTACTTTCTAATTAGAGGTTGGTAAATAAAGAGAAGTCATATTTATACACCTGTCCTCTGTATGGGGTATAAACTAATGGTTTTCAAAGTATGCACTATAGTCCATTTCCTATGAATTAGAAGGTCAAGGGAAAGCATTTCTATTGAAAAAAGGTGCTCCAAATGATTCTGTCAATGCTAAAGTATCTCAGGAATCTGTCTTTCCTTTGGCTCTCATTAGAGATTGCAATCAAAAGATGCTCCAAAATATAATAATATTTGACATTTATAGTTTTTTCCAATGTAGTAGGCATGAAACAAGATATTTCAGTTCTCCCAAACAACCTCTGAGGCAATCACTATCATCAGTTCCAATTTGCAAATGAGAAAATGAGAGAAAAAGCTCAGGCTAAAACCTGAGCTTTATCACACTTTCAATTCTGGAAGATTAGTTCTCTGTTTTATGCCCCAGTAAAGCAGGCTTTTCTCAAAATTGTCAGAGTAGGTCTCTTCCTATAAATGTTAGCAGGGTACAGGGGAACTAAGGCCAATTAGGCCTGAGAAGTCTCAGGAGAGTGTTACCAAGACTAAAAAGTGAAGATGATTTTAGTTTGAAAACAAAGAAGATCCAGAGGCTGTGAAGAACCTTTGTCCCTGTCTCAAGCTTTTGCCTTTTACCTAATTAAAAAGCAATCCCTGCTCCCCCTGTCTCTGACCTATAAGAATGCAGTTTGAGGGGTATCAACCAATGTAAATTTACCCATGAACACATCTCCATCTGAACTATCTAGGTGAGGTCATTCCCGCCTTCTCAGTGAAATGATTTCAAGTTCTGTCACAATATCTTCCCATGTTACTTTAGAAGCTAAAATCATGCCATTTCTCCACACACTTGTGATTAGGTGATTTTAATTTTTTCTAATCAATCTTTGATTACTTGTCAAGAAAAATTGAGGTTTTCCTCCAGGTTTTACACCAGAATCTATTATTTTTAGCCTCACAGGACGTAACTGAAGAAAGGCTTTAGAATAAAAGCTATTTAGAAAAGTGCTATTAGTGATGAAATTCTGGTTTAAGCCCAAATCTGCTTTTTTTTTTTTTTTCTGTCTTTTGTTTTTTGAGCCACACCAATGATGCCCAGGGGTTATTCCTAACTCTGCACTCAGGAATTTATTACTGGCAGTGCCAGGGGAAACCACACGCTGGGGGATTCAACCCAGGTCTGCTACATGTAAGGCAAGTACTCTATCCCAATACTTTTATTCTGGCCCCCCAAACCTGCCACTTCTGAGTGCCTGTTCTTCATATGGATATAAGGGCAGAGAAGGCTAGAGAGGGTTTAGGTGAGAGAGCATATACCTAGCAAGAATCTGCAAGTAATCACCCCTGGAACCACAAAGCCTCTCTACTCATCTAAGAACTGCTTGGTGTGGCTTAGTGCCCCTAGAGCAGCACCTGACTGAGAAGCACCAGCTATGACTATTAAAAACATGATAAAGAAGAAATAGGTTAGAGAGACAGGACTTTGTGCTGTGTCTTTTATCTATCTGGGCTTCAGTCTCTGTTTTGCTAGATTTTAGATTCCACTTGCTGTATTCCCCCAAAGTATTTTGGCCCTCACTTTCTGGTTTTAGAGTTCATATCAGGTCTACTGTTTTCTCTTATCTCCAAAGTGACCTGCATTCTTTATCAATGCTTCCCAATAGCTCATTTCTTAGTGTGTTGATAATTCTGAATCATTTTATAATCACTTTATTTTATTTACAATAATATTAAAAGAGGTGTTTTGCAAAACAACAAAACAAACAATCACCACTCAGAGAGACTAAATTGAGAGTTTTATTACAGAAGCCAGCCCAGTGGACAGGGAGCAGACTAGCATAACCAAAGAAGTCATGGCCCCAGATAAAGTTAGGGTTGAAAAGGCAGAAAATCACATTCTATGGGCAAGACGCTGCTGGAGCTGTGATCAGCAAAACAAGTTGCAGTAACAAAATAAGCTAGTTTTTGTTAAGCTGGATTATGAACTCAGAAAATAATTGGCTTGCAGTTGTGAAAGACAATCATAAATGCTGGAGTGGTGATTCTGGAACTGAAAAGTTTGTATACGGACTGTATATGTTAAGTGTATATGTCACTATATATGTCACTGTAACAATGGAGAGGAGTTCCCTTTCTGCAGACAGGCTAACAAAGGAAAAAAAGTTCCTTATGTCAGGAAGCTTTAGCCCAACAACACAGAAAATGAAATATCCTGGATTTAGGCAGAGACTGTCTCTCATTCCCTTTGGTGTTTGGGCCATACCTAGTGATACTCAAAAACTATTCCTTGCTCTGTGCTTAGGAATCACTCCCAGGGGATGCTCTACTCTGGGTACTAAGTGGCACCAGAGATCAAACTTAGAGCTCCCACATGCAAAATATTCCCATTAGTTTAGTGCAGGCCATACATGTATGCCAGCCCAGTCTATCTCTGACTAAAGAGATCATTTCCGAAGTGTAGTTTTGGGATCTCAGCAAGTTTATTTCTTCTGGGATCGTTCTTAGGGGACTCACATATTCTGACTATACATCTGCGCCATTCCAGCTACAGTGCACAGGGTTACTTAAAGTGCCCACTGCTACGTTCATGTGCAGGTCAGAGAGGAATAAAGGAAGCTTTTATCTCATCTGGGATAGAGGCCAGCTCTGCAGGTCAGTGAGGCCAGGCCGAGAAGGAAGGTGGAACTCCAAAGGGTCGCTCGTTTCCACCCCCACAGTGCTTCAGAGAGATTCCAATAGAGAGGATGGAGAGAGCCTGTGTGCACCCAGGAGGGTTTGCACCCCAAAGCGCAGAGCAGTTGCCTTTGTTTCCTGGGAATGCAGGGCCCCTTGGAGGAATGATTAAGAACTTAGCCAGCTAGACAATGACTAGAAAGGCACCTCCTGGTGTGGTAATGAGGCAATTAGAGTTGCTGAGGTTTCAAGTGGGGGATATACTCTGAGGACTCCAGCCCATAGGGTCATTTTCAGAGGAAATGAAGATCGGGGGTGAAGGGGCTGCTGTGGGGGAGACTTGAATCCTGCATGTCACAGTGTTGATGACCAGAGCCCAGGTCTTCTGTTCTGCCAAAGCAAAACCTTCACAGCCTGGAGAGCTGAATTCAAGACAAACAATAACAACAAAAACAAAAGCAAGTTCCTGACAGTTGGAGTCTGGCTCTGAGAAGCCCAGCAGAGAATTCCCTGCTGGAAGCGCAATGCGGTGTCCACGGTGGCTCTGGGCCACTGGTATGACCAGGGCTTCAGGCAGGACAGAAAGAATATTGTAGGGGGTAGGTAACATGGGGAGTTGGGTCGGTCATCAGGACTGGGATGACATGAACCTGCCTATGTCATACGTAATCCTATTACCTTGATTAAAAATAAGCTTCACCTCTGCATTTTTAGGGAGCCCATTATAAGGGTTCTGGGGAATCCTAGAAATGGGGAGAACATCCATTGTGGGTGAAGGGCCTCCCAGGCTCAGAGGCTACCAAGCCCCAGTGGGTTTCCTTTGTGCTTAACAAGCCCGATAAATCCACCTTCAAAAGGCCTAAGAAAGAACCTGAAGAATGTGCAAGAAGCAGTGGGTGGGTGGGGCTACACACCCTTGGGCCCCCAGCACTCTGTTCCTGGCTGAATCACTTCATTGTTCCAAATTCTCCAAAACAGGCCCTGAGATTTGCATTGCATCTTGTTCTGCCTTTAGAAACTAAGGGCAAACACCCAACTGCCTGGAAATTGCAGGGGAAGGGGGCTGTCCATCAGAACACGGAGCAGAACTCCACTTTGACATTTAGCCCAGTGAACATCTCCCCTCTCCCAATTCACTTCTCCCACACACACACACCTGAACATGGGCTGCACTAGGTAGGGACCACGTTGAGGGTAGCAGGTCGTGCATATTATTATCCTGTGCAATGTGCTTTGTGCACAAATTCTTGTGCAGAATTGTTGGACATATGGGATTCAGGATACTCTTGACCCAAAATATGCTATCTTGGCTCATTGATTATTGTAGGAGATTCCACTTATGCTTGGCTTCCTCCTCAGTGTGCCCCTCGATCTGAAACACCAAACATTTCTCCTGAGAGCACAGTCACAATTCTCCTGAGAGCACTACACCTGGAGCACAGTCCCCTTTCCCCCCAACAAAGCCAGCAGATTCCCTTAGTTTACTACACCCCTAAACATGGCTCCCCAGCTAGCTCTCTTCATCAAATCAGATCTAGATACCCAGGGCTATTTTTTCACTTCCTTAGCAAAGCTCCCACATTAGGTGAGACTTATATATTAATTAAGGGAGACCTAAATATAAACTTGAAAAGAAATATATATCAAATAACTAATTAAGTATAAATAAAATGATAAAAGATCCATATTCCTGTCTCTAGTTCATCTTTGTCAGATTTATCTGCAGACACTAGGAGGGTGAAGAAGACCCTTTTCCCCTGCAGAGAGCAAAGGTCAGTCAGTGCTGGGTGGTGGGTGTCTCAGTCGCTTTTGCTAGCCTTCAAAGGAGTAAGAACAATAGCTGCAGAACTGCCCAGGTTTGTGCCAACTCCTTCAATAGTCTGAAGTTTTTCCAGTTAAAAAAACGGTCCATTGGAAAACAAAGAGTTTAAATTCCTCACCTGAGGGTACCTAAACCAGCTGATTCTCTGGCCTTTTTAAGGTGCTATATTTAGGAAATGTAGCAAATACTGCCACTTAAAAGTCTATATTCTCTTTCAATTAAAATCATGTGCCAAAGGACCTCGTGTGTTTATGTTCTTTGATATAACACACCCTCTGGCGCTTTCCCTGCTGTCAGCTGTGTGGTTCAACCTCCTTTCACAGACAGGGGGAAGAATCCACCAGAAAGGAGAAGCCTTCCACAGCCACAGACCATACACATAGGGTGGGACTGAGTGTCTCATCTATATTAATGAGTCCTACATAGAAGTGCCACAAGTATTTGGAGTGTAGCTGAAAGAAGAAACATGTTTTCTAACTTACAGCTAAATGAAAATATGGATAAACCATAGGCTAGGCATATATTAATATATATTATGTATTATATCATTAAAATTATAATATAATATAATTATATCATAATTATAATTATTATGATAATATATTTTATATATTATATATTAATATATATTTAAGAATGATAATTTTGTTCTCAGGCAGGTTTAGGTAGAATCTTACATCTTCCTATTTATAAATAGTGATGAGTCCTTTGCAGCCAGAAGGACATCCTTCTGTGAAGAATATCTATGTTTGTACCTGGAGCAGGTACCAGGCTATTCCAGTGGCTGAGACTAGTAGCCAGAGACTGGCAAGAGGTGTTAACCCACAGGAAAGAATATGAGCCATTCTGGAAGGAAGCTATAGAGATACACCATTTCCTCATGCCTTTACATGCACAGTCTCTCCACAATGTTAACAATGGTCATCAACATTCCTATCAGCTGGCGGGAATTGGTGTGGATAACAGGAGGAGCCTTCTAAAGTTTGAAAGAGAGATTGCAGGGCATTCACAAGGCTGGCACTAAACCCTGGCAGGATTTGGAACTTCCGAAGTCAAAATATTTTATCTCAAAACTGAGGTGGGGTAGGAAAGTAATAGTTGCCTTCTCACTCCTGGGCAGTGCCACATCTGGCAATACTCAAGGGTTATTTCTGGCTTTGCACTCAGGAATCACTCCTGGGGGTGCTCAGGAGACCATATGGAATGCAGGGGATCTAACACCCGTTTGTGGCATGTAAGACAAGAGCCCGACCCTTTGTGTTATGTATCTCTCAGGCTCCTCACATTTCCTTTTGTCATTGATGACTGCCCTAATGCTCTTGGTCTCAGAGCTTAATAGTATCCACTTTAAAATCTTGAAGTCTTTGATGAAATGAGTATTGTGTCCAGTATAGCCTACATTTTTGTTGTTTTATAGGACATAGGGACTACTGGGGATTTTTATTGTGAAAGTGATGGTATGAGTTTCATGTTTTACATCTAACTAGAAACAGGGTTTTCTATATATATATATAGACTATGCAGCTCTGCTGTTAAATCCCAAGAAGGGATTCAGATGAATGTATGGTGATTGCATATAGGCAAAGAGGTTAGATTTCCACTGACTTCTAGCAGCATACATGGAGATATTCAAATAATATTTGTTGTAAAAAAATAAATGTCTATAAAAATATATCCTCTGTAATGAGAGAGTAGAACATTTATTTGTCCCAAGCAGAGGAAATAAAACTGACAACAGAAAAAAAAATGGATAGATTAAGGTGACTGCAATTGATAGACAGGAAAGAGTTGACCTATGTAAGAAATTTCTTTCAAGTTTTCAGAAACAACTGGAGCACATTATAAAGTGGACAATGTAGCTCAAAAGTCAATTGTTATGGCCAGGTAAAATACATACATACATACATATATACATATATATATATACATATATATATATATATATGAAAAATTCAAAGAGTGTCTCTTAAGATTTCCAAGTTAAAAAATTCAAAAAGTGATAACACAATGGTAGGGTAATTGCCTTGCACACAGCTAACCCAGGATGAACCTGGGTTCAATTCCTGCCATCTCACATGGTCTCCCAATACAGGAGCAATTTCTGAACAAATATCCAGGAGTAACCCCTGAGTGTCACCATGTGTGGCCCAAAAACCAAAAAAAAAAAAAAAAAAGAAATAGTATAAGTCCAATCTTGCCAAAATTGTATTTGACATCTATTTGTAGCCCTTCAGGACTACGAAAGCTTTAGAATATCAAGTTATTAAATACCACATTGTTTTGAATTACATTAAGCACAAATGCACAAAGGATTAGTTAAGACTAAAGATTCTAAAGTGTCAAATGAAGAAGGAGGAGGAAAAAAATGAGGTGGAAGAGTAGGAGAAGTTAAGGAGGAGAAGGAGGTGCAGGAAGAAGAGGAGGTAGAGGAGGAAGAAGTGAAGAAGGAAGAGGTCAAGGAAGAGAAGGTAAAGAAAATGGAGAAAGAAAAAAGAAGTAGGAGGAAGAGGAAGAAGAGGAGGAAGAGGATGAAGAATGTGAAATAAAGTGATTTTCAAGTACTCCATAAATTATTTTCTTTCATCTCTAGATTGATGGGAAGTACTTTAAAATGCCAGGAATATCATCCCCATGACAGCTGGTCTTCTCATCCTTTAGTGAAGTACAGATGGAGACTCCTATGTGGTCTTGGTTAGAGGAATTGGTCACGCTCATTAGCCTGGGCAGATTTGGGTTTCAAATAATAAGCTAAACTGAGAACTACCAAGAGACCCACTTTTGCAAAAGCCACATTGTAGCCTGAAGGGGGACATGCCAATTTTGGATTAATTAAAAAGGTTATTAAATTGTTCAGATGGCATGTTAATGAGCAATCTGCAGGGCACTCAGTCAAAACCACGCCTCCCAGCCTTAATTACAGGACCTGGATGTTGAAAAGATTCTGGGAGAGACCCCAGAGGAGCTCAAAGTACACCAGTCTTGAATATAATACGAACACTATGAACCTAGGCCAAATCCCCAGAAAAAAGATGATAGTTAAGTTTTGTAAAATAAACTAACTTCTTCTAAAGAAAAGTGATGTTGATCTAACTAGTTTAGAGACACTGAAATATTAGAATTAGACTATTATAATAGAATATTAGAGTTACAATTAGAATATTAGAATTAGAATATGCCTTGACCATATATGAGGTACAGGTGCTTTGGTAGATTATCAGCATTCACATTTTACCCAATTGCTGGTGATAAAAATGAGAGATCCTCTTGTTTTTATTTCACAAAGTTTATTGAATGGCACACATCACAAAGAATGAGAACAAACAGTGTTGGCGGGGATGTGGAGAGAAAGGAACTCTTATCCACTGCTGGTGGGAATGCCGTCTAGTTCAACCTTTATGGAAAGCGATATGGAGATTCCTCCAAAAACTGGAAATCGAGCTCCCATACGATCCAGTTATACCACTCCTAGGAATATACCCTAGGAACATAAAAATACAATGCAAAAACCCCTTCCTTACACCTATATTCATTGCAGCACTATTTACCATAGCAAGACTATGGAAACAACCAAGATGCCCTTCAATAGACGAATGGCTAAAGAAACTGTGGTACATATACACAATGGAATATTATGCAGCTGTCAGGAGAGATGAAGTCATGAAATTTTCCTCTACATGGATGTACACGGAATCTATTATGCTGAGTGAAATAAGCCAGAGAGAGAGAGAGAGAGTAAAACGCAGAATGGTCTCACTCATTTATGGGTTTTAAGAAAAATGAAAGACATTCTTGCAATAATAATTTTCAGACACAAAAGAAAAAAAAGCTGGAAGTTCCAGCTCACCTCAGAAAGCTCACCACAAATAGTGATGAGTTTAGTTAGAGAAATAACTACATTCTGAACTGTCCTAATAATGAGAATGTATGAGGGAAATGGAGAGCCGGTCTAGAGTACAGGCGTGGGTTGGGTGGGGAGGAGGGAGATTTGGGACATTGGTGATGGGAATGTTGCACTGATGATGGGGGGTGTTCTTTACATGACTGAAACCCAAACACAATCATGTATGTAATCAAGGTGTTTAAATAAAATAAAAAAAATTATGAAAGGGATATTTATGGCAGGCAGTAGTAGTACTGCTCATGGCTTAATGGAATTATTTAAATGTCCATCTTATACAAATCATTATTCATATTCAGTGTCATTCCTAGCAAAATGCCATGGATTTTCAATGACATACTCAGATGTTCAAGAGGAATTTGAAAGTGTTCATCATCACTGATTATTAGTGAAATGCAAATCAAAATAAGGAGATATCATCTCACACTAGTGAGATGGTCTCTATCAAAAAGTCTTTTGTAGTAGTACAGACCCCAATGTCAAAAAAGAAGAGAGAGAGAATGTGTAAAATGGAGTAAAATACAGTGCCAAAAAAGAAGAGAGAGAATGTGTAAAATGGAGTAAAATACAATGTCAAAAAAGAAGAGAGAGAGAGAGATAAAGAGAGAGAATGTGTAAAATGGAGTAAAATACTCCAGAGGCAGGCAGGAGAGGGAGAGGGTATCAGGGAGAGTGAGAGGGAAACTGTTGACATTGGTGGTGGGAATTGTGCACTGGTGAAGGTTGTTATACTTTGTATGACTGTATCTCAATCCCGAACAACTTTATGTGTAAAAAAAAATATGTATTATGAACAACTTGTAATTATGGTGTTTAAATAAAAATATATTTAAGAAAATTAAAAAAATATTTTATTTAAACAGC
This sequence comes from Suncus etruscus, assembly GCF_024139225.1. Taxonomy (NCBI): domain Eukaryota; kingdom Metazoa; phylum Chordata; class Mammalia; order Eulipotyphla; family Soricidae; genus Suncus; species Suncus etruscus. The sequence goes on along the minus strand of NC_064858.1, from coordinate 52,053,547 downwards.
TTAATTACAAACATGATTGTGGTTGGGTTTCAGTCGTGCAGATAACACCCCCATCACCAGTGCAACATTCCCATCACCAATGTCTCAAATTTCCCTCCTCCCCACTCCACCCCCACCTGTACTCTTCCTACAGGACTTTTTTCTGACTCTGAGTTCCGTGATCATTCTTGGTGATGCTCAGGGGTACATATGGCATATCAGGGACCAAACTCAGATTGGGCATGTGAAGTGCAAGTACCTAACTTGCTATTCTATCTCTTCAGTCCCAAAAGGGATTCTTTGTATTATCTGCTTGGGGACAAAGTGATTGAGGGTCATGTGTTTAGACAAAGAATGTTGGAAAAGCAGATGAAGTACAATTTCCGATGTTTTGGAACATTTCTTATAACATGCATGAAGAAAAAGTAATCTAAGTCTAAAATCAATATGCTTTATGCTGCCTTATAGAATAAATTAAATGATAGAAAGATTCTCAGGTGCACTGGGTAGAAAAAATGGTCAGAATTTAATACCCAAACCAAAGTCAATGACAATAAAATCAATACACCCAAACTATAACAAGCTAAACACAAAATTAACCTGTTAAGTTGTAGACCAGGGGGCTAAGGGAGGGAGTGTTGGATGTATGCTGGGAATTCTTGTAGAGGGTGGTCAACACTGATGATGGGAATAGCCCTAATTCACTGTCACTATATGCCTGAAATATAACTATGAAGGACTTGTAATTCACAATGATCTCAATAAAAATATTTTAAGAAAGAATAAACATTTATTGAGGAAAAATGAGAGGAAGAGAAAGAAGATAGAAAGAGAAAAACAAAGAACAAAGAAAAAGAGGAAAAAGATTGAAAGAAGAGATAAAGAGAAAGAAAGGTAGTGAGAAAAAGAAAAAGAGAGAAAGAAAACAAAAGAAAAAGAGAAGTAAACTAGGTCCTTAACTAACACTATATCAAATCAAATTAGATCAAAGAATAAAATATTAAAACTTAACTCTTCAAGAATCTTGGTAGAAAACAGGCTTAATGGTAGCATATTTGGCAATTGTTTTTTTTTTAAATATACCAACTATATAGGTAACAATAAAATTAAAAAAGAAAACCTGAGCTGAGTTTTCTTCCCAAAAGACAAGACAATCTTTCTATGCACAAAAAGATACTTCTTTTTTTTTTGCTATATGTATGCCCAAGATTTCTTCCTATAAATTTTGGATATGTTTAGCCATCCTCAAATTCATGAAATTAAGGTTTTTTTGTTTGTTTGTTTGTTTGTTTGTTTTTGAGCCAAACCCAGTGACACTCAGGAGTTACGCCTGGTTCTGCATTCAGAAATTGCTCCAGGTTTGGGGGACCATATAGGCTGCCAGGGGATTGAACCTTGATTAGTCCCAGATCAACTGCATGCAAGGCAAACAACCTACTGCTGTGGCAACGCTCCACCACCTTGAAATTTATTTTTAATATATTTTATTTTATTTAAACACCTTGATTACATACATGGTTGTGTTTGGGTTTCAGTCATGCAAAGAACACCACCCATCACCAGTGCAACATTCCCATCACCAATGTCCCAAATCTCCCTCCTTCCCTCCCAATCCCTGCCTGTACTCTAGACAAGCTTTCCATTTCCCTCATACATTCTTATTATTAGGACAGCTCAGAATGTAGTTATTTCTCTAACTAAACTCATCACTCTTTGTGGTGAGATTCATGAGGTGAGCTGGAACTTCCAGCTCTTTTCTCTTTTGTGTCTGAAAATTATTATTGCAAGAATGTCTTTGATTTTTCTTAAAACCCATAGATGAGTGCATCTTTCTCTCTCTCTCTGACTTATTTCACTCAGCATAATAGATTCCATGTAGGTCCATGTATAGGAAAATTTCATGACTTCATCTCTCCTGACAGCTGCATAATATTCCATTGTGTATATGTACCACAGTTTCTTTAGTCATTCATCTCTTGAAGGGTATCTTGGTTGTTTCCAGAGTCTTGCTATGGTAAATAGTGCTGCAATGAATATAGATGTAAGGAAGGAATTTTTGTATTGTATTTTTGTGTTCCTAGGGTATACTCCTAGGAGTGGTATAGCTGGATTGTATTGGAGCTCGATTTCCAGTTTTTGGAGGAATCTCCATATCGCTTTCCATAAAGGTTGAACAAGGCGGCATTCCTACCAGCAGTGGTTAAGAGTTCCTTTCTCTCCACATCCCCGCCAACACTGTTTGTTCTCATTCTTTGTGATGTGTGCTAATCTCTGTGGTGTGAGGAGGTACCTCATAGTTGTTTTGATTTGCATCTCCCTGATGACTAGTGATGTGGAGCATTTTTTCAAGTGTCTTTTGGCCATTTGTATTTCTTCTTTGTCAAAGTGTCTGTTCATTTCTTCTCCCCATTTTTTTTGATGGGATTAGATGATTTTTTCTTGTAAAGTTCTGTCAGTGCCTTGTATATTTTGGAGATTAGCTCCTTATCTGATGGGTATTGGGTGAATAGTTTCTCCCACTCAGTGGGTGGCTCTTGTATCCTGGGCACTATTTCCTTTGAGGTGCAGAAGCTTCTCAGCTTCATATATTCCCATCTGTTAATCTCTGCTTTCACTTGCTTGGAGAATGCAGTTTCGTCCATGAATATGCCTGTAGTCTCAATGTCCTGGAGTGTTTTGCCTACGTGCTGTTCTATATATCTTATGGTTTGGGGTCTGATATCGAGGTCTTTAATCCATTTGGATGTTACCTTTATACATGATGTTAGCTGGTGGTCTAAGTTCAATTTTTTGCAAGTGGCTAGCCAGTTGTGCCAACATCACTGGTTGAAGAGGCTTTCTTTGCTCCTTTATCAATTTTTTTAAGGATTTCTTGCTCCTTTATCAAAAATTAGGTGATTGTATGTCTGGGGAACATTCTCTGACTATTCAAGCCTATTCCACTGATCTGAGGGCCTGTCCTTATTCCAATACCATGCTGTTTTGATAACTATTGCTTTGTAATAAAGTTTAAAGTTGGGGAAAGTAATTCGTTCCATATTCTTTTTCCCAATGATTGCTTTAGCTATTCGAGGGTGTTTATTGTTCCAAATAAATTTCAAAAGTGCCTGATCCACTTCTTTGAAGAATGTGATGGGTATCTTTAGAGGGATTGCATTAAATATGTATAATGCCTTGGGGAGTGTTGCCATTTTGATGATGTTAATCCTGCCAATCCATGAGCAGGGTATGTGTTTCCATTTCTGCGTGTCCTCTCTTATTTTTTGGAGCAGAGTTTTATAGTTTTCTTTGTATAAGTCCTTCACATTTTTAGTCAAGTTGATTCCAAGATATTTGAGTTTGTGTGGCACTATTGTGAATGGGGTTATTTTCTTAATGTCCATTTCTTCCCTAGTACTATTGGTGTATGGAAAGGCCATTGATTTCTGTGTGTTAATTTTGTAGCATGCCACCTAGCTATATGAGTCTATTGTTTCTAGAAGCTTTTTGGTAGTGTCTTTACAGTATTCTAAGTAGAGTATCATGTCATCTGCAAACAGCGAGAGCTTGACTTCTTCCTTTCCTATCTGGATTCCCTTGATATCTTTTTTTTTGCCTAATCACTATAGCGAGTACTTCCAGTACTATGTTGAATAGGAGTGGTGAGAGAGGATAGCCTTGTCTTGTGCCAGAATTTAGAGGGAAGGCTTTCTTTTTTTCTTTATTGAGGATAATATTTGCCACTAGCTGTGGTAGATGGACTTAACTATATTGAGAAAGGTTCTTTTCATTCCCATCTTGCTGAGAGTTTTGATCAAGAATGGGTGTTGGACTTTATCAAATTCTTTCTCTGCATCTATTGATATGATCATGAGATTTTTATTTTTCTTGTTGTTGATGTTGTGTATTATGTTGATAGATTTATGGATGTTAAACCATCCTTGCATTCCTGGGATGAAACCTACTTGATCGTAGTGGATGATCTTCTTAATGAGGCATTGAATCCTATTTGCCAGGATTTTGTTGAGGATCTTTGCATCTGTATTCATCAGCGATATTGGTCTGTAATCTTCTTTTTTCATAGAATCTCTGTCTGGATTAGGTATCAAGGTGATGTTGGCTTCATAAAAGCTATTTGAAAGTGTTTCCTTTTTTTTTCAATTTCATGAAAGAGTCTTGCCAGAATTGGTAGTATTTCTTCTTGCAAAGTTTGAAAGAATTCGTTAGTGAATCCATCTGGTCCTGGGCTTTTGTTTTTGGGCAGACTTTTGAGTACTGTTTTAATTTCATCAATAGTGATGAGGATGTTTAGATATGCTATATCCTCTTCATTCAACCATGGAAAAGTATAAGAGTCCAAGAATTTATCCATTTCTTCTAGGTTCTCATTGTTAATGGCATAGATTTTCTCAAAGTAGTTTCTGATTACCCTTTGAATCGCTGCCATATCAGTAGTAATATCTTCTTTTTCATTCCTAATATGAGATATCAAGTTTCTCTCTCTTTCTTTGTTAGGTTTGCCAGTGGTCTATCAATCTTGTTTATTTTTTCAATGAACCAACTTCTGCTTTCGTTGATCTTTCGAATTGTTTTTTGGGTTTCCACTTCATTGATTTCTGCTCTCAGCTTTTGTTATTTCCTTCTGTCTCCCTATTTTTATATCCTTTTGTTGAGCACTTTCTAGTTCTATGATCTGCGTCATTAAGCTACTCAGGTAAGCCCCTTCTTCCTTCCTGATGTGTGCTTGCAAAGCTATAAATTTTTCTCTCACTACTGCTTTTGCTGTATTCCATAAGTTCTGATAGTTTGTGTCTTTATTATCACTTGTTTCCAGGAAAGTTCTGATTTCCTCTTTGATTTTATCTCCGACCCACTGGTTATTAAGTATGAAGCTGTTTAACTTCCAGATGTTAAATTTTTTCTTCTGTGTCCTTTAAGAATTCACATATAATTTCAGGGCCTTGTAGTCAACGAAGGTAACCTGCAAGATTTCTATCCTCTTGATATTATGGAGGTATGTTTTATGTGCCAGCATGTAGTCTATCCTGGATAATGTCCCATGTACATTAGTGAAGAATGTGTATCCAAGCTTCTGGGGGTGGAGTGTACTGTATATATTTACTAGGCCTATTTCTTCCATTTCTCTTTTCAGGTCTAGTATATTCTTGTTGGGTTTCAGTCTGGTTGACCTATTCAGTTTTGACAAAGCCGTGTTGAGGTCCCCACAATTATGGTGTTGTTATTGATATTATTTTTCAGATTTGTCAACAATTGTATTAAATATTTTGCTGGACCCTCATTCGGTGCATATATGTTTAGGAGAGTAATTTCTTACTGCTCTACATACCCTTGATTAGTATAAAATGTCTATCTTTGTCCCCATTGTCACACTTGTATTGTGGGTTTTTTTACATGTTGTGGTGGTATTCATTGACTAAATGATGTACGGAGACATGCTCCTCTGGCTCCACCCTTTATGGGTAGTTTGACTTGCCTCCAAGGAAGGGGTGTCCTCTGTGGGTGAAGCTCACACAGGATCAAATCTTAGGCCCGAGCATGAAGCAGAGAAGACAGTCTGGGGAGAAATACTGGGCTTCAGTAATCCAACACAGTTCTTAGTGTGATTTTTTTTTTTCTTGTTGCAATGGCATCCTTTCTTTAGAAAGAGCTGCTGGAGCCTCTTTTCAGCCCACTCCCAAGTGGTTCAGGTGACAGGACAAGAGACAGACACACACAGGCAGCACTCACAATATTCTCCCAGCCTGACGTCACAAACAGGGACCTGACTTCTGCAACGTACTGCTTATAGCCAGTTTTCATGTTATGAAGCAGTTCCTTGGTGTTCCCGCCCTTGAATGAGCCTCTGGGAGAGCGAGTTTTCTGTAGCCTCTTTTCGGCTCACTCCCAAGAGGTTCAGCAACAGGACAGGAGACAGACACACACAGGTAGCACTCACAATTTCTCAAGGTTGGGCTCCACTGGGCAGGCATAGTTTCGTCTTGAAATTTATTTTTAATAATAAACTCCTTAATATATAAAAATCAACTGAGTCTTCTGTTCTGTTTGAACCCTGAATGGTTCAAACATTCATTGGTTCTCATGAATAACTATGCTAAAGATATACACAGATATATAACTGGAATATTATTCAGCCATAAAAAGTAAAAACATTGTTGGAAATTAAAGACATGATGTTAAGTGAAACAAAGCCATGGCACTAATTGAAGAAAAATGCCTCATGATCAATCTTAAATATGTAATTTAAAAACAAATTAAACTCTTAGATACTGAGAATAAATGGTGGCTGCTAGTAGCAGCAGAGAACAAAGGTGAGGGTAGGATAAGAGAAGGCATCAACAATACAAATTTTAGTTTGAAAATAAAGTAGGGATTTTAATATACAGCGTGTAACATGTGTTTAAAAATTGTAGTATATATTTGAAGATGTTTGAGAATAAATCTTAAAGACTATCACAAGAAAAATTACCATAAAATACATTTTAAAAATTGGATACTGGGGCCAGAGAGATAGTACAGAAAATGAGGTATTTGCTTTGCTAGCCCAAGTTTGTTTATTGGTATCACACATGGTTCCCTGAGCCTCATCAGGAGTGATTTCTGAGCACAAAGCCAGGTGTGACCCAAATAAAAACCAATCAATCAATCAAAATAAGAGGATACAAAAATGTACATAATGGTAATCAAAGCACTTCTAGTAAAAAATTTTGCTGCAAAGCAAAAAATAATACACACAGAGTTAAAACAAAATTCAAGAAATTATTTGGGCCGGAGCAATAACTCAGTGGTAGGGTGTTTGCCTTGCATGAGGCTGACCCAGGACTGACCTGTGTTTGATCCCTGGCATCCCACATGGTCCCCCAAGCCAGGAGCAATTTCTGAGCACATAGACAGAAATTGAACATCACTGGATGTGGCCCATTCCCCCCAATTTTAATACGACTTTTTAAGGTTTTGTTTTAAATAGCATTAAAATAACTAAGGAAAATATGCAACTGCTGTCTTTAGAATTCACTTCAAGAAAGTACTATCTTTTAAGAGACTTTGTAAATAACTGTAGATTTGATAATAAGATTTACATGTAATTGCTTGGGTCCTGAGTAGAAGGACAAGACCACACACTGGAATAAAGTTTAATACTTTAATTTATCAGCCAAAGCGACCCCACACTAGCCAGCCAGGGCCATCTCTATAAGGAGATGAACCCTGCCCAAGGTCATGAGGAAGATTATATAGGGAAAGGATATAGGGAGGGTCCTGCTTTCTGGTGATCCTAAAATGATTAACTATTGTCTAGCTATTGCTCCCTTTTCTTCCGATAGGCTATCTGGTATGGTCAAGTAGCTTGGGGCAGGATCTATGGCAATAGTCTTGTGAAGACCTAATATGTGGCTTAAACCAGGGGGCTCTTACAGAATGGTGTCTTTCCGTGCTCAGAACCTGAGAAGCTTACCAAATGGCCTTTACAAAATGGCGTCCCTTCTTGTTCAGAACTCAGGTCTGATTCTGTATGAGGGGAAGGGAAAACTAACATTTCTAAAATAATTTTGATTGTGATCAAAGTGAATTACAAGTCTTTTACAGTAATATTTAAGGTGCATAGTAACAAAGAATTGGGGTCATTACCACCACCAGTGTTGTCCTCCCTCTACCCCTATTACCAGCATGCATCCCATATTCTCCCCACTTTGCCCCGTGGAATACTAGTGTAAGAGGTCTCCTTTGTGTATAGCTTGTTGTAGATTGGATATCAATTCTGGTGTCATTGACTTTGGTTTGATGCTTAAGTGTGATCATTTTTATTGCCACTCAATGTTCATAATACTGATTGCTCTGGTACCAACCATTTTTTTCCCTCAAGTTATGAGGGAGAACAAGATGATTCTAGTTCTGTGGTTTTGTTTAAAAAAGAAAAGAAAGAAAGAAGAGAAAAAATAAACTCTGGGAGGAATCCGTCTAGAGGCTATACATATCAATTCAGAAGAAGAAAGAAGAAAAGGAAGGGGCCGGGTAGGTGGCGCTGGAGGTACGGTGTCTGCCTTGCAAGCGCTAGCCAAGGAAGGACCGCGGTTCGATCCCCCGGTGTCCCATATGGTCCCCCCAAGCCAGGGGCGATTTCTGAGCACATAGCCAGGAGTAACCCCTGAGCGTCAAACGGGTGTGGCCCAAAAACCAAAAAAAAAAAAAAAAGAAAAGGAAAAACAAAAACAAAAAAATGAAAAACAAAGCAAACAAAAATAAGCAATGACAAAAGAACACAGCAGCAGCAACATAAAAACATCACCAAAACCACAACCATAAGAAATAAAATAAAAAAATTGAAGGGATGGTGTGGCAAAGCTTTGTGGGTTTTTTGTTTTGATTTTGTTTTGCATAGGCACTGTAAGTATTGGGAAAGTTAGAGAGAATTCTCTTGGCATAGGACAGGGGTGGCGAACAGGTGACTAGAGCCACATGCGGCTCCCGGCCAAATGAATGCGGCTCTTTGCCTTTTATTATTTTGTCTACTGTGGCTCTTTGCCAAGTTTGGATTTTGTTCTGCTGCTTCTGAGAGGGACCTCTGAGGAGAGATCTCCGATTGCATAGTTCCGCCGCACCCCCACCCCCCCCCCCCACCCCGGGCTGTGTCATCCCATCTCCCATTCCTCAGATCAGGGCCAGCAAGGGCGGTTGGGACCCGTGTGTCACATGTTGGGTCCCATCTTGCCTTTAGTTCTTAGTGTGGAGGACGCAGCACACCCTCACCATCACTGCAGGATTTTTACCCTCACTCAAAATGGCAAAATGCAATATGTATTTATAGATTATTATTACAATTACATGCTTTTGTGTGAGTGTTTGTCTGTTTTGGCAGGTCACTCTGTGGTGTGGCTCTCTGACTCTCACAGTTTAAAATTTTGGCTCTTTGTGTCGAACTTGTTTGCCACTCATGGCCTAGGAGATAGCGTTTCTCTACCCTTGACACATACTGTCATGGGAGCAACTACAGGTTCCATACACGCTCATTATTAAACCCCAAGGTTTTTATGGTGCCAGAAAACATTCTGCTCAGTTGTGAATGACAAAATCAGTCCTATGTAGCTAGAGATCTTGGTATTTCAACTGGTCATAGGACAAAGTTTAGGATAGAATGTTTTTAGAGAGTCTTTATGATTCTAGAAGATCTGTTCCATCACATATCTTGAAATCAGTCTTATGTAATTAGTGATTTGGGTTTTTGCATAGGTCCTAGGTCGAAGTCTAGGATAGAAACTTTCCTTATGACGCCAAAACTTCTGCTCAGTCACAGTTGTCAAAGTCAGAACTCTGGGATTAGAGATCTTGGTTTTTGTACAAATCCTAGGCCAAAACCTAGGCTGGGATCTATCTTATTTGTCCTAGGAAAAGTTCTGCCCAGTCGTGGTTGTCATAGTTTGTCTTCTGTAATTAATGATTTGTGCACAGATCAAAGAACTGTGTGTCTTCTGATTCTATTAGTTATTTTCATTAGTTATTGGTTATGATTTCATCATAACTGTTAGTTGATGATATAGGGCAACCTGCTCTTGGATTAAGTTTTTACTGTTTCCTCATTGTCAGATTGTTGTATCAACCTGTTAAAAGTTGGTGCCAGAGTGGTATTAGGAATTTCCCAGGGGGAGTTTGGTTCCTGATGCTGTTGTAGGAAGCTGTATCAGGTCTTCATTTGGGATCTGGGGTTTGGAATTGGACGATCACTATTCAATCATATGGAGTTGGGTCCTCATAACATGTGTTCAAGGTGGGAGGTGCTCCTGTATTATAAAATATAAGGGCTCTTATCCCTAGTAGATAAAAGTTTATTTCTATACATAAAATTTCCTTTTTTTTTAGTATGCCTATATAAAAGGGAACAGTGCCATATTCCATTGTTGGTATCTTTGGGGTAAGAATGACAGGCTATATAGTCTCTGTGCCCTGTTTTGACCTGGACTTTTATTCCAAGCAGGAATATATATACATATATAAAAATATATAAGATATATATAAAAGATAAAAATTTAAAAATTAACAATTAAAAGAGGATGGAGGAAACTACCTATTCCTTTGAAAATAAACATACTAAAAGGTTTAACTATTAAGGTATTCGGCATACAAGAAAAATATAGATATCCCCAATAAGTCTTTTGAGATATTCTTGGGGGAGGGGGTGTCTAGGGCACATTTTCATCCCACACCATAGTCTGTTGAGTTTGAGAAATGGTTTGCAGCAGTAAGGAATCAGGTAGTACCCTTGGACTGTGGGTGCTTCTGGAGCTGAATCTGGAAGCATGCAATAGTCCACACTTAGGGGAATGAAAAGAAGGGCCACATAAAATGAGTCAGCAGGATTAGTGGTTGTAGCTTCTTGCCCGGGGCATGAAATTTGAGACTGAGAGGATATTCTTTTACTTTGGGAGCTGGGTGTTGGCTTCTTGGGGCAGGAGGTCAGACTTGAAACCTACTGAGTCAAAAGCTGAGCTTAAAGAGGGGTAAATCGAGAGGGACAACAAATAAGGATTGGGGAAGGGATGAAAGGATAGAAGGAGTTCTGAAGGGAGGAGGGATAATATATAAGAGGGGCTATATATACTGTAGACATGAATTCTCTACAATATAGGTTTGGCTGACAAAGAAGTGTTCATTGTATACAAACTCATGCCCACATATAGACAGACATTAGAGATCTATTCCTAAATTGTTATTGGAGCCCTGACCCTCATAGGATGGGATGAGCACTTAAGAAATAATTGAATTAAGAAAAGATAAATAGATAGCTAAATATAGAGAAAGGGAAAAGGGATAAGAGGTAAAAATAAAAATAAAATAAGTGAAAGAAGAGGGAAAAAAGAAAAAAAATGGGCAGTTCCTGGGTGTTGAGAGGTTTAGCAAAAACTTACTATAGCAGAAAGAAAAAAATCAGAAAAGGTAGTTACAGTAAGATAAAATTAGGAAGGCTGGTTTTTACATTCTTTATAAGCAAATCAGATATTTATTCCTTATTCTTTTCCTAACCAATTTATTTAATTCAAGTTCAAATAAACTTTTAAGAAATCAAAGAAGCTGAATTTTATGAAAACTAGCATGATAACAGAGCAGTTGAGTAGAGATGAGAGAGACAAGCAGGCATACCAAATGCCAGGTGAAGTAAACCTACTCCCTTCATCTCCTACATCTCATGGACTGTGCCACCACACCCAGAAAAACGGGGAGGATTACTATTGCCACAGAATTGTGATTCGTGGAAGGTTTTTTCCAGATATCCTTGTTGTGAGTGAACACTACCTACCTTACTATCTAGTTATCCCATGTGTTGACATTCTTTCTTCTATCATATACTTGGGTATTTCCAGGAAGCCAAAGCATTTACCTAATTGTTCTAGTGTTAAATTGTTAATAGGTCATTGTAAATTCCCTAAGGCAGAAGCCAAGTAGCAAATTGGCTAATTAGCAGTAAAATATTTCAAATATTGTTAAAATTCAGAGCAGGTTGTCAAAAGGGCAAGGAAGTCATTTCCTTAGCACACTTCAGACAACTTCTGTCTTTATATGCTTAAAAATAAATATTTACAAGCCAATTTCCATATTAAAAATTTCTTACATTTGTGTGAATGCTTATAAATACTTGCCTGTTAATATTTCCCTGTGTTACCAAAAGGAGAAAAGTCTCTTCTCTCTAATGAGATTTGTGTTCACAGTCAATCTAATGTTCTGATTTTGTTTTTATTTACCTGGTTCCCTTTCAATTTTCTATATGGTAGCTTAGAAATCAGGCAAAGGTTGGTCAGATTATCTGTTATTTCTGGCAATGCTGTTTTTGTGTCTTTTCAGTTCAATTCAATAGATATTTATAATTCAGACTTTGTGCAAGGCAATAGCAACACGTACTGTAAGCTCAATATCTAAATATTAAACACCATTCTTGTGATGTTAAATAAGTCTGAGTATCATACAGTCAGAGTGAATAAAAGGGGCTAGTTTCATCTGTGATGGGTGAGAGGTCAAGTTAGATTTCAAAATGGTGGACACCTAAGAGGTCAAAGTTTCCATTTCATAGCCTAGACATTTAAAAATTAAGTTGCATTTTGGTGTGTGGAAAAATAAATTAAAAAATTGAGTTGCATTTTAATTAGAACTAAAAAGCTAGGTTAGGATGTACAAGAAATTATTTATTTGAATAATATAAATAGGTAAATTATATTTAGCTCAGTAATAGACTTGAGGTATTGACAGAGAAAAAACAGCTAAAATATATAAGAAATATTAAGCACTTTACTTTTTTCAGTGGCTGATTATGACAAACTCTTATCTTGACAAAACTTAGTGTTATAGAATCAAACATAGAACCTAAAGAAATCGAGATGGTTTTAAAGTCAGCATTTAATAAATTAATTTATGTATTTTTTTTATGGATACGTACACAGCAGTGTTCTGGAAGTCCATAACTTCCAGATGACATTTGGAAGGTGTATGGTGTAAGTAATTGAACTCAGATCCTCAAACATACTAGATATGTGAGCAACCACCTTAGTCCAAAAGCCAGTTTGTTAAAGTTAAAGAGAATTTAACACGTGTCTTTGAGGTAACAGCATTTTTGTTGTTGTTGTTGTTCTTAGCCCTAAAAAAATCAGAAAAGCTATCAGCTTTGGGCCCTATTGCATCCCCATCATTCACATATAGAAGGCCCCTAAAGGAACCCCCACAACTAACACCAACAAACTACATATTATCTATGGAAAAATCACTCATTTTCTTTCTTTTACCAACAGTGTAGCTAAGATAATCTGCACTTACTTGTGTTCCAAGAATCCAAATAATGGAAATAAAATCAACCATAATAATGAAGGTACTCTACATCATGTGGGCTTTGCAGAGAGAATTTTATGTAGTACTAAGTTGGTTTTTAAATTTTTTTATAATATCTTTATTTAAGCACCATGATTACAATAATGTCTTTTATTTTTCTTAAATCTCACATATAAGTGAGACTATTCTGTATCTGTCTCTCTCCCTCTGACTTATTTTACTCAGCATAATAGTTTCCATGTCCATCCATGCATAGGAAAATTTCATGACTTCATTTTTCCTGACAGCTGCATAGTATTCCATTGTGTATATGTACCACGGTTACTTTAGCCACTCATCTGTCAGGTATCTGTGTTGTTTCCAGAAACTGGCTTTGTAAATATCACTGCAATAAATATAGGTGTGCAGAAGGCATTTTTTTGTATTGCATTTTGTGTTCCTAGGGTATATCCCTAAGAGTGGTATAGCTGGATCATATGGGAGCTCAATTTCCAGTTTTTTTTTTTTTTTTTTTGGTTTTTGGGCCACACCCTGTGACGCTCAGGGGTTACTCCTGGCTATGCGCTCAGAAGTTGCTCCTGGCTTCTTGGGGGACCATATGGGACGCCGGGGGATCGAACCGCGGTCCGTCCTAGGCTAGCGCAGGCAAGGCAGGCACCTTACCTCCAGCGCCACCGCCCGGCCCCAATTTCCAGTTTTTTAAGGAATCTCCATATTGTTTTCCATATAGGTTGCACTTGACGGCATTTCCACTAGCAGTGAATGAGAGTTCCTTTCTCCCACATCCTGGCCTGCACTGATGCTTCTTGTTTTGGGGGGATGTGTGCCAGTCTCTGTGGTGTGAATTGGTACCTCATTGCTGTTTTGATTTGCATTTCCCTGATATTTAGTTCCATTAAACACCTTACTATCCTACCAATATCTCTCATCTCTCCATCTTTCTTTCTCTCTAGTCTTCCTTCCTCTCTACCACTCTCTTTTCTCTTTCCTCTTTGTTTTCTATCTATAGATATATGGAAAGTTTTGAATTTATGTTAGAAAACTTGCAAATGAAGCAAAAACATAATATGACATGGATAGAGACTACATTTTCAACTATGATACTAACCTTGCAAAATAGAATAACACCTTCTGAATCACAAAAGCAGGTGAGAATATTTTTAATAAAATGGGTCAACTGAACACATTTGACTGCCAACACTAATCTATTTACGCAACCACCATATCTGACAATTACTTCTCTTAAGAGTATAGAACATATAAACTGAATCTAAATTTAATAAAATTGTTTAATTATTTCTGTAAATACATTTCAAATTAGGAGTTTAAAGTCTTCCTTGATTTTTCTAAAGAATCTTTTCTAAGAGAAAATGTCTATAGAGTAGAAAAATATTAATTAATAGGGAGAGAAAAGAGAAACGTAAAAAGATGGAGGGATCAGAGTGTTAAATAATATATATGTCCCCATCATTCAAGAATGCACTAGATAGTGTTGTAACCTAGTCTTGATTGAGGACAGTAATAAACAGCAAAGATTCTCTCAAAATTGGTGCCTTGTTATCATAGGAGTGTAGAAATATATTTAAATTATTTATTCTCATAAGCCCTTTTTTCTCAAGACCAAACATTTAAAAGAAAAATCAAACATGCAAGTGACTTTTGCTTCTTTTTTATTCTCTAGCCAAATTTCTGGATAGGAACACTTGAGAAGAAAAGCTTTAAAATGAAATCATATAAAGCATCAAAGGATAAGAAGAAAAAATATAGATTCATGTGTAAAAATTTAATTCCTAAAATATTGTTAAAGTTGTTGAAAATGTTAGGCTGTAAATGTATGACACAGCACACACACTCACACAAGTTCGATTGGCAAATGTTAGAAAAACACCTTTCTATTTATCTTGTTTGGGGGAACATCCAGCTGTACTCAAAATTTACTCTTCACTCTGCTTTCCTAAATCATTTCTAGCTCTGTTCAGGGGACTCTAAGAGAATCTTGATCAGCAGCATAGAAGGTGAAACACTATTAACTGCAACTTCACCCACATTTCTCTTTAGAATTCACCTGCATTGAATTTTTGAGCATCCTAAATTTTAATTCAGGGCTTCCCAGGTTTGAAAATAGATTGTCCTACAATATACATTCAGAAAGTTTACCAAGCATGGTAAAATCCACTACATGTGGAGCCCTTGAAAATGAACTATCACTGTGTGCATAAGATCATATGTAGGATGAATTTGAGTAATATCAAAATAATAAATATCCCAGGAATAGAAGTCAACTAATTAAGCCATTTGAATGGATAGAATCCTAATGAGGCACTTAGTAGTCTAGACATTACCGTTTTCAAATGAAGAAAGGCCAATGTCTATTTTATGTTTTTGATCACACTTATAAGTGATCAAGAATTATTCCTGTCTCTGTGCTTAGGAACCAGTCCTGGCTGGATTTGGAAGACTATATAGGGTAGCAGGAAATGAAGCTTGATTGGCTGCAAGCACCCTAGCCCTATTTTTCTTATTCCTTCTCTTTCTTTCTCTCTTTCATTTCTTTCTCTTTTTCTTTTTTCCCAGTTCTCGCTCCCACCTCTATCTCTTTTTATCTCTCCCTCCCTTCCTCCCTCCCTCACTCACTCACTCACTCACTCACTCTCTTTCTTCAGGACTTACTCTTATATCTTCGCCTAGGGAACACTCCTGATAATTCTCTGGGAACCACGTGTGATATCAGGGATTGAACCATTATGTATTACATGTAAGGCAAACACCTAACCTTATACTATATCCTGCCCCTACTCTTTTATCTCTTAATATTGTATTTTGGGAGGGTCACACCCGGCTTTACGCTCAGAAATCACTCCTGCAGGCTCAGGGGACCATATGGGATGCCGGGATTCGAACCAATAACCTTCTGCATGAAAGGCAAATAAATGCCTTACCTCCATGCTATCTCTCTGGCCCAATATTATAATTTTTATATTTTACTTCTTTTCCAAATTTTATCCATTTTTAAGTTATGTTTTCTTCAAAGGACTGTGGTGTGTTCATTCAATATTTTTCTTCCCTATTCTATATCAGAAATATGAGAATTTTATTAAATGCAGTTTCTTTTAAGTGTATAATTTTAATTTTATTTCTTTTTTATAGTTGTTTATACTTTGTTACCCCATTTTTTACTTTTTGCTTATTAATACAATTAATTCACTTAAGAGATATTTTGTTGATTTTTAGTCGGCACGGATGGGCAGCTGGCAGGCCTCCCCATGTGCCAGCGGCCTTTTGGTCCGGCCTAGGGTAGGGGGGCCTGGACCTGGGTCACCCAACCCCCCTCTCCCCCATTCCTCCGGATCTCCAGGTGGGTTCCTGGAAGGAGTTGACAGGGCACCCTGGGTTTTCCCCACTCCCAGGCCAGGCCGGGACACTTGCCTAGGGTGGGGCTCAAATCCCTGTCCTTCGGGCTTGGGAGGGTCTCGTCTCTCTCCCTTCCTGGAGCAGGATTTTTAGCTGGCACGGACGGGCAGCTGGCAGGCCTCCCCATGTGCCAGCGGCCTTTTGGTCCAGCCTAGGGTAGGGGGGCCTGGACCTGGGTCACCCGACCCCCCTCTCCCCCATTCCTCCGGATCTCCAGGTGGGTTCCTGGAAGGAGTTGACGGGGCACCCTGGGTTTTCCCCACTCCCAGGCCAGGCCCGGACACTGGCCTAGGGTGGGGCTTAGGGGGTGGAGTTTGATCTGGTGGGTGGCAGATAGCTGCTCAGTTATACTCAGGCTGTCACTGGAAATTTCATACCAGTCTACATTTTGCAAACATTTGGAACATTTGCTCCTCCCAACCATCAGTACCCCAGATTTACCCTTCTTAACTTTAGTAACACATAGTTTTAATCTCTGACCTAAGACTGACAGTAGTTCTAACAAATCCCAGAACTATTTAGAAGGACACAAATTGAACACATATTGAACACATATATCTTTTGAATATTTTATGGGTATTTTCTTTAACTGATGTAATTTTCTATATATTTTTCTACCATGATGTTTCTATCCACTTTTCATCTTGTTTTTTCTTTGTAAGCTGTTTAGTAAGGATTGTTGTTGGAACTGTCCCTCAGTTTGATGCCTATGATTGAACTATGTCATGGAAATTGCTGGTCTTGTTCCTATTGCCTCCAGATGCACCAATCACACTTCATGGCATTGATCCTTGTTTGCATAGACACATTAAAATGGGAAAACACCATACATATAGATAAGTTCTTATCTAATAAATCTCAGTACAATGTACCTTACACCCTGAACATTGATATAACGACCTGGCACAGGCCTCAGAAGAATGGGCATCCTCCATTCACGCCAGAACCAGGCAAGCTATCTACGAAACATCCAAGGTCTTTTATAGCAACAGCTGGAAGCAGTCCTCTACCAGGAAAGACACTACCAAGGGTCTGACATCGACCTCCTAAAAAGAGACTTCCGTTTACACTGAGAAGACTTGACAACAACAATGACCTGCTCTATAGGACATGGTTCTCTCTAGTGCCCCTTAAGTGTGAGGTGAAACGAGAGCATGCTCTGCACCATCCTGACTGCAATATGGGATATGCAGACTCCAGGATCTTTAATACAGAAGCATGATACCAACAACAGAGACTATGTGAGGAATGGAAGTGTATTGCCACTATAGACGATGACTTGAATTGGACAAACTAGTTTGCCTGGAGCCCAGAGTCAGTCCTGTGCCAGGAAACTTCAGGGGTAGGGTCTCCTTGTATTTAGACCATAATTTGTCTTTCCATGTCCCTTATGTTTTGGTGGGCCTATGCAAACAAATGCCATTTTAATACTGTTTTTTACTAAGTTCCCTTGACTCCAATCCTTAAGAAAAACAACCCACTAAAACTTTTGAGGTTAACTTAAACTAGTAAGCATGTGCATGGAACTAGAGAAATGTACTTTGCCCTCAATGTTTAAGGAGTTACATAAGTCTAATGTCTTTACATTATATTGTGTGCTGCTAAGAAACAGTATGTACTACAACTGGGGATTTGAGGGACAAAGTAATTGTATTGTACATGGGTTTAGTTTTGTTTTTCTTAATGTTCTTTGGCTGAAAGTTCAAGGCTGGGATATCATCGATGGGAATACCGTGAATTTTGTTTATGGGTGATTGGGCTTCCACTGTAACTTTACCCTTTCCTCTTTCTTTGCATCTTTGTTGTCATAATTAAAATTAAAAAATTAAAAATTAAAAATTAAAAAAAGAGATATTTTGTCATAATCTTCATTTGTATTCCATACTGCATTTATCATGCACTAAAAACACTAAATAGGACTTCTATTACTGATTGAAATAAAAATGATTATGATAATTAAATATTAGTTCAAGCATCAGACACAATATTTCCATAATACATATATTAATTTTAAATTGTTTTCACCATAAGTGGCAACATTTAATGCTATTATGTTGTTCTATAATTAAAACCCTCATTATTCCTTACTAGCTCCTCCCATATTAATTTTTAAAAATATCTTTTAAATAAAGAAAGAAACAAGAAATGAATCATGACTCCTCAGTTTCACATCTTCAAGGTTTAGAAATTGTGGTTGGGTCCAGAGAGATAGCATGGAGATAAGGTTTTGCCTTTCATGCAGAAGGTCGGTGGTTCGAATTCTGGCATCCCATATGGTCCCCTGAGCCTGCCAGGAGCGATTTCTGAGCCTAGAGCCAGGAGTAACCCTTGAGCACCGCCGGGTGTGACCCAAAAACCAAAAAAAAAAAAATAAAAGGAAAAAAGAAATTGTGGCGAATACACTCCGAGATGTAAATATGTTAAAGAGGTTTGTAATAGATGTCTGTTGTTTATCTGTTTCAGAAAGGCTCATATTGATGTAGCAAGTCAGAGAGGCCTACAGGTAAATAAATAACGCTGAGGCCAGACAACAGTAAGCAAGAAAGTGAAACCCCCCTAGTTTACCAAGCCTGGGAAAGAGAATTCTGCCAAAGGGCATCTGGGATTGGAAGCAGATCCTTCTCCAGTTGAGACTTCAAATGAGAGCACATGTGACTATACCTTAATGGCATTCCTTGATCAGTTCCTGCTAAGCTGTGACCAGATTTGACATACACACACAAAAAAACCTTGTAAGTTGATAAATGTGTGTTGCTTTAAGTCATTAACTTTATAGTGATTCTATAGTAACTAGGGGATTCTTTCAATGACTGACTAAAAATGTACCTGTCAAAAAAAATCAGTCTTGAGATAAAAATATTTAATGTGGAATCACTCACATTATAGAAGCTCATACAATCAAATTGAAGATATAAAATATAATTTATGTTATTCCTAGTAGAAAAAAGATAACCATCTCATTATATGTAGTTTGAAAACTTGGTCCTAGTATTCCAAAGATCCAGTTGATAATATGAAAGAAATTTTGTTATCTATAAAGATCTGTGTCAGAATACCTACTGTAGACAACTGGGAATCTTTTTTTTTTAATAAATATTTATTTTGACCAAAGTGGATTACAAATCATTCACAGTAAAATTTTAGGCAAATAATGACATTGAAGCAGGGGCATTCCCACCACCAATGTTGTCCTCTCTTTCCCCCATTGTTCCAAGCATGCATCCCATATCCTCCTCCTTTGCTCCCCGGGCTGCTAGTGTAAGTGGTCCCCTCTGTGTCTAGCTTGTTTAGATTGGGTCTCTAGCCTGTTGTTGTTGGCTTTGGATTTTGTACCTAAGTCTTATTTTTTATTTCTACTCAATGTTCATATGACTGTTTGGTCTTGGTAACCCCCGTTATTTCCCCCTCAGTTTGATAGGCAGAACAAGATGGTTCAAGTTATGTGGTTCTGTTTGAAGGACAGAAGAAAACAGAAAGAAAAAAGAGAGAAAAAAAGAAAATGGGGGGATCAAACAAGCAAAAATGGGAGGAGTCCTTCTTGAGGCTATAAATATCTGTTTAAGAGAATAAAGGGAAAAAGGAAGAAAAACATAGCAACAATACTATACAAAAAGAAAAAGAAAAAAAGAAAAAAATCAAACTAAAAACCCGAAAAAGCACCACAGCAATAAATACATCAAACAATAACTACAGTCCTGAAATAAAAACAAAACAGAGCTCAAAAACATAAATAAAAACAAAGACAAAACAAAGAAACAAAAACAACAATAACAATAAAAAATTAATTTGTGTTTTTTTTTTTTTTTTTGCATAGGCACAGTGAATATTGGGGAGATTAGAAAGGGAATTCCCTTGGCTTAAGAGATATAGGGTTGGGGCCCGGAGAGATAGCACAGCGGCATTTGCCTTGCAAGCAGCAGATCCAGGACCAAAGATGGTTGGTTCGAATCCCAGTGTCCCATATGGTCCCCATGCCTGCCAGGAGCTATTTCTGAGCACAGCCAGGAGTAACCCCTGAGCACCGCGGGGTGTGACCCAAAAACCAAAAAAAAAAGAGATACAGGGTTTCTCTGCCTTGAAGTATACTGTCATGTGCATAACTCCAGGTTTCCTACCTGTTTGTTTACTCTTCCCTAAGTCCTTTTGTGGTGTCTGGAAACTATTTGCTCAGTCATGGATGATGAGATCAGGCCTCTGTAACTAGAGGTCTTGGTATTTGCACAGGTCATAGGATGGAACCTATGATAGAGTCCTTCTTTATGGTTTTAAAAGTTCTGTTCTATCACTGTTGTTTTAATCAGTCTTCTGTAGTTAGTGGTCTTGGTTTTTGCACGGATCCTAGGTCGAAGTCTAGGATGGAGTCTTTCATTATGTATCTGAGAATCTTGACATTAAGGGATGTCCTAACAGAGCAAGACCTAAGAGATGAGACTTTTGACACCCCAAAAGATGGTCAATACATTTAGAAAACTCTAAGTTCATGTGGGGGCCAGAGTGATGGGGTCTGCCTTGCCCGTGCTAGCCTATCCCCCAGTGTCCCATATGGACCCCCAAGCCAGGAGTGATTTCTGAGAGCATAGCCAGGAGTAACCCCTGTGCAACACCGGGTGTGGCCAAAAAAAAGGATAACAGCTGCTAAAAAGAATGACAACTTTGCCAACATTAAGTTTCTTTTTTTCTTTTTTTTTTTTTTTTTTTGGTTTTTGGGCCACACCCGTTTGACGCTCAGGGGTTACTCCTGGCTATGTGCTCAGAAATCGCCCCTGGCTTGGGGGGACCATATGGGACGCCGGGGGATCGAACCGCGGTCCGTTCCTTGGCTAGCGCTTGTAAGGCAGACACCTTAGCTCTAGCGCCACCTTCCCGGCCCCAACATTAAGTTTCTTTCAGATTGTTTTGGATATGTATATATAACCAAATTTTTAAAAGTGATGTTTTTCAGTGATTGGATCAAAATGTGGTGATCACAACTGGGTTGTTTCTTCTGAGAAGACAACCAGAGAGAGAGGTGACAATCTAGTAACCACCTCATTCATTCAGGTAGGTAGCAATCTTAGAATAGATACGGTGTCTTCTTAGAGGAAATAACCCCAGAGGCTTCCAAAGACACATGAAAATTTCCAAAGATGGCGGAACTCACACCCACATTTTATAGCCTTCCCTAAGAAATAAATTCAGCCTCCACAGAAGTTAGGAGTCCTCAACAATCTCCTGGGTTAACTTAGACAGCAGAGTTCTTTGTGATTAGGGAATTATCCCCATGTCTGATCTCCAAGTAGGCCTGTCAATGTGCAGGTAACACAGCCAATGATGCTTGTAGTTCTTTGGCATAGATCACAGAACTTAATTGGCCAAAGGTCTACCATATCACGGATTTAGTTTCTTTCTATTTCTTTGGAAGTGACCTCTTGTGCCTGCTGCTCCTTGGGAACTGCAACTGGAGGCAGCAGGCAGGCAGCTGTGGTGGAAAAGAGCAATACCTGAAATGAATGTCAGGACCAGCAGTAAGCTGATTGGCACATATTAAAATGCAGCATAATAGTGTATTTGTCGCAGTGTCCCTCTCCTGCAGTTGGCTCATGCAGAATAACGATGGCTTAGTGACAGAAGCGGGACTCAGCAGCTTGATAACATTGTCACGCTGATGGTTTGAAGTGGCCCTACCGTTGCCTGCATTTGGCAGAAAACAGCAGCCATTCAGCCTTTCAGGCAGGGTGCTGAAAACAGACCACAGCCATGCACAACACTGTCCATTCTGAAAGGCTTCAGTCAAGCCATAATTTCCATTGTCATTCTCCCCCACTGTTTCTATAATAGGACCAGGAGTGGGACCATAAACTAATATTACATTTAACTCTCCAACGTCACAGCCCAGAGCTGAGTTTTCCACGGAGAGGATTACCAAGTTTCCTACTGAGACAGCACACCACGGTACATGCAGCCACCTGCCTTATTAAAGCAGTCCTTTCCTGGGAAAAGAACATCGCCATGGAAATAATGAATTAATTTAGCATTTCCTTCAGTCTCACGCAGCACGCGGTGTGCTTCCCTAAGCATGAAAACAGCACATCTTCACAGCAACATTTCTCAAATGATGTGCTTACTCATAGAAAAGATCGATTTGAATAGATCGAATCCCCAAGAGGGCTATTCAGTATAAAAAGTTTTCAACTAAAGTCAAGACAGATTGTCCAACTAGTTCTCAAGCCAGGCATAGATCATTATCTTTGGACATATTTCAGCTAATAAACCTTCTTTCTCTTTCTCTCTCTCTTGCTGTGCACACACACACACACACACACACACACACACACGTTGTTCTTCCTATATAAAGGACAAAGCTCTTGTGATATCAGCATAAGGCGATTGTTGTTGAAGTGTGTGTGTGCTCTAATATAAGAATAGAAACACAAAATTATTGAATGTGACTTGCCTCAGAGGCTATATTTGGGTTGCTGAAACTGAGGGAAAAAAGCTGACAAGGGTGATGAAAGGAAGGATGTGAATAATGAGAGAGAGAGAGAGAGAGAGAGAGAGAGAGCACAATAATAAAAATGAAATTAAAGCTTAAAAGTACAATTACCAAATTAGGGCTGGAAGGTAGGCACTGCAATGAGTGATAATCATCAATGTCTCAGGAAGATGGAAATCAAGAATGGTAATGCTGTATTGTTCAGAAAGGGCCATAGAACTGGAATAAAGCCCAAGAGAACTAAATATATAAAGTACCAAACCTAGGGCTCATCTGATGAAAAAGCACAAAACAGTTTCAGGCCAGATGTTATTATGAATACTAAATTTCTCAAGCTGACTTTTGGCTGGTATCATAGGTACCCAACTGCTAGGAAAGCAGAGAGCTCAAGATCCTCTGAGACATTCATTACTCCAGTATTTCCTGAACTTTACTTGGCAATGGCTTCTCATACTTTAAGATAGCACTTCTCTTTTGTTGTTGCTTTGTTGTTTTTTGTTTGTTTGTTTTGGAGCTACAGCCAACGGTGCTCAGACTGACCCCCTGTTCTGTGCTCAAGGATCATTTCTCACTGGGCTCAGAGGACAAGTTGCAGTGTCATGAAACAAATCCAGAATGACTACGTGCAAGGTCTTATCTCTCTGACCCTTATACAATTATAGCACTTGTATGGCAATTTCCTTCCCCTGATAGGTGACTGAGAACAGCTTATTCTGAGTTACTTTAATAAAAATCAGGAACCATGATAGTAAGCCAAGGTGGTGGTTTCTTTTTTTGTTTGTTTGTTTATTTGGTCTACAAACCTAGTCATGCTCAGGGCTTACTCCTAGTTCTGAACTTACTGATCACTCCTGCTGGGCTGGAGGTGGGGGCCATATGAGGTGACAAAGATCAAATCTGGGTCAGCCAGATGCAAGAACTACTTTACCACTGTACTCTCTCTAGCCTAAAGCAGTGGTTTATACTTGTGCATATGATTATCTTGCTGTCAGTAATCATTCCACCATGTTTATGTATCCAAAATTATGTCACAATTATGGTAACTTTTAGATAAATATGGCTTTTATTTTTCAGTTATCCTTCAGTAAATAAAACTAATAATAAAAAAAATCCAATAACCTTAATTACTCATTTCCAACATCACAGCCCATTTCACGTGAGTAAAAGTTTCTGCAGATAAAATACAAACCTACATTCATTTTTATAGTTTTTTTTTCTAATTTTGAGAACAATCATAATGAGAAATTTCTAAGGCCCCATTTACTTTGAGCAATTCTATATCCCTGGATAACATTCTCAACTCCTTTCTGTCCAACACCTCAATTTTTGGCAGGTGAACTTCAGAAGACTTTACTGTAAACAGAGACCACATAGTAGAATTCCATTCTCTCAGAACTACTCCTAAGTGCCATGAGTCATAACCAGATGAGAAAGAAGGTCAAGAAAAAGTGACTTCTAAAATTAAGAAACAGAATCAAATACCACTTATAAACATAACTCTTGGTCCTTTAAAAAAGAAAAGAAGCAGAATAAAGTTTTCAGTGCAAAGTTTACCTGTGAAATTTACACCCTCTATACACCCAATTGTATATATATATATATATATATATATATATATATATATATATATATATATATATATATATATTATCTTTCAGTATAACAACTAATATCAAAAGATAAGAGACATCAAATTGAAGATGTCATTTTTAGGACCTATAATTATTATTACTTTTATAGATGGAGAAACGAAATTAAACTACCACCAAAAATATTGGGACTGTAGCTTTAATATCCAATAGTGAAAATAAATTGTTCACCTTCAAAACTGGCTCTGACCACTACACTATTCTTTTTTATTCTTAAGGACTCAAATCAGAATGTCTTAGTCTTAGACATCTTATCCTTATAGCCACTCTTGAGAAGTCTGTTAACTCCGGGTAGAAAGCAATTCCAAAAATTTGCTTCTTGACTTTTTTTCATATCAATTGAAGCCAAAAATCTGACTGAACTTGCAGCTAATCCAATCATACAAAATTATACTCAATGTATAATGTTTTCTCTATTGTTATATTTTTACTACATCATACAATACAAAACCTTTTTCTACAGAAAATTCCCTTGTTACTATTTTTATCAGGTTAAGTTTGTTAATTCTAATATTAAAATTGGCTTCAGATTCAAAACCTTATTTAGTTCCTTATAATTCCTTCAACACTGTCCTCTTTAATTTTTGCAATTTTCCTAAATTATTTTAGCATGAGTGTTTGTTATACCTTAAAAAACTTAAAGTGACTCTTGATGTCTACTGGTTCAAACTTCAAAGAGTAGTTTTCAAATTTTGCAAAATCTGATTCCTACTTTAATATCTACTCTTTCTGTTAACTCATCTTTTATTGTGTCTGAACAGTCTTTATTTGATTTTATCAAACATTTGATGTGTGATTTTCTCTTCATAGTAAAAGTGGCCTCCAAAACACTCTCTAGAAGTATTTGAGTAAAAATAATGCTTTTTTTTTTTTTTTTTTTTTGGTTTTTGGGCCACACCCGGTGATGCTCCAGGGTTACTCCTGGCTATGCGCTCAGAAGTCGCTCCTGGCTTGGGGGACCATATGGGACACCGGAGAATTGAACCGCAGTCCATCCAAGGCTAGCGCAGGCGAGGCAGGCACCTTACATCCAGCTCCACCGCCCTGCCCAAATAATGCTTTTTTTAATTAAGTGAATATTTTAAACTCAAATCTATCCTTTCTTTGGTGTCATTAAATGAATTTATAAGGTTTGCATAATCTCAAAATTATTATTAAAATTCTGTATACTTATAATAGATTGCATATCTAGCAATGTGAAATATTCCTTGATTCCTAATATTAATATATCTGTATAATTTTATCTTACAAATATGACCAAACTTTATTATTTACTCTACAAAATGTCAACTAAGTGACTGCCAGTTTTGAGATCTAACCTTAAGAGGTTAAGCCTTGAGGAAATCATCTGTCATGTAAAAATTTGTATCTACTCTTAGACAATCAGTCTTTTGGCAGTCTAAGCAGCCACATAAAGAAACTTATGATGAAGGGACTCATGACCAAAGTCCTTTGGTCAAATTTAATTGTCAATATCAAATGTCAGCAAGCCATGTGAGTGAGGCCATTTTGGAATTTTCAGCTCTCCAGTGCCTCCCTCTATTGCTGACACCTAAAAATGCAGTCACATTTTTAATCATGACAACAACAACAACAACAACAACAAACTCAGCATTAAATAATGGTGTGCATACATTCTTTTGAATGCATGTTTCTAAGTCCTGGTGTTAGATACCCAAAAATCAAATATCTGTGTCATAGTGGCTTAAGCATATCATTATTCATTGCTGCACTTAGTGCAATAGCTAAGCTATAATAGCAACCTACATGTCCAACTACAGATGAATGGATTATGAAGATGTGGTATATAAACATGATGAATTACTACACGTTGCAAGGAAAGATGAAATAAAGCAATCTGCTGCAATCTGGTTGGAACAGAAATATATCATGTAGAGTGAAGTAAGCCAGAAGAAGAAAGACAAAAACAGGACAATCTCACTTTTCTTAGTAACATAGACTAACTGGATAAGGAAAGGTACTGTAGTAAAGTGGGTGTGTGCCTAGATCACCTTTGATGCCAGAGTTTAGGGAGGAGAAAGACAGAGAAGAAAGAAAATCAAGGAGGAAGGAATAAGATGAAAAAGGAATGTAATGAGGGAACAGGGGTCAGGGCTTTAGCTATACTGATGATATGGGAGAGTGGTGATATATCTATACCTATATCAATATCTCTATCTATCTACTTTATATATATATACCCAAAGCACAGGCTCACCAGCTCTAAAAATGTTAAATCTAAGTTGTGCCACCAAATTACATATTGCCAATGTGGCAGGCAGAGAGTGGGGGTGATGGAGTATGGGAATACAGGTGATGAGAGTTGACACTGGTATGGGTTGTTGTTGAAATAACGCATGCATCTAACACAACTAGCACTAATTTTGCGATCATGAGTCTTTATGTAAATATTTTTTAAATCCATTGCTGTTTTCAGTATTTTACTTCACACCAATAGATAACAGAGCAGAAAGTGTTTCCTAAAGGCAAATTTTTCTCTTTGTGGAAGGAGGTACAGATTCTCAAAGTAATTAGTGCTATAAAACAGATTAAGTATCTTTATGTGAAAAAGTCCTGTAAAGCACTTAAAATAGAAGCTGCATTGAGTGGTGTGGCTAGCATTGAGTGTTAATAGTTATTATTAGCTAGCCAACAGTTTTCTCTAGCTATTCCAAGGAAGGATTTCCAGAAGGCATATCATCTCTACTGTTGCAAAAGAAGCCAAAACCACAGTATGTTTCTTTTAAGTAAACAAAAGTATGTGCATCAAATCTAAAGTGTGAGTAGAAAATAGTCTTTTTTTTTTCTGAATTCTTTAAGAACATAGAATATACTTTATTAAGATTTGTATTTGGGGGAGATCACCTCAGATAATGCAGAGAATACTTTGAGAAACCTTAAGCAATAAAACATAATAACCTGGAAGAAATGGATAAAGTCTTGGACTTCTATAATCTTTCAAGGTTAAACCAGGGTGATCTAGCATATTTTTTGCATATGTATTTTTTATATTAACATGTACATTTACTTTGTCCCTCAAGCCCCCAGATTGTAGTACATTATAATATTTCTTACACACAGCAATCCAAAGCCAAAAAATTTATGCAACTCCCTTAAAATTAAAAGCTGTAGTATTGTTGACACAATTGATCATAATACAATAATTTATTAAGAATGAGTCAAAGGAGCACAGCAAACTGTGTTAGTGTGGAAATTGTTTGCATAGGCCCAGCAAAATATAGGGGTCATGAATAGAAAAGGCTCGGCCTAAATACAAGAAGACCTTACCCCTGAAGTTTTCTGGCACAAGACCAACTCTAGGCTTCAGGCATATTAGGTTATCCAACCCAAGTCATTGTCTGTAGTGCCAATACACTTTTATTTTTCACACAGTCACTGTTGTTGGTGTCAGGTTTTTGTAGCCAAGGATCTTGGAATATGGCCATATCCTATATAAGAGTCAGGATGATGCGGAGCACCCTTTAGTTTCACTCACAATCAGAGGGTGATTCAGAGAGCTCAGTCTTTAAAGCAGGCTGTTATTTTGTTAAGTTCTCTGGGTATTAAAGGGAAGTCTCTGTTGAATAGGTCCATGCCAGAGCAGCGGTAGGATCTTCCCTGGTAGAGGATTGCATTCAGGTGATGTAGTACAGAGCCATGGTTGTTTTGTAGATGGCATCCCTGGTTCAGGGGCTAATGGACAATGCCCAATCTTTCAAGACATGAGCCAGGTCTTTATGACAATGTTCAGGGTGTAAGGTCCTACTGCATTACAAGATTTGTGTGTTCCCTTCTCTATAAGGTAGGAACGTGTTTGTATATAATTTCCTATTTTAATGTGCCTATGCAAAGGAAGAACAGTATCACATGGTGAGATTTGTGCCTATGGGGATGTTAGAATAAGTCCAACAATCCAATTGACTTGATTCTTATATAAATGTTAAATGGAGGGACACTTCTACAAACTTCCTTATTTAACAAATAACAAAGGAATAAAAAGTGGAAAATAAACAATCAAACTTAAGACAGTGGACTCAATTGTCACCGTTTGTGGGAAACTAGTATGCTAGCATACACAGTGAAGGAAGGAAGAGGCCAAGAGGCCACTGAAAGTAAACAAGTAGAAAAAGAGTACTGGCCTCTTCCCAGTCTGAGAGGCCATCCTCTCATTTTTATTTTGAATATATATGGTACCCCTACGCAAACTGTTCTCCTCCCAGCCTGAGACTCTATCCTCCCATTTTTATTTTGAATATATGGTACGTGCAGGGGCACTAGACCCCGCAGTTTTTAAAATGGAGACCAATGAGAAAAAAAAATACCAGTGAATGTCACGACATACACCAGTGCTGCATTGGCCCGCCCTCCACCTCATGCATCCCCCCCCTAGTGTAGGGAGAGAAAGGGGGAAAGACTGAGGACCACTACAGAGTTCACCTGAGCCTGCAACTAGGGAAGACCTGGAATAAAGGGAAGAAATAGGGGAATGGCTGGGGGGCCTGCCAAGCCTCCCAGCACCCCACAAGCTAAGGGAGTAGGTCTCCGGCATGGGGTGTCCCCTAATCCCATACCTGGGAAGAGCTGGCCTCCAGGATCAAAGAACTGGAAGCCAGATATTTACCCAGCCCCTCCCCATGCTCCTCCCCCCTAGAGTAGGGAGGGGGAAGCCTGGGGACCTCTAATAGAGTCCACCTGAAACCCACATCAGGCCACTTGAGGTGGCACTCAGGCAAGGACTAGAGTCCAGGGAAAAATAGGGGAATGGCTGGAGGGCCTGCCAAGCCTCCCAGCACCCCACCAAGCTAGGGAGTAGGTCTCTGGCATGGGGTGTCCCCTAACCCCATACCTGGGAAGAGCTGGCCTCAGAAAATAGTCTTGAACCAGAAAATTCAAATGTAGGATAGGCAAAATTTTAAAAGAACATATTGGAAAGTTCAAAATTTAGCTTAAAAAGAAAGTGTGGACTGGGGCTGGAGAGATAGCATGGAGGTAAGGCGTTTGCCTTTCATGCAAGAGGTCATCGGTTCGAATCCCAGCGTCCCATATGGTCCCCCGTGCCTGCCAGGAGCAATTTCTGAGCATGGAGCCAGGAGTAACCCTGAGCACTGCCGGGTGTGACCCAAAAACCACAAAAAAAAAAAAAAAAAAAAAAAAAAAAAAAAAAAAAAAAAAGAAAGTGTGGACTAAATATTTTATTTCATGGTCTAGAGAGATAGTACAGTGGGCAAGGTGCTTGTCTTGCATGCAGCTAACCTGGATTCTATCTTTGTCATTCCATATGCCCCCTGAGCACTGCCAGGAGTGATTCTTGAGCACAGAGCCAGTAAACATCCCTGAGCACTGTAAGATGTGGCCAAAAATAAACAAACAAACACAAAAGTCTTGTTTACCCATCCATAAAAGAAATGCCAACTAAATTTTGCACCAAAGTTTGGAATATAGGATATGTGAAGAAAGGGCTGAGAAAGGTATGTTTACATGCCCCATATTTCAGTGAGGCATTCAATGTGAAACCATTATATTTGAGAGGTCAAAAATAGAAGAATTTGAGGAATGTGATGGAGTTTTAAATAAAATAAGGCAATGAAAAATATTTCCAAATAGAGGTGAGTGAAATAATGACCAAGTAGCAACTACAGCTAAATCCCTTGGACATAGCTCATCAGAACTCTTCCTTCACTTAAAAACAATGATAGAGAAGTAGTAATATGACTTGATGGACATTGAACAGGAGCAGGCCTATCATTTGCCAAAGCTAGTATCAGAAGAAACTGGGCAGTAAGTTCATGAGCAATTTATGAATGATAATGTCCCTCTTTAATGAAGGACTTCTTTGCACTTATTGATGTCTTGAGTTTGAGATTACTTGGCCATATTGATACCTAATCTATTTGAAGATACAGAGTAGCTGTTATGAGAATTACATAGAAACTATAAAACACATTTAGTAAATTAGCCATGATGATGAAGATGACAACAAAAATAAAAAATACTCTATAAACCAACAGTCTTCTTTGGGAATCTTAAATCCCATTCATTGACTTTTTTTTTTTTTTTTGTACAAGAGACTTTTTCGTTCTTTTTTTTTTTTTTTTTGGTACAAGTGTTTTATCATTCTCTTTTTTTCATTGACGTTTTTGGTAAATTTTATATATCTCCAAATTTTTTATGCACATATGATTGTTCCTTTAAAATTGAAGTATACAAACACTATGCAGCCATTAGAAAAAAATGAAGTCGTGAAATCTGCTAATATATGGGTAGACATGGAGTATAATGTTGAGTGAAATGAATCAGAAGGAGAGTGACAGACATAAAATGATCTCACTCATCTGTAGAATATTTATTTAAATATTCATTTAATAGTATGAGAATAATACCCAAAGACAATAGAAATGATGGAGGAGTACAGTTAGGACAGAGAATGGATCACTATGACAAAATAGTTGAAAACGATAATTTGAATAAGAACTGGTGTTCAAAGAAAATAAAGTGATATGCACGATACCCCCTTCAGTTGCAAACTATGGTGCTTAAAAGGAAGAGGTGGAATGTCATAGAGGCAGGCGAAGGGTTGGGGGAGGAAATAAGAAGGAAAATGGGGAAATTGTTGGCAGAACTAAACACTGGTGAAAGGATGGGCATTGAAATATTGTATGATTCAAGCTCACTCAACAACTTTTCCACCCTGTACATCACAAAGATTTAATTTAAAAAAATGTTTTTTTTAAATAGAAGTATACCTTACTATGCTGAGATATCTGAAGGGTATATTCTACAGACACTATCATCCAAAATTATTGCCAAGTTACATTCTACTTTATATATTCATTCTAAAATTTACCATACAGCAATAAAAATAAAATTATAGAACAGGGGGCCTGAGTGGTGACGCAGAGCAGTAAGGCATCTGCCTTGCCGGCGCTAGCCTAGGACAAATCGCAGTTCTATCCCCTAGCGTCCCATTTGCTTTTATGGATCACTTCTCCCATGACATTGCTTTTGGCCCTTTATTGCTACCATGCTATGTATCTTTAAGTCTCACATAAGAAACATCATTTCACACACACCTTATAAACGTTTATATTCAAGAAGCCAGAGAGTAGAAAAATCTATGAATAGATAATTTCAGCAGTCTATTTAGTTGTGATGGCCAATTTTATGTGTTAACTAGACTGGATCACAAAGCCTCAGTATTTGGTGATACTTTATTCTGGATGGTTCTGTGACAGTGTTTCTGAATGAGATTTTCTTTTAAATGTATGTGCTTTGAATAAAACAGATTATCATTCCTAACATAGATAGGGTCTATTGTAATCAATCAAAAATCTGAATAGAGCCAGAATTGACTAATCCTGGCAAGAGACAATTTTGCTTTCAGACAGCCTTCAGACATCATTGTAAAAAGTTGTCTTCCTAAGTCTTCAGCCTGTTTGACCATCCACAGATTTTGTACTTGAAGGTTTTCATAATTACCTAAACTAAGTTCTTAAAAAAAATCTCTTTGTAAATCTTACTGATTCAATTTTTTTGGAAATCCCTGACTAACAACACACTAGTTGTTTCCTATATTCTCTTCTGGGCCTCTTGATGACTTAAATGGAAAGAAACTTAGTGGGATTATCATCAAACTATTGGCAACAGCTAGCAATAAAGAAGAACCCTTGGACTTTTCTATCAACTTATAAAAAATTATCTTCAGAAAGAGTTTGAGGTTAAGAAAGGCATTAAATCAGATGTGATACTCTTTGAATTTGTTAAATGTAATCTTGATAGCAGCATCATTTTTTCTATCAGATTATGGAGGGCTTCACCTATAGAAAAAAAGTCTCTATGTCTTGTAATTTCCAAATATTGCTCAAAACCTTTTCAAAGTAGAAAAATATGCTGTTTCTGAGAGAACATTCTGTCCACATCACTCATTTCTGAGGTCTTTTGGCTTTCATGCTGGCTGGCATTTCTACCATAGGTTAGTAATACAATCTCTATATTATTTGTCAGAAAAGTTCTGTCATACATATTTAAAAACCACTTTCCTTTCTTGGGAGAAATGCAGTGAGCAGTGTGCTGTAGGTAGAAGTAGCTCCTACCCGTTATATTCCATTTCAGGTAATAAAGATTTATGTCATCCTTTAAGTTAATATTTCTAGCCACTGGAAACATTTAAAATTTCACTGAAGATCAAAATTAATTTCCCATATGGCCTTCCTTGAATCACAGACTTCTTTTGCACTGATCTGCTCCTAATTTTTTACTTTCTATTTGATTTATCGTTGATTTTGATCTACTGTTAATTTATTATTCTCTGTGTGTACGTTTTCCCAAATTTATTCTTACTTTTTACTTCCTTTCCTGAGATTTCTTTTGCTAGACTATTAATAGTTCGTAATGCTATTAGGTGAGAGGGTAGGGAAGTGAAGGGATTGTGTGCACCAAACAATGTTCCTGAGGTCTGGGGCCACTCCTGGTGATTCTGTGCCCAGGTAATTCAATGTGAGGGCCCAAGGATGCTTGTTTTGGCCCTGGAATATTCAGGACCACCTGGGCTACCTATTAATGCTCAGATGTCTCAGGGCTGATCCAGCAAAGCTGGGGTGGGGGAGGGCTTGAGGTATTTTAGATCAAACAGGAGTTGGATGCTTATAGGACAAGGGCACTTGAAGCCCTGTTTTATGTCCCTTTCCTTGCCTTTTAGTCCCATTTTGCTCACTGAAGCTCTTTTCCTTTTTGTTGTGAAAACATAACCTCTTTTGATTTATATGCCATCCCTATTATTTTATTTCCTGCACTAAATATGACAGTTTCTAATTCTCTCTGTTTTCATAGACTTCTCTCAGTAGTTGTAAAACTTCAAGTCAGATAAATAATGACTTTTATTACCATTCCTGTTATTCTTTATAATTATTGAGCAAAGGAATATGTGAATACCAGCTAACATATTTCTACTCACATTCTCTTCAAGTCTTTCTAATAATTTCCCTGCTTTCATTCTGTTCATGTTCAAATGGTGCTTCATAACAATAATAATAGATGACTCTGAAGGCTGAGGTTAGATTCACAGAAGTTTAGCATATTAAAGCAAGCTATAACCTATGAAAGTGATAATATAAAATTTAGTATCCAGTCATCCAGGTGTGCATTCATCCAGAGACTTACTGTGGATTAAAAATTAAATTAAAAACTCTGCTGTAACAAGTAAATAAAGAAACTAAACAGCACACAATTAACAAACTTAGTCTCAATTGTGCTACATTCTTTCTGTCACCTAGAAACTAATTAGTACGACATAATCACATACTCCCTGCCCAGTAAACATACAAGTCCCAGAGGAACAAATGATTTGTATCATGAATCACTGGCCACTGCTTACTGGTAATTATCATATAAATGAGGTGCTTCAATCTGACCTCTGATTCCCTAGTCTTTTTCTGAGACAGCAAAGATACACCAGTATGCAAAAACTTGATAAAATTTAAATTACTTTTTCTTGCCTTTCCTTCTGAATATTCTTAGTGGTGGACGGGTGCAGGAGATCACTATAACAGCAACACTTTTTTTTTTTTTTTAAGAAAGCAACTTCAAAACAGATACTCAACTACAAAAATAATTGTGTACACTGGTATGTGTAGAGATGGTTCTCACAACTGAAAAAGAAAATGATTAATAAAATTCCAAAAGTAATGATTTGCATTAACTCTATAAAGTGAATCTTTGGAGTCAACAAGTCAAAGTCAAAGTCAATGAAGGACATACAGCAAGGTCTTTGATCAGTTCATGGATGTTACCAGGCATCTTGTAGATTGCACCCAAAGTTCCCTTTTATAATTGATCTATTTAAATGGCGGGGTTTTAGGTTGCCTCCTGCACTTTCTTTGATTATGAAAGTTATAGGAAAAAATAAGCTGCAATGTCTCTGATACACCATTTAAAATCATAGTTCTTAATATTGCACAGTAAAGTCACCAAGAAGCTTTTGAATTTTATTTATGCCAAGGTTTCATTTCTAGAGCTCAGAAATTAATTGGTCGGGGGCAGCCTGGACACCAAGGATTGCAAGAGCTCTAATGTGCAGCCATATTCATGAAGCACTAGTTAAATGCCACATACTTTTGGATATGAATAGTTCCCCTTCTTTACTCATTTGAGGAAGTTACATTCTCTCTCTTAATCTCGGTCTGTCTGTCTGTCTGTCTATCTCTGGCTGCCTTGTCATTAAAACTTGGTGGAGGAGAAAAAAATAACTTGGTGGAGAGTTTTGTCCTTGTGGGAGGAAGATAGGTACACTAGTGATAGGTGTGATGTTTGATATTATCTGAAGCCATTAGTAGTAGTATGCGATCTCCCAAAATAAAAAAATCACAAATAAATATTTCCAAATTAAAAAATAAACATAGATCAAACCATCTCCCCTGAACGACTGTGGAAGTCTTCCAGGAGAATGGATACCCCACAGGTCACTGCCTCACACGGAAGTACAAGAAAGAAAAAAAAATCATTAATTTTTTTCTCCCCTTTCAGGGAGACCCAAGACAACCCTCTACTACTTATCAAATATTACAATATCACTAAAAGAGTTTGAGTTAAGTTTTCTGAAGTAGAAATGTCACAGTGATTCCATTAATTCAGTAAACAAACAAGGGCAGAGAACCTGCCACTATTCATTTCCACTGCTTCAAGCAAACACTTATTCAATGAAGAGATGAACTTGCAAATGCTTCTAAGGCCTTTGATCTGCACCTCCTCTCACCAAAACATTTACCATTGGCTTTATATTAATATAAAGGATCTTATTGTCTTAGACAATAAAAGCTAGTGTTTTGTCTCCCCCTCATTACAGTCACTCTGTTGCTTATCTCTGGAGATACTATCCTATTGATTGTCATCTGCATAGAATCAGATAGAAAGTTTCAATAAAATATATATATATATATGTGGGAGGTTTTATATATATACATATATATAAAGTATACATAAAATATATATATTGAGACTTTGAGGTAGGAAAAACACCAAATAATATAAAATTTAAGATCATTCTTTTCTCTTTTTGGTTTTGGACCATAATCACTGATATTTGGGGATTATTTCATATTCAGAATTACTCCTGGCAGTGTTTAGGGGACCATATGGAGTATGAGAGATCAAAGTTAGGTCAGTCACATGCTAGGAAAGCTCCTTATTCACTGTATTATCTCTCCAGCCCAGAATTTGAGAAAATCTATGTAATTTTCATGCCTAAAATTTTTATACTTAAAAAAATCTGACTTTGTTTATGTGCAAAACTACTTAGAAGCAGCTTTTATAGTCCTGATAGCTTCCAGCCAACTATGGGAGGGCCCCAGATTACTGTGAAGATGAGGGCAAAACTATTTTTTCAATCACACTAAACTTCCTTGGGAGTTTTATACTTTGAGAAATTTTCAACCCAGTCCTTGATTTCAGAGATTGATAGATGGGTAGGGTCTGAATTAGAAGAAAAGTATTTTATCAGCCAATGTTCTTAGTCAATCAGAATAATTCAGATGTTCTTTTTCTTTGAAGAGGAGCATGTAGAAAGGATTGTTGAATTCTCGAGTCATCAGTGAACAGTAGTAAGGAGGAAGACAAATTGCAATTTGCCAGTATTTTTTCTTTCTTTCATCAATTCTAATAGATTAATACTGTTGACTTTATTATTTTTATACAGTCAAATTCAGTGAGGACTTTGACCAGGCATCTTCAACTACATGCCTGATTACTGAACAAGCCTGTCTTTCACATTTTGATCCTAGTACTCATTGATGACTCAAGACACAAGGAGGCTCTGAAATACTTAACAGTGAGTAAGACTGTTGAATTGTCTAGCATGTCATTCTTAAGTGCCTTTATAAATCAGTTCTGCACAAAATAGTGTTTATTCTGACTAATCATATCTGCAAATTACAGAGTGAATAATCACTCCTGATTATGGAAACATCAAAGGAGCTTGTCTCCATGCTTTGTTGTGTGGGCCATTTCTGGTTTTTTTTTTTTTTTTTTTGGTTTTTGGGTCACACTTGGCGGTGCTCAGGGGTTACTCCTGGCTGTCTGCTCAGAAATAGCTCCTGGCAGGCATGGGGAACCATATGGGACACCGGAATTCAAACCAACCACCTTAGGTCCTGAATCGGCTGCTTGCAAGGCAAATGCCACTGTGCTATCTCTCCGGGCCCTGTGTGGGCCATTTCTTAAACTCCCTGTGTACTAAAGTCTAGAATAAACTGGAAGAAAATATTCCAAGAAATATTCCAATTTTAGAGAAGCAAAATTCCTTTGCGATATTACAGAGTTCGTCCTAAAAAAACTGAAATGTTAGTTTTGCATCTCTTTAGAGAAGGTGTGGGGCAGAAGGTACGCTCAGAGCCTTTCCAAAATTGTCTGGAGGAGGATCTTTTTTCGATTTAATAAAAACCCACTAGGGAAACTGAATGAATATGAACTTGTCTAAATGAGGTAGCAATTTAAAGAAATCTAAATGAAACCCACCCGAAACTTTTGTGAGGATAATTATACCTCAATTTCAAGGCAGAAATAAGCTCAGTAGAGTCTGAATCAACTTGCCCACAATCACAATAAGAATGCAGTAGATTTCATCTACTTCCTACTTCCCTGGTTTTTGTTCTGGACTCTGCATAAAAATAAGCAGGTGGTATAGACCCAAATAAATTGCCAAAGCAACTGCCATATGCTTGCTTCCAGAAACATCCAGTTTCCTTCTGCCCTTTATATAATACTGTTGGTTATTCACATATGTTGAATAATCAAGAGAAAAAGGACCTGCTCAATTTCTCAAAATGAAAAAGTAAATTAATCACATTCTACTCAAAAGGGAATATGAATATGTAGTTTTCAAAAGAAATATTAGAAAGGTTTTATTTTCTTTGTTTCATGTAATATTTTTTTTTACTAGCATCCAGGTAGAAAAGCAGTGAAAAGTTTCCCTTAAAATATATAATTTTGGCTGAACTCTTCTGGAACTCAGATGCCAGCACCCCTATTTGCCTGTCTTCTGTGCTGTGCTGCATTTTTGACCTGATTTCATCCTGTGTGTGGCTCATCTGTGCATGGCTAGCCTTCCCTGGAGGTGAGTTTACATGCCCAGAAAGGGAGGAGCCAGAGGAGTGCGGCAGCTCCACTTTGCTAGGTGGCCGAGCACATCATTTAACCAATGAATACAACCACAACATGTAGAAAAATTCACAATACAAGTGTGACAATGGGGAAACAACGCAGGCCAGCGCCAGACATAGAGAATGAAGATGGCAACTCAGATGACCAGAACATGGCCAACGGAGTAGTCAGTCTCTCAATAAGAAGCTTAGAAATATGGAAGATGTTCAAAGAACTCAAAGAAAGTATAGAAGAGAACACTAATAAGAACCAAGAGAATATGAAGATAGAAATGAGAAAACTCCAAACTAAAATTTCAGGTCAAATAACAGGTCTGAAAAACTCAGTAGATGAATTGAAGAAAAACATAGATGAACTTTCCCACAGGTTAACAGCAGCTGTGTATAGAATTAGTACAGTGGAAGATGAGATGAATAACAACTCCATACAGCTTCACCTAGAATACTGCACTCAGCAAAACTCACTTTCAGGTTTGAAGGAAGAATACATGGTTTCTAAGACAAACAACAGCTCAGAAACTTTACAGACTCAAAACCAGTCTTAAAAACTGAAAGACCTACTTTAAGACAAGACTGATCTTCAGAGACACCAAACTTTGAAAGAACAATGGCACTAAATCCCAGGACAATTTTTCTCTCAATGCCAATGGAATAAATGCACCAGTTAAGAGACACAGAGTGGCTAAATGGATCAAAAACTCAACCCAACCTTTTGCTGTCTACAAGAAATGCACCTGAATAGTCAGAACAAGCATAGACTCAAAATAAAAGGCTGGAGGAAAATCATCCAAGCAAACAACACCCATAAAAAAGCTGGAGTGGCCATACTAATATCAGGTGATGCAAACTTTATACTCAGAAAAGTTATAAGGGACAAAGATGGATATTTTGTATTAATCAAGGGATTTGTAGAACAGGAAGGAATCACACTCCTAAACATATATGTACCGAATGATGGGCCAGCAAAATATTTAATACAATTGTAGACAAATTTGAAAAATAGTATCAATAACAACACAGTAATTGTGGGGGAACTTAAAACGGCATTGTCAACACTTGATAGGTCAACCAGACTGAAACCCAACAAGAATGTACTGGACCAGAAAGAGAAATGGAAGAAAGAGGCCTAGTAGATATATATAGGACACTCCACCCCCAGAAATCTGGATACACATTCTTCTCTAATGTACATGGGACATTCTCCAGGATAGACTACATGCTGGCACGTAAAACATACCTCCATAATATCAAGAGGATAGAAATTTTGCAGCCTACCTTAGCTGATTACAAGACCCTGAAATTGTATGTGAAGTACAAAGGTACACAGAAAAAAAACTTTAATACCTGGAAGTTAAACAGCCTAATACTGAATAACCAGTGAGTCTGAGATAAAATCAAAGAGGAAATAAAAACCTTCCTGGAAACAAATGACAATAGAGACACAAACTATCAGAATTTATGGGACACAGCAAAAGCGGTTCTGAGAGGAAAATGTATAGCTTTGCAAGCACACATCAAGAAAGAAGAAGGGGCATACCTGAAGAGCTTAATCATGCAATTCATAGAATTAGAAAGTGCTCAATAAAAGGAGCCAAAAATAAGGAGACAGAAGTAAATAACAAAGCTGAGAGCAGAAATCAATGAAGTGGAAACCCAAAAAACAATCCGAAATATCAACAAAAACAGAAGTTGGTTCTTTGAAAAAAATAAACAAGATTGATAGACCACTGCAAAACTAACAAAGAAAGAGAGAGAGAAACTTCATAACGCGTATTAGGAATGAAAAAGGAGAGATCACTACTGATCTGGTAGAGATTCAAAGGGTAATCAGAAAATACTTTGAGAAAATCTATTCCACTAAAAATGAGAACCTGGAAGAAATGGATAAATTCTTGGACTTTTATAATCTTCCATGATTGAATGATGAGGATGTAGCATATCTAAAC
Source organism: Suncus etruscus (assembly GCF_024139225.1). NCBI lineage: Eukaryota > Metazoa > Chordata > Mammalia > Eulipotyphla > Soricidae > Suncus > Suncus etruscus. The sequence continues at coordinate 52,014,141 of NC_064858.1, read as the reverse complement.
AACTCCATCACTACTGAAGAAATTAAGACAGTAATCAAATGTCTGCCCAGAAACAAAAGCCCAGGCCCAGATGGATTCACTAATGAATTCTTTCAAAATTTCCAATGAACTACTACCAATTCTGGCGAGACTCTTTCATGAAATCGAAGAAACAGGAACACTTCCAAATAGCTTTTATGAAGCCAACATCACCTTGATACATAACCAGACAGAGATGCTACCAAAAAAGAAAATTACAGACCAATATCGCTGATGAACACAGATGCAAAGATCCTCAATAAAATCCTAGCAAATAGAATTCAATACCTCATTAAGAAGATCATCCACTATGACAAGTAGGTTTTATCCCAGGAATGCAAGGATGGTTTAACATTCATAAATCTATCAACATAATACAAAACACCAACAAGAAAAATAAAAATCACAAGATCATATCAATAGATGCAGAGAAAGCATTTAATAAGGTCCAACACCCATTCTTGATCATAACTCACAGCAAGATGGGAATGAAAAGAACCTTTCTCAATATAGTTAAGGCCATCTACCACAGCCAGTGGCAAATATTATCCTCAATAGAGAAAAATAAAAGCTTTCCCTTTAAATTCTGGCACAAGACAAGGCTGACCTCTCTCACCACTCCTATTCAACATAGCACTGGAAGTAATTGCTATAGCGATTAGGCAAGAAAAAGATATCAAGGGAATCCAGATAGGAAAGAAAGAAGTCAAGCTCTCGCTGTTTGCAGATGACATGATACTCTACTTAGAAAAACCTAAAGACTCTACCAAAAAGCTTCTAGAAACAACAGACTCATACAGCAAGGTGGCAGGCTACAATATTAACACACAAAAATTAATGGCCTTCCTATACACCAATAGTAATAAGGAAGAAATGGGCATTAAGAAAACAACCCCATTCACAATAGTGCCACACAAACTCAAATATTTTGGAATCAACTTGACTAAAAATGTGAAGGACCTATACAAAGAAAACTATAAAACTCTGCTCCAGGAAATAAGAGGGGACATGCGGAAATGGAAACACATACCCTGCTCATGGATTGGCAGGATTAACATAATCAAAATGGCAATACTCCCCAAGGCATTGTATAAATTTAATGTGATCCCTTTAAAGATACCCATGACATTCTTCAAAGAAGTGGATCAGACACTTTTGAAATTCATTTGAACAATAAACACCCTAGAATAGCTAAAGCAATTTCCTGGGGAAAAGAATATGGGAGGAATTACTGTCCCCAACTTTAAACTTTACTACAAAGCAATAGTTATCAAAACAGCATGGTATTTGAATAAGGACAGGCCCTCAGATCAGTGGAATAGGCTTGAATACTCAGAAAATGTTCCCCAGACATACAATCACCTTATTTTTGATAAAGGAGCAAGCAATCCTAAATGGAACAAAGAAAGCCTCTTCAACAAGTGGTGTTGGCACAACTGGCTAGCCACTTGCAGAAAATTGAACTTCGACCCCCAACTAACATCATGTACGAAGGTAAAATCCAAATGGATTAAAGACCTTGATATCAGACCTGAAACCATAAGATATATAGAACAACACATAGGCAAAACACTCCAGGATATTTTGACTACAGGCATATTCAAGGAGGAAACTACACTCTCTAAGCAAGTGAAAGCAGAGATTAACAGATGGGAATATATTAAGCTGAGAAGCTTCTGCTCCTGAAAGGAAATAGTGTCCAGGATACAAGAGCCACCCACTGAGTTGGAGAAACTATTCACCCAATACCCATCAGATAAGGGGCTAATCTTCAAAATATATAAGGCACTGACAGAACTTTACAAGAAAAAACATCTAATCCCATCAAAACATGAGGAGAAGAAATGGACAGACATTTTGACAAAGAAGAAATACAAATGGCCAAAAGACACATAAAAAATGCTCTACATCACTAGTCATCAGGGAGATGCAAATCAAAAGAACTATGAGGTACCACCTCACACCACAGAGATTGGCACACATCACAAAGAATGAGAACAAACAGTGTTGGCGGGGATATGGAGAGAAAGAAAATCTTATCCATTGCTGGTGGGAATGCCGCCTAGTTCAACCTTTATGGAAAGTGATATGGAGATTCCTCCAAAAACTGGAAATCGAGCTCCCATATGATCCAGCTCTACCACTCCTAGGAATATACCCTAGGAACACAAAAATACAATACAAAAATCCCTTCCTTACACCTATATTCATTGCAGCACTATTTACCATAGCAAGACTCTGGAAATAACCAAGATACCCTTCAACAGATGAATGGCTAAAGAAACTGTGGTACATATACACAATGGAATATTATGCAGCTGTCATGAGAGATGAAGTCATGAAATTTTCCTATACATGGATGTACATAGAATCTATTATGCTGAGTGAAATAAGTCAGAGAGAGAGAGAGAGAAACACAGAATGGTCTCACTCATCTATGGGCTTTAAGAAAAATGAAAGACATTCTTGCAATAATAATTTTCAGACACAAAAGAGAGAATGGCTGGAAGTTAATGCTTACCTCATGAAGCTCACCACAAACAGGGATGAGTTTAGTTAGAGAAATAACTACATTTCAAACTATCCTAATAATGAGAATGTATGAAGGAAATAGAAAGCGTGTCTAGAGTACAAGCGTGGTTTGGGTGGGGAGGAGGGAATTTGGGACATTGGTGATGGGAATGTTGCACTGGTGATGGGTGGTGTTCTTTACATAACTGAAACCCAAACAACACAATCATGTATGTAATCAAGGTGTTTAAATAAAAAATAAATTAAAAAAAGAAATATATAATTTTGCTTCTCCATGGAGTAAGGTCAGATTATTTTTTTCATTTTTAAGTACCTCATCATTTGACATTTACTTTCATAATCTCTTTTAAGAATCTGGCAATGCTTAGCTAAGAATTAAGCAATTTTCTTAAAAGTAACAGGAATAATTGTGCAAAGGTAATGGAACAGATTTTGGATTGATACAACCCTGAGTTCAAATCTCAGTTCTGTCATTATCATTGAATATATTAACAATATTGCACTGCAGTTTCATAAAATAGAGTGAATGATATCTGCTTCAAGTGGCTGTCATGCATATTGGCAATAATGGCTGCTACCTGCAGAGCCTGTTTCATCAACCCTCCTTTAAATCATGAGCTTTCTCTTCTCAAAAGTTGAATAATTTCAAATTTGGCTAAAATCCCAGTTGGTTTTAATCTGGAAGAAATGATAAGAAATGTAGCCAAGAATACTGCAAAGGAGTGATGAACATGGATTCAAGCAAAGTTAAGAATCAAACAGTTGTTGGGGGCAGGAATATTGAGCCAAAATCACCCTCACCTGGCCTTTCACACAGATCCTCAAGCAAGTTCTTAGTGTGTGAGTTTCTTCATTTGTGAAACACACTAAAAATAGTACTTGCTATTTCAACTTCACAAGTTTGCTGATGGGAATAAAATGATGTGCATAGTGATAAAAGTATAAAGTATAATTTTTAAGCATAATATAGTAAGAGTATGGGTAATTTTGTTTCAAATGTATGCATTTTAAACTCATTTCTTTTTACAAGACTGTACGCTTCTATACTTTCTAGACCAAAGACTGTGATATTATATATATGTTTATTTAATCTAGAACTTTTTTAGTAGTTGTATATGCACACATACACATGAAATAGGTGATAAGAGATGTCTTGGGGTCAAGACTCATTTTTAAAAAAATTTAAATGTTTTTATGATTTTTAAGGGTAGGAAAACAATTAGCAGGCAGGAATTTTAGGCCAGAGCAATAGTACAGTGGGTAGGATGTTTGTTTTGTACATACATGGCCAACTCTGAATCGTTCCTTGACATCCCATATGGTCCCCTGAGTGCAGAGTCAGGAGTAAGCTCTGACAATTATGTAAGCTCTAACTAAACAAAGAGCAGAAATTTATTTATTTTTTATTTTTTTATTGTAAGAATTTATTCAAGAGACAAAATTGATTAATATAATGAGGTAAACATAACATAATATAGTGACATAACATAACATATAATATAATTGATATAATAATAATACATGTAAGTCAAAGAAAATTTCTGATTAAAAACATGTTTTTTTCCATAATGGCTTACATATCTTTCACAGTAGTATTTTAGATACATATTAACATTGGGTCAGGGAAATACCCATCACCAACTATGTCCTCCCCCCGTTCCAGTTCCCTTTCTACAACCCATATACCTCACCATCACCCCCTGGGCTACTAGAGTAGGTGGACCCCTCTTTGTCTGGCTTACTATTAGTGATCACATATCTGTTTGGTCCTGGAACCCTTGTTTTCCCTTCTATTTAAGAGGCAGAGCTAGAAAAATCGAGGTATGTGGTTTTGTTTGAAGGCAAGAAAAGCAATAGAATGGGGTACAAAATAAGAGGAAAAAAAAAAGATAGAGGCTTCCAACCTCAGTTTGAGAGAGGATGTGAAAAAGGTAATTGAAATACCACAAAATTACCGAAAAAATTATCGAATTAAATAACCGGTGAGCACTACAGCAATAAAGATAGGCACCACACAATAGTCTCGGTTCTGAAATCAACTCATGCTCGAGTGCAAAAAGAAAGAGAAAGACAAGACAAAATAAAATAAAATAATATTGGAGACATCAACCATAATCTCCACACCAAAATAAAGACGTCAAAAAAAATCGATCAATCGATAAATAAACATGTGGAAAAATGATTGTTTTGTGCTTTTTTTTTCTCCTTTTCTTTATCCCCCTGCATAGGCACAGTAACTATTGGGGTTATTGTAGAGGGATTCCCTTGACCTAGGAGACACAGGGATTCTCCACCACTGAAGTATACTGTCATGGGATTAACTCTAGACTTCTTGCATGATCATTTACTTTCCCCTTGCTGCTTTCGTGGTGTGCGGAAGACTTCTGCTTTGTCTTGGATGGTAAAATCAGACCTCTTTTTCTAGAGATCCTTGTGGCTGTACAGCTCAGGGAATGGAGTTTATGAAGTCTTTCTTTGTGGTTCTAACAGTTACGTTTCTTCAGTGTCGTTTTACTCCATCTTCTGTAGTTGGTGTTCTTGGTCGTTATGTTGCTCCTAGACTGGAGCCTGGGAGTCTTTCGTTATGTTTCAGGAAGACCCGTTCAGTTGCAGTTGTCTCAGTCACACTTCTGGAATTGGAGCTCTTGTTTGTTGAACAGATCATATTCCAAAAGTTAGGCTAGAGCTTTTTGTTGCTGTTGTTGTTGTTGTTGGTCCCTGGATGTGTACTGTCCAGTCTTGGTTGCAACAACCAGTATATAGTGATCTTGGCTTTTGCACATATCAAAGGGTGACCTGTTTTCTGATTTTGTCTTATCAATAGCTGATGAGGGAGGACAACTTGCTCTTAGATCAAGTTGTTCCCATTTCCTCCTTGTCAGGTTATCAATTTAGGACTGGCTCATGTTGGTGTCAGAGCAGCGTTGTAAATGTCCTGGAGGGGATTTGGTTCCTTGAGCTGTTGTGGAGAATTCTGTCGTATCTATGTCTGGGATCCAGGAGTTAAGGCTGAACGGTCAGTGTCTAGTTCCCTGGAGCCTAAGTTATTTCCACATGACATACATTCAGGGTGGGAGACGTCCCTGTGTTGTAAACAAGTATGAGTTCTTATCCCTAGTAGATAAGAGCTTGTTTTTATAAGTACAATTTCCCCTTTGTTTAATATGTCTTTGCAGGAGGAAGTGGTGGTACATTATATTGCTGGTGGATTTGGGGGGTGGAGAGAAAAGAAACCAGACTCCCGACAAAAACTAAGAATATATATGCTCACACATATCTAAAGGAAAAAAAAGTTTCTTTAAAAACAAAAAGAAGATTAAATAAAAGATGTAATTAAAGGGATAAAGTGGGGCCAGGAGAGATAGCATGGAGATCAGGCATCTGTCCTTTCTGTAGAAGGGCAGTGGCTCAGAACCTGGCATCCCAAATGGTCCCCCGTGCCCTCCAGGGATGTTCTCCAAGCATAGAGCCAGGAGTACCCTCCAAGCACCGCCAGGAGTGACCCAAAAGAAGCAAAAACAAATCAAATCCAATAATAAAAAAAAAAAACTAAAACAAGGCAAAACAAACAAAAGAATCTAATAAGAATAAAAAAGAAAATACAAAACAGAGAAAAGAGAGGGAAAGTGATACAGGAGATCACTTTACATTTGGGGAGAAACAGGATAAGAGGTAGTATTATATAGGTCTATACTTATAATGAAAGAATAGGGTTCCCCCTTGTCTTTTGAGATTTCTTTGTGAGGTGTGGGGTCCAGGCAGGGAGGTCTTGGGTAGGGTTCTTGCAGTGGGGGTCCTTTGGAGCTAGTTCCAGTATCAAGCCACAGTCCACATTAGGGAGAGGTGATTAGGAGGGCCACACTTCATGAGTCTGGAAGGGTGTTGGTTTTATTTTCTTGCCGGGAACGAGGTGAGAGCTTGGTGGGTGTATCTTCATTTGGGTAGTGGGTACTGGCTCGTTGTGGTAGGAGGTCTTTCTTGGTGCCTAGTGGATTAAGAGCTGAGGGTGAAGAGTTAGAGTGTGTTGGGGATATCGGGGGTGGGATTGAGGGGTGAAGGGATAATCGGATTTCTGGAAGAGGGAGAGGGGATAGTATATGGGAGGGGTTACATAGGATATAGGTATGAGTTGTTTGTGGTTTAGGTTTGTCCCTTAAGGAGAATTCCTGTCTCTGTGTGCTCCTGCACACATATAAACATATAGAAGTTAGCTTAGGTGTATATTAATGTAGAGAGGTGTGAAATGCAAGAGGTGCGCTGAGTACTAAGTATAGTACTTGTAAGGAAAGGAAACATTTAATAGATCAGCTTTTGGGTATGTATAGGTTTCATGTCTCGAGTACTGACCATTATGTTAGTGAGGTCTATCTATATAGGTGTTTACCCTTTTCAGTTTTGTCCATAGCACCCTATATGTCCGCATTCCTTTCCTATAGAGGAGGTAACCATGTGGTTTTTATTTGACGTAGTATGAGTTGATGATAGTGAGGACGAGAAGGTGGAAGAAGAGGGAGACAAGAAGAGAGAATAGGAAAAACAAGACAAAACAAAACAAACCAACAATCAAACACCCAAAGCAACAAAAAGAACAAGGGCATGTTAGTTTGGTTGAAAGGGTTCGGTGCTTGGGCCCTGTGGTAAAAATCCATAGGTCTCAGTTGTTGCTTCAGTGATTTGGCTGGTCCTGTGCTTCAGGTCCTAAAAGAAGGCATAATCTAGAAATAAAGGGTATGTTAAAGAGTTTTATCTGGCCATTTTCATGCTTCAAGCAGAGTATGGTGCCTCGTGTGACTGAGCACCGAGGTACCACCATAGGATGTTCACACTTTGTATCCAGGAACCCCTATGAACAGAAAAACTGAGAGGTTATTATAAATGTGGTAAGGTTAAGGGATTCAAATATTATGTTTTGGAGTGTTTCCATTGGACTCAGTAGATTCCCGTCATAATCTTTACCTGTAATCCTGTATATGATCCCTAGTAAATTATTATGGGCCTTTGTAGTAAAACGATAATTACTTACCTGCTCTCTCTACACTTCTGTTTCTGTTGTTGAAAGAGCAGAAATTTTAAAAATTCCAAGATCAAGGCAATTAATTAACTCTATGCCAGGTATTATTAGTAAGTTATTAATGGTCACTGATCAATTAACATATTTTAGGTTGTAGACCTAAATTCCTTTTTTCAACCTCTTTCTTTCATCCTCGTCTGTTTTAATAAAGAATCCAAAATCACTCCCACTTTAGAAAAATGGTAAAAATAACTATCTTAAGGTCACAGGATCAATGAGTAGTGGGATTAAAAATTGAAATTATACAAGTTTTAGAGTTTGAGCTTTATAGTGGTTGCTTTTGTTTGTTTGTTTTTATTTTAAGACTACACTCTTGTGGCCATGAATTACTATTCCTACCTCTGTGTTCTAGTTAACTTACAACACAGGGGATAATGTGAGACTAGAAATGAAGGTTAGACAATACTTGAAAATATGCACATAGCCAGTTGAGTTGTAAGAGTCTGCTTTTCTGACCAACTTCTCACTTTTGTTCACATTTTTCTTTTTATGTAATTATTACTGAATTGAGCAAAAAAGTATCAGTAGTGAAAACCTGGAGAACATAAAAATCTTTCTAGTTTAAAATGTTTAATAAATCCATAAAAATAGATAGGTTATTAAATAATATACAAGTACATCATAATACCACTCTATAAGGTATTACAAGAAGTAGATTTAGCACGCTTATTAAAAGACATTTTTTGGGTATGGTAGAGTTGAGTTTTTTAGGGATAAATGCATATGTTGCTACATATCCTGAAACACAGATATGTATCCTAGTTGCTCTTGTAGACTAATGGACTGACTGGTTGTAGTTGATGTGTTTGATTATAATAGTATTAACCCCATTTATGCTTTCAGCACACAAATCAAATGTTCTGCTCCACTACTCCAATATAGGAAAAGTTGAAATCTTGTCTTTTGCTCAAACTTGGATAATTAAGTACTTTTTAGGGAAAAAACTTTATAAATAGGATGGATGAAATTTGGTAGAAGATCTGTCCTTCTTGACTATCACCAGTGAAATCTATACAATTAATTCTCAATGAAATGGGTCACCTCTTGAGTTGAATATTCTTAATGAAGACCAGTCATAAACCAATGTTACTTACCTCCATGTGTTCTCTATTGTACCAGGTGTAGAGAGAAAATAAAAGGAATGTCTTTTTATAAAGTATTGATACATGACTATATACTGCAAAAAACATAAGAAAAATAAAGTATATATTCTACAAATAATTAGTTGTATTTATTTGTAGTATTATGCATCCCCATTTTTTATTATTACAAAGTAAATTTTGACCCTATTCACTGCAATTGGGAGGAGGGTCATATATGTGCAAAATAAACATAAGGAGGAAAGTAAAAGTAAAATTTACTCACAGATAAAAATTATGTCCTATTATTTTCTGAGGTGGGGTCTTCTAACAAGTGCCCAGAAGGCCCAGGGGCCACGCTCAGGTGTCAGTGATGAACCCAACTAATGGTTCAATGATAAGGCTCGTAAATGCCATGCTGGGTGGGCCCTGAATGGCTGTGAATTGGCTGGGACTTTGGGTTGGTGCTAAATGGCCTTGAGAGTCACAATCTATGCTGCTCCGTGTCCTCTTGTATTGTATCTGGCAAAGTTCAAGGGACTATGTATATGAGGATAGAATCTAAGTTGGCCTCATGCCTTGAAAAATATGAGTCTTAACATTTTAACTATCTGACTGTCTTCTATTTTAAATCAGAGAAGAGGATAAAATTAAAATAACACCAAATCAACCCATTTTTATGTTCAACTTCTGAAGAAACCTCTCTAAGTTCTATTACAAGATCATTTCCTATGTTTATTTGTAAATTTAGATAGCTAGTGACTATCATCAAGAGTAAGGTAACCATTCATTTCTCCAGGAACAGCAGCAGCCTGGTCTTGCAATAACTCAAACTTATAGTATTTTTCAGAGGATGATATCCTCTGCTAAGCAGGCTGCTGCATTTCCAGTTCATAACAATGATGGCAGGGGGTCAGGACTGAGCAGTTTACCGAAGACCCACTGATGCACATAGCACAGTCACTTCCGTGGCTTCATTAGGAGGATTAAGGGGAAGAAACTTCAATTGCAGCATCACCCCACAGAGTAGAGCCTACAAAACCATGGAGCCATGGCTGTTTTGTCATTGTGGTTTGTGTTATGTCCTAAAGCAAGTCAGTTATGGTTGCTCTTGCTCCAATTCCTCCTAACTATAAAGAGGAAGAATATCTATTACCTGACACTATTTTCAAACTTTAATGATTTTTGAATAGACCACATATAAGATAACTACCAAAAATACAATTTACAGACTCTTTTTAGTGCATCAATAATTTTATCAAAAGTTACTGTTTTAGCATTAGCTAACTAAAAAAGTTAGAGGAGTTCAACTTATCTGAGATAGGGTTAGGTGCACTCTGAATTAATTTTTAATTTTTTCTCATTAGTTGTAGCGCTTTTGTGATACTTATATATAAGATTTCACATATAAAAGTTCTCTTTGAAACACTATGTATTATATGTATTATGAAAATTACAGTTGGTAACAGGAGTACAGCTAAAATTCAAAGTGCAGATTGATCTGTCTCTTGATTGTGATGTTACAAGAACTCAGCTTTTCTTTCCTAAACCACAAAATACCAATAGATGAAAAATGATTCTGCCCTTTAGGAACTACTCTTAACTTCAAACCTGTAACTAAGAATGTGTATTTTCTTTTGCCTTCCACAAATGTATAATAAAAAAGTAGTCCAGCCTCTGGAGAAAATGCAGTTATCAAAGATCAAAATGAACACTCCCAGGAAAATGAAAGAAATAGCAACACTTCCCCTCGGCAGAGAAATAAGTCTCTGATAAATCCAGACAAGAAAAAAGTCTGGAAATGGAACATTCTAGTAGGCATTGTTCTCAGTAAACAAGAAAGCAGATGCCACCCCACATTCCATGAAATATTTATGACTCCAGCACACACCCTTTTTGAGGAGCAAATTGATGACTTTGCTATCCAACACAATCACCTAGGGTATGCCAAGCACAGTCTCAATCAATCACGCTGATGTGATTTGTTTTGTCCAATTCAGTCTCCTTCCCTTCAATCAATGCCCAAGATGGAGAGAATGAAATAGATAGAGTAGCCAAAGCTTCTATCATCAATTTTTTTTTAATGCCAAGAGGTATAGCATTTGGGGTATTAAGTCTAGATGAGGAAGTGTTTCATCTCCTTTAAATTAGCCAAAGAGAGGAGTTGGTTAGTCTCATTTTAATAAATAGCTACAATTTTATATTTACAACTATGTGCATGATATCTGTTATGAGATAATATCTCATTCTGCATAATACCTAAAAACCAGAATCACCACTGCCTAAAAAATGATGATGGAAATTCACAGTGATAATATTTGAAAATGACTGTTGTCAAAATAAATGCAAGCAAACAACTGGACATAAAGGAACTCTTAGATTATCATGAGTTAGGTGTGTATTTGGAAACATATATTGATGCTCAGAGCAGATAGATAGACAGACAGATAAATAGATAGATGCTCAGTATAGATTCTCAGCAATTAGAGTGATGAAGATGTATTATGTAATAATTCACCTCCTATTACAAGGGTCACAGACTCCAATAAAAAAATCTCAAGTCTCCCTTAATTAGATCCCTAAATGATCTTTTACTAAGTCCTCTTATAGTCATCTTTTATTCAAACTATATGTCACAACTTGCATTTTTTCTGTCTTTACTTAAGCTGTATGAGTTTTATAAGCATCACTTCCCTTTTTGTTTCTTTTTATTAATATCTTTTAAAACACTTTGATTACAAATATGATTATAGTTGGGTTTTCAGTCAGGCAAAGAACACCCCCCTTCAGCAGTGCAACATTCTCATCACCAATATCCCAAATCTTCCTCCTCTCCACCCCACCCCCACCTGTACTCTAGACAGGCTTTCTACTTCCCTCATTCATTCACATAGTTATGATCAATGTAGTTATTTCTCAAACTGCACTCATCACTCTGTAATGAGCTTCATGTCTTGAGCTGGACTTTCCAGCCTGCCTCTCTTTTGTCTCTGAGAATTATTGCAAAATTGTCTTTTATTTTTCTTAAAACCCATAGATGAGTGAGACTATTCTGTGTCTATCTATCTCCATCTGACTTATTTCACTCAGCATAATAGATTCTATGTATATCCATGTGTAGGAAAATTTCATAACTTCATCTCTCCTGACTGTTGCATAATATTCCATTGGCATCACTCCCCTTTTTCATGTCAAAGATCTGTGCATTTTTAAAGGGTCTCTCTACATACTATTTACTCAATGGTTTTTTCCTAGGTTTTTTATGTCTATGATAACCAAACACCCCCACATTTGTTTCAACTTTCATATGTCACAAAAGCCCTTACCCTCAATCTAAATTGTCCTGAACTTGGTTCTGGAGCTGCTTAGCTCTACAATCAGTGACTCATCTATCTTTGAACATCATGAACTATGTTCTATTAATCTGGGTTAACTTTCTACAAAATATCACACTTACTATGCTGAGAGCTCACTGTGATGATATGGTTGAAGTAAGCTAAATTTTTCCAAAGATATAATCCTAACTTTAGGAAGAATCCTTTACCATGGTTTGTGTATGTGTGTTTTGTGTATGTAAATGATAGGGTTGTATTGATACTTCCTTGGGATAGTCATATTTCTAGAAAGATCTTTACTGTTGGAAATATTCTTACTCAAAGATCTTCACATTCTTTCATCTCTTGCGGGAGAGAACTCAGACCCAGTCAGTTAGGAGCTGTTGGCAGATGGAATAAAGTTTAAACTTTACGCCAATTTGTGTGGTCTCATCTTCAGATTCTGGAACCTAACATTTGGGGGGCCTTGTGGGGGATTTGAATGACAGTGATTTAGTCACTAACAAAGCTGCCTAGGTCCAACAAACATACACTGAGACACCCTCGAGGTGAAGGCCTAAGGAAAGGAGTTCTGGGGGAATTGTCCAAGGGGGAGAAACTGACTCAGTATTGCTCCCCAGAATAGGAGATGCAGGGACACCCTGCTTTCCAGGGTTGAGAATGAGTGGGTTCAAGTCCCACTAAGTGTTTCATGAGTTCGAGTCCCACCTGGTATCCCCAGGTGTTCGAGTTCCACTGGGGTTCCAGTCACTCTCTGTCTGTCTTTGTGTCTTTGTTTATGGAGACAGGGGTAATTTTGTTTGTTTGGTTTTTTTTTGTTTTATTTTTTTGTGTGTTCATCACAAATATCCTGTGTTGTGTTAGGTAGTTATAGTTGTGATTGTGTCTTATATCTGTCTGTCTTCATCCATAGCAGCGGAAGAAGGTCAGGAAACACCAGATAGTCTACATTCCAAGAAGGACTTAATCGTCCTAAGGCATTCTGTCTTTCTCAACCAACATCAACTGCTTTTCTAGTTCTTTTCCCGTCTTATATCAATCACATTGTTTTTGTAACATTGTCTTCACTGTGCTATTGTCCTGTTTGGTGAGAACATAGACCAAAATCTGGGGCTAATGGAGCACCATTTCAAAAATATTAAAGCCGCTATGTCCCAGGATATTGTCTATTGAGGAAAGTTATGAATCTTCTGCCATCTAGAGTGGCCAATGCTACAGACTGGATAGCCTCCGAAGGAACATTCTCTAAAGCCCAGTTTTATTCCACATAGGAAATGGTGTTCTGTGACCATCCAATCCAGATATCATGCATCTTGACCTGGAGATACTTAGTAGAAGAGCTGCTACAATGGGCTCAAACCCTTTCTTCCCCTTGCTACTGAACCATTTCTCTCCCTATATGGCATGCCAGGAAGACCAAGGTCCCTCTCCCTACAACTACAGAAACTGCAGAGGGCTCCTTCCATAATGACCCATTCCTGTTCTCCCACCTCTAGAGAAAACCAAGTTCCCACTGCCTCTCTACCCAGATCTTCTCCCACTCCCACCTCCGTCTTCAACAGCTCCTCCTGATCCCCCCATCACTGGAGAGTCCCCCCACACACACAGCAGGGCAGGCTGCTCATATGGATTGGCAAAGAAGGCCTTAGGAGGGAAAAGAGCTCGAATAGGAGAGGAGGGAGAGTCATAGAAATGGCACCGAACAGGAGAGTGGGAAGTAGCATAGGAAAGAGCATGACTGCTAGAGGGAGGAGGGACATAGATGGGAACAGGAGAGAGAGAAGGGGTGAAGCATAGCAGAGAGTGCAAATGTATAACAGAAAACAAACATGAGAAAGGTAAATCCACTATCCTGCTGCCACTTCAGGAAGTCCCTACAGCCAGAGGAGAGGTCTATATGTATACTCCTTTGTCCTCCTCAGATGTCTATAACTGGAAGCAGCAGCACAAGACTTTTTCAGAAAATTCATCTGATCTGATTAGGCTTCTTGAGTAAGTCTTTATGACTCATCAACCCATTTGGGTTGACATTCAGCAGCTACGCATGGTCTTTTTTACCATGGAGGAGAGGGATCTCTTCCACCCAAGGCTCAGAAGGAGAATGTGCAAAGAGCTGGCCATCGAGTGACTGAGCAAGACCTGGATGATATTTTCACTTTGGAACCATCAGACTGGGACCACAACACCAATGAAGGAGGGAGTGCCTAAACCTCTACTGCCAATGTCACTTTGGAGGCCTCTAAGCTGCTGTTCAGAGGCCCATTAGTATGTTCAAACTTACAACAGTTATACAAGCAAAGGAATAGTTTCTGACAGTGTTTCTGGAGAGACTCCTTGAGGCCTATGGGATGTACATCTCCTTAGAATCAGCGGGCAGTGAACCTAGCCTTTGCAGGCCAGGCTGACCCTGACATTCAGAGTAAACTTCAGAAGATAAATGCATTTGAAGTAAAAATTTAAGTGAATTAGTAGGGATAGCAGAAAGGGTTTTTAGCAACAGGGATCAGCAGAAAGATGCTAGGTAAACTAAGAGGATGACTAGGATGTTAGCACTACATGAGAGCAGGATGGAGGACAGCAGAGGTCAGGGACCACAGTGGAAGAGAGACAGGGACCATGCTGGTAGCCACTGGCCAAGGATAAGTGTGCATATAGCAGGAAGATGGGAAATTGGGCACAAAAGTGTCCTGAGAGGACCCAGGCCCTCACTACACTACACAAGAATGAGGGGCCTGGGGTTCAGAACCCCTCCTCAAACCTAAGATACTCATCCCTGTGGAGGGGTGTGCAGTGGAATTTCTGGTCGACACTTGTGCCCAGTTTTTATCCCTACAGGAAGACAGAGGCAAGAAGTCGGGAGAAACCATATGGGTCCAAGGAGCAAATGGAACTGAGCTACATGAATGGACCACCCACAGGACCTTGGATAAGGTAACTCATCAGTTATTAGGCTCCTGAGAGCCCCGTTCAACTTATTAGGGAGAGACCTGCATAAACTGTGGGCTGGGATCCAGTTCTCAGAAAATGATGTAAAAGTGACTTTTGGAGAAATGCCGGTGGTCAAGGTGCCAGAGAGACCTCTGAAACCATTCTGACCTTGCCTGCACCCACACTGCTAGAAAAACCTGGCCTATCAAGGGAAAATAACTCTGGAATAAAATTTTCCATCCAATAGGTGGTCAGACCTAGAATGGGACCAGCAATAGGGCCTGGCAAAAGTGTCTTCACTTACCAGGTACCCCAGCCTCCCCAAAGGCCTCCGCTCACACCCCCAGTAAGCCCAGCAGTACTATACCCTCTCCAGAGATAAAACCTGAGCCTTCCAATCTTGTACCTCTTCTTGACTCAATAACTGAAGGAGAAGAGGCACTCAGGACCATAGAAGCAGCCTAACATTCCCTGGACTGAATGGGAGGATAACCATGCAGGGAATACAAGTCACTGATATGTGCCTCTTACCCACCCCTAGGGGTGGGGCAACTAGGGACTCCTCCCATTACCTGGACTATTGCAATGAGACTATAGAGGTCAGTATAGCTGCATGGGAAAGTAATACCCAACAGGTACTGAATAGGACATGGCTTGCATGCACTAAGGGACTGACTCCCTGTGTATTTGCCACTGCTTTTGCAAACCCAGATGAAATTTGCATTATTGTCATTCTCCTATCCCAAAGTCACACCTGGCAGGAGAAGGTGGGTGGAAACAAATTGAGCAAAGTTATCATCCCCGCTACAAGAGGGCTTTCCCCCTTCTTATTCTAGCCCTTGTAGCACCTGGTAATGTAACCTCCACAGGGCTGGCAGTGGCCTCCCTTGTCAAGAGAGACATGCAACTTAAGTAGCTCTCCCATGAAGTGGATGCTGATCTGAGGAGATATCATTTCTCTATTGGGATGTTAGAGGAACAAGTTACCTCCCTAGCTAAAGTTGCTCTGCAGAACAAGCAGAGACTGGATCTACTCCTCATGAAGTAAGGAGGGCTGAACATGGCGCTGAGGGAGCAATGTTGTTTCTATGCTAACAAGTTGGGAATTATTCATGAAACACTGCAGCAGGTGAAGGCTAGTTTGCAGAACCAGGAAAGGCAACGGAAAGGCTCTGCCTCCAGGTATGAACATTGGTTTGATCAATCACCCTGGAAAACATCCCTGATAAAAGCTTTGGCTGGGCCATAAATATCCTCTTAGTAGGTCCTTGCATAATTAATTTTCTCACCTGCTTTATTTAGGCATGCATAAGTGGAGTTATGCTACTTGTGCTAAGATCCAAGTATGCTCAGGAACCTCAAGGAGAGTCAAGGATTTGACTCAGCCATAAGAAGAGGAAGGAATGTTTCTGAAAAAGAGGAACGCCATTTTGGAAAGATCTCATGGAAGACCTATTTTAGGTTCTGGACAAAGTGATGCCATTTTGTAAAGACCACATGGTCTGAGCCACATGCTGTTCATCCCTGTATCTCATATTGCTGAGTTTCCCAAACCTATTTCCATTTACACAGCCACAAGCTACCTGGCCATATCAGATAACCTATCTGGAAAGGATATAAGGCAGCAATAGGAAAGTATTCCTAGACAACAGCCAATAATTTTAAAGATCATCAAAAAACTAGAACCTTATAATAACCCATTCATGACTTTGAGTAGGGTTCGTCTCTTGCGGGAGAGAACCCTGATCCAGTAACTTAGGTGTTGTTGGCAGGAAGAATAAAGCTTAAACTTTAAGAAAAAAACATCTTAATACTTAGATGTTTTTTCAATGTTTTCAATTATAAATGTTCATAAAAAACAGTAGATACTTCAGTAGAACATTTTCATGTTTTACATTTCTCTTCTGTTTGGCAATAAATAAATAAAAAGTAAAAAGTAGTACACTCAGCTTCCTAAAACTGGACTTTATACCCAACATTTCAGTTTAGAGTGTGCATTTTGTACTCTGTGAAAAATCTATGCAATCAAAGAAAAAGGGGACAAAACTCACTGGTGATAAGAAAACTTAAATACAAAATTTACCCCCGCATGTAAAATTGTAAAAGGGGAAGAGACAGAAATTGAGGACTGAAATTGCAAATGTGGAAAGATGTGCAAAATATGTTATTCTCAGTATAACACCCCCAGCAGAGAGAGAATTAAATTTGAAATGTGAGAAAGCACTCTGAAACTATTTTTATTCATCTAATAACCTATATTCTGTGATGCCTTGGTGTCACAATGAGCTGAACATATATATGAGATATTTAATGATGATGAATCTACATTCTTTATAACCATAGATACAAGAGAACTAACTAAGCCAAAAAAATCTGGACTGTGGCCCAGTGTTTCAAAAAAAAATTTTATAAATATTTTATTTATAGGTGATTATGTTGTCTACTAACTGATCTCCAAGAAAATTCAGAAATACAAGCATATGTACATATAAATTCTCAATAAGAAAATATGTTGGGGGGGGGAAAGAAAATATGTTGAAGTAATTTTATTAGCTTTTATTTACTGGGTCAAAATAAACACTATTATTGGCCACATGTCCAACCAGGTAGGTTCAATCTCCCTGCATTTCATATTGTTCCTCCATCCCTCCCACCATGTGTATTACTAGAAGTAATTCATGAGCTCAGAGCCAGGAGTAATCCCTGAACATTGCCAAAGTTAGCCAAAACCCCGAAAATAAATGAATGATATAAAAATAAATTCCATTTGGGCCAGAGAGATAGCACAGCGGTGTTTGCCTTGCTAGCAGCTGATCCAGGACTAAGGTGCTTGGCTCAAATCCCGGTGTCCCATATGGTCCCCCGTGCCTGCCAGGAACTATTTCTGAGCAGATAGCCAGGAGTAACCCCTGAGCACCGCCGGGTGTGGCCCCAAAACCAAAATAAATAAATAAATAAATAAATTCCATTATTTAAAATTCCCAGCAACTTTTAAATATTAAAATATAAATGTTAAGAACATAAAATATCTCAGGTAAATCCATAAGCATCTATTCTATTTATCAGATTACTTAACACTAAAGTTAATTTCTTTAAGTTAAAGTTTTTGGATTGATTTTTGCTAAAAACTACCCACAGAAAAAAATAATGAGATTCTTTAATTTCCATTGTCTTGAAAATACATGTTAATGATTCCTTCATTGTTCTTGCTTTGACATGCCTCACTATATTCATAAACATTTAAATAATGCATATAACTAATTTGAATGGGTCAAACCCCCATATAATTCTGTTGGTTGATTAGGGAGAGTATAGGAGCAAAGTGATCTGAGCAAACTAATAATTTCTCTCCTCTTGTGATGTTTTAGGTATTCATTTTAATTAAAGTCTTAAGAGGACACTGGGGCCGGGCGGTGACGCTAGAGGTAAGGTGCCTGCCTTGCCTACACTAGCCTTGGACAGACCACGGGGGATACAGACCATGGTTTGATCCCCCGGCATCCCATATGGTCCCTCAAGCCAGGAGCGACTTCTGAGCACATAGCCAGGAATCACCCCTGAGTGTCACCAGGTGTGGCCCAAAAACAAAAAAATGAAACAAACAAACAAAAAAAAAGCAAGAGGGCCCTGAACCATTTTTACCACTGCTCTTTTTTCACTCTTGAGTGATTTTCAAGTCCATATTTTAAATTTGGAATTTTTATGTAAAGTATTTATATATTATTTTTTAGGAAAACAGAATAACTTCACTTTTCTCAAAATAAAGAGTATTCAAGTCTTACTTTTAAGAACTTCTATGTTATTGAGAAATTCATGCTACTCATAATAAAAGATCAGAAGTTCCTAACCTTTAATGTTGACATCAGAAAAGCAATAGTGCCCTTCCTCAGCAAATCCCTGGGGGACAATGAAAATGACCTAGGAGTCCTACACAGCTCCCGACTGCTCCTCCTCCTTATACACTGCCATCAAATGGCACCTAAGATTTTCTTTTTGTAGGAAGGTTTTAGCAAAAAAAAAATGGCAATAAAATGTGTGTCGAGCATACAAAAAAGTTAATAGTAATTTTATAAAGCCATCAATATCAGCATTACTTACTGAACCAAAACAAAACCACACACCAACTACCCTTCTTGTAATTACACAGAGATGTAAATTTCCATGAAACTCACAAGAAGATATTAAACATAAGACAGTCTACACAGCAGCAAAAACTTTGCCAAAGGTTTTCTTTGTTAAATTACTTACAAGTAACAGTTGGCAAAAAATTTAAAATGAAATGGAAAAACACATAGAATGAGGGAAAAGATAATCATTAGTAGTTAGCCATATTTATTTACATCTATTTCAATGAAATAGTAAAATTAAACAGTTGTTAAATGCATCCTTCTGTTTATTCCTTAAAAATATACAACAGGGCTGGACAGATAGTAAAGAATAATGCTCTTTCCTTGCATACATCTGACATGGTGTGATATCTGAGTGTAGAGCAAGGAGTAAGCACTGATAACTTATGAGTAAGGCTTAAAAAATAAACAAAAAGGCTATTACAAGTTATATATTTATCTATGTTTATATTTATATATACACATAAATGTGCATATATTTTATATGTGTGTTTATAAAATATGTGTCTTATTGTAAACTATATAATTACATGTAAATATACCTTATATACTTATTTATACCTATACCTGATTTGTTTATATGCTCATGCACATATTTATATACTGAGGCATCATGTATATTTGTATATACATGATTTTCATATATTTATATGTTTACACACATAAATACAAACACATAGTATTTTGTAAATTTTTTAACAAAATGAGCTATGCATATGCACATCAATTATGAAACTGTTACGCCTCAATCAAAAATATTCAGAACTTTCTTCTCAATTACTATCTGACATTAATTTTTACAAATAATAGCCAATATTATAGTTGTCTCACAAATTATTTTTCACATTTATTAATGTTCTATTTACCAATGATAATTTTAAAACTATGTCATTAAAAATTTAGATATTTGTATATTAATATTTTCAAACAAGGGAAACATGAGTGAAAAACTCAGTAGGTATTACTGGACTACTTTCTTTAGTCTAGTATAAGTAGACTTTCTACCATTTTCTCAGAATTTGAATATTATTTCCTTTGATTTTTGGTTTTATCAATGAAAAACACATTTTTATTTAAACACTCTGATTACAAACATGATTGTAGTTGGGTTTCAGTCATGTAGAGAACACCCCCTTTCACCAGTGCAACATCTTACCACCAATGTCCCAAATCTCCCTCCTCCCCATCCCCACCCCCACCTGTACTCAAGAGAGGCTTTCTACTTTCCTCATTCATTCCCATTTGTATGATAGTTCTCAGAAACACATGTAATTCTTATTTAAATTTGTATTTCCCAAAGTAAAATTTTAGTATGGCTGCACGACATTTTTTTCAAAGCTACACTAAGTTGTGCTTGGGCCTTTCACTTAATTAAATCAATCATATAATACACCATATCAAAAAAAAAGAAAAATAAAACCATACGATCATAACAATAGATGCAAAGAAAGCATTCGATGAGGTCCAACACCCATTCTTGATAAAAACTCTCAATAAGATGGGAATAGAAGGAATTTTCTCAATATAGTCAAGTCCATTTACCACAGCCAATGGCAAATATTATTCTCAATGTTCAAAAAGTAAAAGTCTTTCCTCTAAAATCTGTTACAAGACAAAGCTGCCCTCTCTCACCATTCTTGTTCAACATAGTGCTGGAAGTTCTTGCCATAGCAATTAGACAAGAAAAAGATATCAAGGGCATCCAGATAGGAAAGGAAGAAGCCAAGATCTCACTGTTTGCAGATTGTTGCAAGTCAGCCCCTGAAGAGGTTGACTGATGGAGGGATGGAGGATGAGGTCTTTCCCCTCCAGCTCAGAACACGCATCTGTCACCCTGTTTAGCCGGCAGTTCTGGGGTGAAGCGGCAGGTAAACAGCTACCAAACATTCAGGCTTGTGAAAATATTAGCTTTATTCGGTGGACAAGACTGAAGCCCAAAGCCTCAGCATCAGTTCCAGCCAAAAAGCCCCTCGCCTTCCACAGACCCTTGCTTTTATCCCCCAGAATCAGGTACCACCCAATGGTGGGATCAGAATCAGGTACCACCCTAGGGTGGGAGCAAAATGCCAGGTCACACCCTAGGGTAGGGCACAATCACGATTATGGTAGGGTCAGTAACATAATAATCCCATTAAAATGTTTACATACACAACAGCAAATGACATGATATAATATATAGAAAACCCTAAAGACTCTACCAAAAATCTTTTAGAAAAAATAGACTCATATAGCAAAGTGGCAGGCTACAAAATTAACACCAAAAATCAATGGCCTTCTTATACACCAATAATGATAGAGAAGAAATAGACATTAAAAAAGCAATCCCATTCACATTCACATTACTGCCACACAAATTCAAATAATATCCAGAACTTTCTGTTAGTGAGAAAAGTCTTTCTGTTTTGTTAGGCAATTGGATTCCAGTAACTAAGGAAATAATTCTTTTAGATGCCCCCAAAACATTTTAAAATGTTTCCATTTTTTTTGACAAAATAAAGATTTGAATTTTGTGTCACCACTGCCAACCCTCATAAAGAAGACTGCTAAATCCATTAGAAAAGTAAAAAAATAATCATTACCCAAATCAAGAACTTATGTAACAATTTATTTTCACTTTATTTGTAGGAACTGTCTAGTAATTGGTAAATGCTGTATTGCTTATAAAAGTGATAGCTTGAAGGCATATAAACTACATTAGCAAGTTTCATGCAAAAATTCAACAACTGACCTTTAGCAATTTATCCTAGAGTAATTTTCTAGCTCTAATTATAGGTTAATATTTCTTTCTGACAAATTCATAGTCATAAAAAGGCAACCAGCCTTTCCCCAGAGGAGTCAAGGTCCTGACTCTTTAACAGCAAAGGGTTTTCAAAAGGCTAAATGCCAGTCAAAGCATCTGTTTGATTACTGATAAAACCCTGACAACAGCACTACAGTGATCAATTCACAATGCAAAAGCTAACTGAAATAGAAACTTTGGAACCTGCATCCTAGTGAAGAAACCCAGCTTTTTTTTTTTTTAAATGATTCTTATTGTGACCAAAGTGAATTACAAATCTTTCACAGTAATATTTAAGGTACATAATGACAATGAATCCAGGTCATTCTCACTACTAGAGTTGTCCTCCTTCTAGCCCTGTTCCCAGCATGCATCCCATATATAGCTCCCTGGACTGCTAGTGTAACTGCTCTCCTCTGTGTATAGCTTGTTATAGATTGGGTATTGATTCTGTTGTCATTGACTTTGGGTTTGATGTTTGAGTCTGATTATTTTTGATTTCCACTCAATGTTCATATGACTGTTTGGTCTTGGTACCCTCCAATTTTTTACCCCTTAATTCATGAGGCAGAACAAGATGATTCAAGTTATGTGGTTCTGTTGGGAAAAAAAGAAAAAACAAACAAACAACAACAACAAACAAACTGGGAGGATTCCATCTAGAATAAATATTAATTGTTATAAATATCAAATTAAAAGAAGAAAAGCAAAAAGCAGGAAAAAAAAACAAAACAAAACAAAAAACAAAAATAAATCAGCAACTACAAATAAAGCACCCAGCTACTAAAAACAACCACCATCAAATAATAACCACTAGAGCAAAAGAAAACAGAAAGAATAATATAAAACATATAAGAAGAAAAAAGGAAAGAAAAACTAGAAAAGAGAAGAAAAATAGATAAAAAGAAAAAGAATAAAAAACAAAGGAAGGAGGCTGGTGTGATAAGGTTTTGTGCTTGTTTGTTTGTTTGTTTGTTTTTGCATAGGCTCAATAAGTATTGGGGAAAATTAAAAAGGAAAAACTCCCTTGGCCTAAAAGATACAGACTTTCTTGCCCTTGAAGCATACTGCCATGGGAAAACTACTGTTCTATACATGCTCATTTTCACACCCCAGGACTTTTTATGGTGCCAGGAAAATTTCCAAGCAGTTGTGGGTGATATTACATCACTCCTCTGTAGCTAGAGATCTTGGGATTTGTGCTGGTCATAGGATGAAGGCTAGGATAGAGTCTTCCTTTATGGTTCTAGAAGTTCTGTTCCATCACTGTTGTTGTAATCAATCTTCTGTAATTAGTGGTCTTGGTTTTTGCTCAGATTCTAGAACAAAGCCTAGGATGGAGTCTTTCATTATGAGAACCCCAGCTTTTGTGATAGAAACCGCTCTCCTGGAAAAATCTCTACATTGTTTTCCACAGGTTTCTAGTTCATGCCACCATTATCCAAGTCCATGTTTGAGTTTTAGTGCTTTTGAGCTATAAAAACTCTCCATTAACTTTATGTTGGAAGAGAAAATAGTTTTGTTTTTTTTTTTAAACTGAGACCACTATCTACCTTCTACTTTAAAGAGGATTTATTTCCCAGGATTTCTAAAAATAAGTTAACTGAACAGTTTGTGCCATAGAACTTGATGAATCAATTACTAGCTTATATTTTCATCTTGTTTCAGCTCATTACCAGCTATTTCAGGTAACTGTGTTTAATTAGAGGCGTCCAAAAATGATTTGAGAAATGTAACTTCCAACTAATGCTAATTGGTTTCCTATTATATGCATTCAAAAAAACCTGTATAAATCACTAGATTAAATAACAAGTAATTGGTAGTATTCTTTCCAATTACAGCACCTCCCACAAAAACTTCATCATGTAGAACTATGGTTAATTTATTAATGGATTTTATACTGCATATAACGAGGTTGTCATTATTGAATCTGCTTCAATTTATTTAAATGATCAAAATCCAGAGACTTTAAAAATGGAAGCTAAAATTTGGTTAAGAGAGCCCCAAATCTAAAATGCGTAGAAGTAATCAGACAAGTCGGGGCTGGCCAGCCCAGAGAAATGCTCTGCACAATCACATAGGTGTGGGAAATAGCCTCCCCAATACAACTACCTCCAGTTGTCTACATTTAAGAGTGCTTATCTCTTAGCAATACAATTGGTGATCTAATGCAATCATTGTAAAATGGTGGACCAAAACCAAGAGTACAGGCTCCTGGAGACTCCAACATTTTCCTAAGTAGGAACAACCAGATTGTTTCTGTCTGTTGTTGTGAGGAAATGAAGTAAGGATCAGGTTAATAGTTTTGTTTTTCCCAAAAAATGTTAGAGAAAGAGAAAGAGAGAGAGAGAGAGAGAGAGAGAGAGAGAGAGAGAGAGAGAGAGAGAGAGAGAGAGAGAGAGAGAGAGAGAGAGAGAGATTGGGGCATTGATGGTGAAAAAGTGTGCTGGTGATGGGTAGTTTACATTTTATGACTGAAACTCAGTTATGAACAATTTTGTAAACATGGTGCTTAAGTAAAGTAATTATTAGATAAAAAATATGATCACCACTGATATCCATTATGTCCAATGTCAAAATGTGTTTTAAATACATTTTTATTCATAAATAAAAATGGTAATTTGTTGAAAATTGCATGTAAACTATTTCCATTTACATACTTCTGTCATTCTCAGACGTAGAGGTTAATATCTGATTTTGTTTTGTTATGGACTTGGGGTTTCATTTAGCAGTGCTCAGCACTTACTCTGGGCTCTGAGCTCAAACCATATTTGATGTCAGGGAGGGAATCAGAAGCAGTAGCATTTAAGAAACTGGTTTTTTGATTTATGGTATATTTTGGAAGTATTTTTGCTGTTGTTTTTATTTTCTCTGGAGTTTGGGAACTATATGAGGTGTTGCAGATAAAATTCAGGATAGCCATGTGCAGGGCAAGTGCCCAGTCCACTCTATTATGTCTCCACCCCAGACAAGGTAAACCTCTTAGCCCTTCTATTATCTTTCCAACCCCTGTCTGATTTTAATCTCAAGGATGCCATTGAGTTCATCCTCCTATATATTACCCTTTGTAGAATTACTATAGCTATAATAAATTGTGCAATTATATTTTGATATTTGTTTTCCTCCAAGAACACATAAGCTCCCTGAATTATAGACTGTTTCTGTTTTATTTATGTAATTTTGCCATGTATACAGTTTCTGCACAAAGTAGTAATTCACTAAATTCTACTCCCCATTCAAATCAGAGATGGTAAAGGATTAATAACCCGTTTCAACTTTATGCTGTTTAAAAGAGACTCACTTGAAATCCAAATACATAAACAAGTTGCAACTAAAAGCACAGTACAAGGACATTCCATAAAAACAGTAAACAAAGAAAGTCAGAATTAGCAGTACTTTTTCTTAGTTGGGGGGCCAACTTTTTCTTAGTTGGAGTTACTCTGGCTCTGAACTCAGAAATTACTCCAGCACTGCACAGAGGACCATACCTAGGATCAAAGCTAGATTGACTATACCAGCTGTACTATCTGGCCCAGTGATAGCAATACAACAGACAAAATATACTTTAGACTAAAGAGTTACATGTTAAAAAAAAAACTGTACACTAATATAATTTTTTTTTTGTTTTTGGGCCACACCCAGAGATGCTCAGGGCCTACTCCTTGCTATGCACTCAGAAATCACTTCTGGCTTGGGGGACTATATGGGATGCTGGGGGATTGAACTGCTGTCCGTCCTAGGTTAGTACAGGCAAGGCAGATGCCTTCTGCTTGCTCCAGTGTTCCAGCCCCTGATATAAAATTTAATACCAAGAAAGTATAACAATTACAAACATGTACCAATATTTGCGTATAAATGCAAAAAATAAAACTGAAGAGTGGCATGTGTTATTCTACAAAATAATTGGATACTATAATGTGAGATATAACATTATCTCACAACAACAAAAATAATGATAATACAATAGAAATAAATAAAGGACTTGCAAATGCAACATATCAACTGAAGCTAAGAGTAAACAAATCACTCTTCCCAACAGCAACAGATTATATATTCTTCTCAAATGTCCATGGGGCATTTTTAAGGATAAAACATATGATATTCTACAAATTGAAAGTCAATAGGTAGATAGTGAAGTTCTATACACAATTTTCTGGAAATGATGTTAGTTGTAACACTTTGTGCATGATTCTTTTTTATGTATAAAATCATATTTACAAACATCTAAGATGCCTCCTTTTCAATTTGGATTCAAGACATTTAATGTCCTTTCATTAGTGCTTTTATTAAAATTTTCAGTACTGTGTTCAATAGAAGTAAAGTTAGACGTCATTGTCTTGTTCCTGACAGAGACGTTTTCTGGGTTTCATATTGAGTTTGATTTTGAAGGACTCACACCATGCAGAGCTCAGCGGTTACTCTTGTCTGTGCCTCAGAAATCGCTCCAGGCAGGCTCGGGGGACCTTAAGGGATGCCGGGAATCGAACCACTGTCTGTCCTGGGTTGTCCATGTGCAAGGCAAACGCCCTACCATTGTTTTATCACTCCGGCCTTTGAGTTTGATTTTTGCCAGCAGTTGTTTTATTGTAGTTTTTAATATGTTGAGATATCTCTCTTCCATTTTTAGTTTAAAAAGTATTAAATTTTGTCAAATGCTTATTCTGCCTCAGTTGGGACAATCATGTGTATTTCTCCCTTCATTTGGCTGATATTGTGCATTGTATTAATTTTCACATATTGAACTATCCTTGCAACTTAGAAAAGATTTTACTGTGTTGTGTATAGTCCATTTTATACATGCTCCAAATTTGTATTGCTTGCCATATATTTAAAAGTAGAATGCCTGTTTTGAAGACTGTCAGGGGGTGGGGGAGGAGGGAGATGGGGAGCACTGAGGTGAGGAGATTGCACAAGTCAAGGGGGTTGTTTTTTTTTATAACTGAAAGCCAACTACAAACATGTTTGTAATCATGGTGCTTAAATAAAGACCTTATAAAAAATAAAATATATCAATATTCAGTTGGACCATAAAATAAAGTTTTTAATAATAAAACAAAGTTTTGCTTGTTTTTTTTATACTGTTTTGACTTGACTTTGATATCTGGTCCTCATAAAATGAGCTCAGGAATATTATTTTGGAAAACCATTAGAAAAAACATTGGAGCCGGAGAGATAGCATGGAGGTAAGGTATTTGCCTTGGATGCAAAAGGACGTGGTTCGAATCCCGGTATCCCTTATGGTCCCCCGAGCCTGCTGGGGGTGATTTCTGAGTGTAGAGCCAGGAGTAGCCCCTGAGGACTGCCGGGTGGGACCCAAAAATCAAAAACCAAAAAAAAAAAAAAGAAAAGAAAAAAGAAAAAACATTATTATTATAATACTTTTCTAGATATTTGATATATTTGCTAAAAAGTCAATAGGTGTTGAGCTTCTCTTTGTTGGAAAACTTTTTATTAATGATTTTTATCTTTTCTAATAAAATAATGTTATTGTTGGTCATATAGATTTAATTTGATTTTCTAATTATTCAATATTTCTGTGGTCATTTTGGTGGGATATCTGTAGAAATAGCTTTAAGAATCTTTACATTTCATCTAGATTATCCAATATGTCCATAGTACTTTTTATAATTATTTTAAATCCTATAGAGCTATTCATAATACAAAAATATTCCACTTTTATTTCTTATTTTGGAAAGTTGAGTCAATCAGGCTATAGAAAGGTTAAGACATTGGCCAAGTGTTTAGCATCTGAAAGTTCCCAAAATTAACAGAACAGAATAAAATAAACAAATCATATAATCACCTAAGTGAAGAAAATTTGAAAAAAAGCAACAGAATTCTCAGGGCTGGAGCAATAGTGCAGTGGGTAAGACACTTGCCTTGCACTTGTTTGATCAGAGTTCAATTCCTGCCATTCCATATAGTCCAATGAACCATGCCAGGGTGATTCCTGAGCACAGAGCCAAGAGTAAATCCTAAGCATAACCATGTGTAGTCCAAAAACAAAACCAAAAACTTTGACACTGATTTATGGTAAAAAAAAATTTTTCTATACCTCAAGAAGAGAAGAAAATCTCTGTTTAGAAAAAGTGATGTATAGAAAATCTATGATATTATGTTGATGAGAATTACACTGAATAGTAAGTGACTCTGATCTTTTCTACTAATGGAACAAAGTTTTGTTACTACATCCATACACCACTGTACTGGCAATAAAAACACATGCTACTTAGATTTAAAAGTCAAAATATTTAGTTTTCAGATGGCATTATTCATGAAGAAATTATCAAAGAACTTAGTGATATTTTCTACATAAATCTGAGTTAACTTGCAAATTTAACAAGAGGGACAGAATAAAATGGACAAGTTGGTAATTAATAAAAATTAGTATTTTGGAATATCAACTAAATCACAAACATAAAACAGCAGCATTTTAACAAAAGTTTGTGAAAGATGATACAAAACATTGTTGGGAAAAGTGTTTGAAGATCCAAATAAAAGATTTAATATGTTCCTAATCTGAAGATCCAACACTTCAAGTGACACATTTAAGTTTACTACAACTTTAATCCACATTGCACCAGAAACCTTTTTATAAATACCAATTCTAAAATTTATATGGAAATGCAAAGAACTTACTTAGTAAAATCAAAAAACTTTGAAAAGAACCAAGCTAAAAAACTTCTATTCTACAATTTTGAGACTAACACATCCAATGTGATTTAAGATAAATTAATGGACAATTATTATAGAATACAGAATCAGTACTATATCCTTATTTATATGCTAAATTGATTTTCAGGTAAGAAGTTTAAAAAATTTTAATAGAAAAATAATCTTCTTCTGGAAATAATGCTGAGAAAGATAAAGACCAAAAGTATAAAACGTCTAGAAGAACAAATAAGAGTATAGCTTTGTTGTAGTAAAATAGGCACATTTCTTAGAACCAAAAAGTGGTAGTCAAAAAAAAATCATTTAAAATATATAATGGAAATGATTAAAATTAAAACATTCTATTCACTGGCAAATATTTTTCTTCTACTAAAGGTAAACAAAGACATTAAATAAAAATCTACAAATTTTCTTCCTTTATGATTATAGAAACAAATATCCTTAAATAAGAATAGCAAAATAAACCGAGTAAAAATGTACAACTGTCACAAATAGGAAACTGAAAATAAAAAAAATATAGGAGTGAGTGATGAGTACAGAAAAGGCACTCGGTATCAATAGCCATGAAGAAACTAAAGTCACAATGGGTGTTCTTTTGAATACCTCATAGACATCTCAAACTTAATTCAGAATGAACCTATTTTTAGCCTCTTTCTCTAATAATTCCTCTTGGAGACCATCTTAATTCCTTAATAAGTTAGCACAATTTTTAGTTGCTTGTCATTACTTAATGGTTCAAGTTACTCAAGTCAAAAATTGTAAGAGTTACCTTTGATTCTAACCTGTGATTTCATCCCCCCAACTTTTAGCAAGTTCATTGGCAAGCCATGACAGTTTTAGTTCCAAACACAGATCTCAATTATTCCATTTTCCTCTATAATTCTTAGTCTATACCACCATCTATACCTATTAGAATTACCTCCTAATTGAATTATTTCATATATATTTATCCCACAGAAATCTAGTAATATAAATCTTTTAAAGCATCCCACTTTTAAATCTTATATGAATAAAATCCAAAGTCCTTCATAAGCTCTATTTGGAACATATACATATATCTAGTCCCCTACCTTCTCTTTCACTTGTCACAAATCATCCCTTTCTTCCAGATTACCCTTATCCCTAACAGCCATCCTCCTTTTGTTGTTGTTGTTGTTGTTTAGGCATATCTACTG